>NC_041385.1:623043014-623155203 GCF_002162155.2 Triticum dicoccoides
AGGGTTCACTTTGCAATCATTAATTTTGCTTTGGTTAAAATTTCATCTTGGAAATGTAAAGACGTTTCACAATGCATCCCTCGCACAGGTCGATCTGGTTTTTCAGCCATATTGTTGATTTTTTTGTCTCTTTGCCACGTAGATTGTCAAGTCAGCTAGTCATGCACATGGTCTTCCAAGACGAAACATCTAAGACCTCGTTTGAAGTTGATGTAACTTTTTTGTGCCCATCGGTATTTAGTTCAAGTTTGAGCTAAATACAAGCGGTCACACAAATTTTACACTCATTTGAAACAACACCTAAAACTAGAACCATCACTGTCAGGTCATCACCAACATCATCTCTCTCTCTCTTTCTAATTTTTTTAAGCTTGTGTTAACTTTTTGTTTAAGAAGTTCATATTACCCACCCTATACTTATCTTAGGGTTGATTTTGCAACCCTTAACTTTTCTTTGATTCATATTGCATCCCAAAACTGTAAAGTAGTTCACAATGCAACCTTCGCACGAGTCGATCTGGTTTGATTCCGGTTTTCTGCTACTTCGTTGATTTTCTCATCTTTTTACCATGTTGACTGTCTAGTCAGCTAGTCATGCACATGGTCTACCGACATGAAACATCTAAGGCCCATTTTGGAATGGATAATTCTTTTTGTGCCCGCCGATATTTAGTTCAAGTTTGAGCTACATACCGATGGTCGTACAGATCTTACGTCCATTCCAAACAGTTCTTGAAACTAGAACCGAGACGGCTAGGTCATCATCATATCTCTTTTTCAAAGAACTTTAGCTTGTGTTAACTGTCTAGCAAGCTAGTCATGTTAACTTTGCTTGTGCCCATCGTTATTTTAGCACTAACCCCTTAGTAGCCTAAAAAATTTAATGTCTAATAAAATTACTACAATTCACTGAATCGCTGATTTGGTTGTATCTCTGGTCCAAGAAAAATCTCCCCTTATCGACTGGTTAACTACATTTGCATCTCTCCACTCATTCAAGCATGCAGGAAAACCTTACACCATCGCTCCCGGGCTTGTCTCACAAGGCAACAAAAACTGGCCTAGCTCACGGGGATATCCCGACGACTAGGGCACTGAGGCATCAATGTTGGGTTGCCTCACTGATAAATGGTGAAAGCAACCTACACATAGTTTGAGGGTATCACATAAATGCAAATTTGTGTTGGGTTGCCTCACCGAGAAATGGTTAAATAGTTGGTCCCTTTTATCTCACATACTTGTCGACAATCTTGTTACATGATGGAAAGAAACATCACACCATTCTTCCTTCGGCGCTACACATCATAGAACGAGGCTACCAACCAGAAATGATACGAGAGGTACAGTTAAATTGTCATCCAGTTCAGTGCTGATGGGTTGTGACTCTACAAGTGCCGTGGCTACGGAGACCACAAGAAAGCTGAAGGTCATGTGCCAACTTTCCTCAATGAAACCAAAAGTGTGAAAGTAATGCATGCACCTGAACATGAGAATGAAGATTAAGCAAAGTACATGCAAGCATGGTAACATGTCTCATTCAGTAATTGCCCAACTGAAGCCAAGAAACCAGCCACAGCCATTGCTATGCTTCCAACATATGACTTGTTGGGGTTGTATGGAAGCTTTTCTTTCCCTAAACGCCTCCCAACTATGTCTGCTACACCTGGAAGCATATAGAACAACATCAACAATGGGTCAAAAAAACTACTTTCATTTCCAGCCACGGCGTGAAGGGAGGCAACAAATTGGTGACCAATGCAGATGTATGCCCATATATACCATCTCCAGTGCATAAGTTGCAGATAATTGCTATAGCAATCGGAGATGTTCTCCATAATACAGACGTGGCCAAAGTTATAGCAGTAACATAGTACAGTGGTGTCTTGAGAAATTCCCTGTGTTTAATAGCAAAAATAGGTAAAAAGGAAAATAAATTAAATAACCAAAAGTTGGTATATGTAAGTGTTCAACATCTGGTCACCAGATTGGCTCAATATTTTGACTACAGCTTCATTTTTCCTTATTCCTACCCCAATAGAAGAGTCCTAATAATATTAATCCCAGACGAAAGTGCAGCAAGGAAAGGAGCATACCTTCCTGAGGTGTATAAATTATAAATAATTAGTATTCAATACCAAGATGCCGATTTACATTGACATGATCAATTCAGAATTTAATTACCTGAAAAGGGGCCAAAAGAGCAAGGGTACCATCCCAATAGTTATGTGCATAAGTTTCCTATTGAGTTTCTGCATCCATAAAAGGACATTTATCAATAGAAAGTGCCTATGAAGTTGCACATTTCATTAAGGCAGAGACACTCATACATAGCTATGTAACATGTTTAGCATATTTAGTGCCAAATGTAGGCCATGGCATATACTCCCTCCATTTCTAAATATAAGTATTTTTAGAGATTCCAACGTGTGACTACATACAGAGAAAAATGAATGAATATACACTCTAAAATATGTCTAGATACATCCATATGTTATAGTTCATTTGAAATGTCTAAAAAGACCTATATTTAGGAATGGAGGGAGTAGTTAACTTTTGTGAGCAAGTCCGCTTTGTGCTTGAATTAACTGAGTAGGCAACCCTAAATGTCATCTGGAGGCTCTGAATTCGCGAACATATTGACAGGTCATCTGACAGAGTGAGATCAGTCGTGGAACAAATTGTAGACATGATAGGCGGTACAGAACCCAGTGGGTCATGAACCGGGCTTCCGGTTTTTTCTTTTCGAACAAGGAACTGGGCTTCTGTTAGGCTATAAAATAGAATTCATCTTTCAATCCAACGTTGATCTGCTGTAGGAATAATACACATCAAAGGGCTAGAGCAGCTGAACAAATGCAGTTCACTAGAAAACTAGTGCACAGTTATTTAGTAGTACTCTCACCATAATCAGATATGTAGAACTATATTTTGAATGATAGATGGAAAAAGATCACAAACACATTCTACTTGCAATTAGAAAATAGAGCAATTCATGCACAGAATTCACCCATCACATTTATGTAAACCATTCCATTGAACATTTGTGTTCATATCTGACAATAGCAGCTACGTAGACTTCAACATAGCATGCCAACTTAAGATGCTTTCCCCCCTATATAGAGTTTTTATTTGTACGCGAATTTGTCACGTACCTATTCATCATTAGTTATTACACTTGAAGTACTATCATTTACTGACCAGGTCACAGAAGCCGCGCTCGACAAGCCCCTGGAAGAAATGAAAGAGGCCGCGGGCGACGCCTGCGGTGACGGCCGAGGACACGATGTCCTGTCGGACACTTCTGCATGTACAAACGCAATAAAATGACGATGAGCTTGGATGGGACTGCAGAAGTGTTCTTCGAGTAGTAAAAAGTTTGGCAACCGCTAGAGTCCTACTTCAAGGGGAAACCAGGGCCCAGGAGTTACCTGGAAAGCTGTCAAAACCCGACTTACCTTAAGGCTGGTTGTAATGGGGAGTATCATATACTAGTATCATGCATATGATACTATTGTATGATACTAACTCCCAATGCATAGTATCATATATTAGTACCATGTAGTACTTTATTTATTGCCATGCATGATACAAAGTAGCATAGCATTTATTATGATACGGTATCATGATATGATACTCCACCCTCTCTTTCTTCATTTAATGTTATGACACCTCATCAAAATTGCCTAATTGGCATGCATGTCGGATTACGGGTTCCGCAAACCCTTGAGAGGTTCGAACTCTTGGGTCCGTGCAGAGATCTCAACCTACCTAGCCTTCCTACTCGCGAGTCTCCTAAGCCTAGCACGATGAACTCGAAGGGATAGAGAGACACAACAGCTTATACTGGTTTGGGCCATCGTTGTGGTGTAATACCCTAATCCAGTGTGGTGTGGTGGATTGCCTTGTAGGCTGAGGATGAACTAGTACAGTGGATGAACTGGCCTCCGGAGAAGAGGTGTTCTTGAGCTCAAGAGAGCTGGTGAGGTGGTACGGCCAGAATGGATCCGATCCCCCTCTATGGTGGTGGCTAAGTCCTATTTATAGTGGCCTTGGTCCTCTTCCCAAATGTTGGCGGGAAGGGATCCCAGAACGGCCGGATTTGAAAGGGGACAAGCAGTACAACTTATCCTGACAAAAATGGTCTTCGCCTGCGAAAAGCCTCTGGTCATGACGTTGCAGTGGGCTCAGTGATGACCTCCGTCCTGTCGTCCTGGCGGTCTTGGTCTTGTTGCACCAGAATGGAAACCTTTGGCTGATTCCTTAGGACTCCGCGCCTGTGGCTTGCCTCCTTTGCACCGAAGAGGAAACCTGTGCTCTGCGCTCGCCTGGCGCCCGCCTGGCCTTGGTCGTCATGGCTCACGTCAGCTGAGCCTCGTGAGGTAAACCTTGCATAGAACTCACTGCCCCTCGGGAGCCAGCCTGAGGAGGCCGATCCCCTTGGGGTCTTAACGCCGTCCGCCTTGCGAGGTTTGGCCCCTCGCGAGGGTCTTGAGTTGTTGATGCTGAAGCTGGGCCGTACCAGGCCGTCGATGGAGCCACGTGGTGGGCCGCGGGCTGGCAGGGTGATAACCCACAAGTATAGGGGATCGCAACAACTTTCGAGGATAGAGTATTCAACCCAAATTTATTGATTTGACACAAGGGGAGCCAAAGAATATTCTTGAGTATTAGCAGTTGAGTTGTCAATTCAACCACACCTGGATAACTTAGTAGCAGCAAGGTATTAGTAGCAAAGTAGTATGATAATAATGGTAACAGTAGCAATAATAAAGATAAATGTTTTTGGGTTTTTGTAGTAGTTGTAACAGTAGCAACGGAAAAGTAAATAAGCGAAGAACAATATATGAAAATCTCGTAGGCAATGGATCAATGATGGATAATTATGCCGGATGCGATTCCTCATGCAATAGTTATAACATAGGGTGATATAGAACCAGCTCCAGTTCATCAATGTAATGTAGGCATGTATTTCGTAAATAGTCATACGTACTTATGGAAAAGAACTTGCATGGCATCTTTTGTCCTACCCTCCCGTTGCAGCGGGGTCCTAGTGGAAACTAAGGGATATTAAGGCCTCCTTTTAATAGAGAACCGGACCAAAGCATTAACACATGGTGAATACATGAACTCCTCAAACTACGGTCATCACCGAGAAGTATCCCGATTATTGTCACTTCGGGGTTGTTGGATCATAACACATAATAGGTGACTATAGACTTGCAAGATAGGATCAAGAACACACATATATTCATGAAAACATAATAGGTTCAGATCTGAAATCATGGCACTCGGGCCCTAGTGACAAGCATTAAGCATAGCAAAGTCATAGCAACATCAATCTCAGAACATAGTGGATACTAGGGATCAAACCCTAACAAAACTAACTTGATAACATGGTAAATCTCATCCAACCCATCACCGTCCAGCAAGCCTACGATGGAATTACTCACGCATGGCAGTGAGCATCATGAAATTGGTGATGGAGGATGGTTGATGATGACGACGGCGACGAATCCCCCTCTCCGGAGCCCCGAACGGACTCCAGATCAGCCCTCCCGAGAGAGATTAGGGCTTGGCGGTGGCTCCATATCGTAAAACACGATGAAACTTTCTCTCTGATTTTTTTCTCCGCGAGACGGTATATATGGAGTTGGAGTTGAGGTCGGAGGAGGTCCGGGGGGCCCACGAGATAGGGGGGCGCGCCCTAGAGGGGGGGGCGCCCCCTGTCTCGTGGACAGGCCCTGGGCCCCTGGCCTTGATTCTTTCGCCAAAAATTCTTATTAATTCTAAAAAGTCCCTCCGTGGATTTGCAGGTCATTCCGAGAACTTTTCTTTTCTACACATAAAACAACATCATGGTAGTTCTGCTGAAAACAGCGTCAGTCCGGGTTAGTTTCATTGAATTCATGCAAGTTAGAGTCCAAAACAAGGGCAAAAGTGTTTGGAAAAGTAGATACGTTGGACACGTATCAACTCACCCAAGCTTAAACCTTTGCTTGTCCTCAAGCAATTCAGTTGATAAACTGAAAGTGATAAAGAAAAACTTTTACAAACTCTGTTTGCTCTTGTTGTTGTAAATATGAAAAGCCAGCATTCAAGTTTCAGCAAATATTACGAACTAACCATACTCACAATAACACATAGGTCTCACAATTACTCACATCAATAGCATAATCAGCTAGCGAGTCATAATAATAAAACTCGGATGACAACACTTTCTCAAAATAATCATAACATGATATAACAAAATGGTATCTCGCTAGCCCTTTCTGAGACTGCAAAACATAAATGCAGAGCACCTTTAAAGATCAAGGACTGACTAAACATTGTAATTCATGGTAAAAGAGATCCAGTCAAGTCATACCCAATATAAACCAATAATAATGAATGCAAATGACAGTGCGCTCTCCAGCGGGTGCTTTTAATAAGAAGGATGATGACTCAACATAAAAGTAAGTAGATAGGCCCTTCGTAGAGGGAAGCAGGGATTTGTAGAGGTGCCAGAGCTCAATTTTAAAATAGAGATTGAATAACATTTTGAGCGGTATACCTTTGCTGTCAACGCGACACCTATGAGATGGCTGTATCTTCCACACTAAATGCATTATAGGCAGTTCCCAAACAGAATGGTAAAGGTTTATACTCCCCCAACCACCAACAAGCATCAATCCATGGCTTGCTCGAAACAACGAGTGCCTCCAACATACAACAACCCTGGGGGAGTTTTGTTTAATTATTTTGATTTGCTTTGATATTTTTGGATCATGGGACTGGGCATCCCGGTTACTGGCCCTTTCTCGTGAATGAGGAGCGGAGTCCACTCCTCTGAGAATAACCCACCTAGCATGGAAGATATAGGCATCCCTAGTTGTTACATGAGCTGCTCGAGCATACAAAACAAAATTTCATTTGAAGGTTTGGAGTTTGGCACATACAAATTTACTTGGAACGGCAGGTAAATACCGCATATAGGTAGGTATAGTGGACTCATATGGAACAACTTTGGGGTTTAAGGAGTTTGGATGCACAAGCAGTATTCCTACTTAGTACAGGTGAAGGCTAGCAAAAGACTGGGAAGCGACCAACTGAGAGAGCGACAACAGTCGTAAGCATGCATTATAATTAATTCACACCAAGTACAAGCATGAGTAGGATATAATCCACCATGAACATAAATATCGTGAAGGCTGCGTTGATTTGATTCAACTACATGCGTGAACATGTGCCAAGTCGAGTCACTCAATTCATTTAAAGGAGGATACCACCCCATCATACCACATCATAATCATTCTAATAGCATGTTGGCACGCAAGGTAAACCATTATAACTCATAGCTAATCAAGCATGGCACAAGTAACTATAATCTCTAAGTGTCATTGCAAATATGTTTACTTCATAATAGCTGACTCAGGAATGATGAATCATCATATTTACAAAAACAAGAGAGGTCGAGTTCATACCAGCTTTTCTCATCCCAATAGGTCCATCATATATCGTCATTATTGCCTTTCACTCGCACGACCAAACGATGTGTATAATAATAAGAGTGTACGTGCATTGGACTAAGCTGGAATCTGCAAGCATTCAATTCAAGAGAGAAGACAAGTAATATGGGCTCTAAATTAAATAAACAATCATGCATATAAGAGCCACTAAGCATTTTCAATAAGGTCTTCTCGACCCCGAAAGGAAAGAAAAGAAAATAAATCTATTTACACGGGAAAGCTCCAAACAAGTAAAAAGAAGAACTAGAAATCTTTTTGGTTTTTCATTTTAATTTCTACTACAAGCAAGGAAATTAAACTAACTAATTTTTTTTGTTTTTTCTCAAGGTTTATCAAACACGCAAGAAGAAAACTAGAAAAAGGGAATTTAAACTAACATGGATAATACAATGAAAGAATATGAGCACCGACGACTAGTGTGTGATCATGAATGTAAAGTCGGTGAGAAATACGTACTCCCCCAAGCTTAGGATTTTGGCCTAAGTTGGTTTAGTACCAAGGACCGCCGCTACTCTCCCCAGTGTACTGGGAGGTGTAATCAGGATACCACTGGTTGGTCATCTCCGGATCCCACTGGACAGATGATGCACGATAGGGGTCCAGCTCAGGTTCCGGTTCAGGTTCAGGTTCTGGAGTAAAAGCTTGAGCTCGATGATTGTTTACCGCCTCCGGTGTAACGAGAAATTTTTCTGCAAGAAAATCAAACAACAGAGGCGCAGGCAAAATAATAATCTCAAAGTGTTTCTTATTGAATCTAAGTTTATACAAGAGCATCCTATCTTCGTTGTCAACAATAAACTTATGTGCTACCATGCTCTTGTAATCTAGAATGTGAGGAGGCAATATTGTCTCCTTTTCCTCATGGTGCCTAATGGGTATCTGAAAATGTCTAGCAAGACATGCGGCATAGATACCTCCAAATATGGGGCCTTTTGTACGATTAAGTGCTAGCCGTTTAGCAACGACGACACCCATATTAAAAATATTGTCATGGAGAAGCATGATAATATCAGGAACACTCAAGTTTCCACTATTCCCACGACCAATCAAGCATCTACTAGCAAATATGGCAAAGTAGCGTAAAACAGGAAAGTGTATGCTAGAGACTTTTGCTTCGGAACCCTTCTTTGGCTCTTCTACAATAATATTAACAAAGCCAGCCACATCTTCACGATGGGGTTCCTCTAGTTCTCCCTCATAAGGTATCCTACATACCGTGCAAAAATGACGTAAAGACATTTCTTTGAACTCGTCATATAAATAAAATGACACTTCAGGCAGTCTCGATTAAAGCATAAAAGTCTTCATGAATTCCGGCTTCCTTCAAGAAATCCTCACATGGCCATTCACATGACCGTACTTCCGCTAAGCGAGGAAGATTATACTTGGGTTTTTCCTTCTCTTTGTCTTGTTTTTCCTTAGAGCTTTGGCTAGAAGAGCCTTTAAAGAACATTCTTAACATATTCTGAAAAATTCTGAAATTTTAGTAACTTCAAAATAAAAATGCATAAAACTAAACAAGGTTGATAGCAACTACTCCTACAAGTGCCTAGAGCCTATATCATGCATTGGAATTGCTTGGGACCTCAAAATTTAACATGCAAGCTCAAGAACAGGGTCACCAAGGCAGCAAGGATTTGCAATGAATAAATCACTAGAACAAAAACTAATTGGACCAATGGAGGAGTCACATACCAAGCAACAATCTCCCAAAGCAGTTTTGTGAATGGAGCTTTGAGCTAAGAGATCGAAAATCGCAGCAAAACGAGCTACAACTCGGGCTTGAGCTGGATGGGGATTTTTTTGGGTAGAAGATGGAGTGTGTGGATGCTGGCATAAGTGGAGGGGAGCCACCAGGGGCCCACGAGACAGGGGGGCACCCTATAGGGGGGGGCGCCCTCCTCTCTTGTGGCCTGGTGCTTGCCCCTTTTGCAGTGTTTTCAGTGCCTAAAATCCTCAAATATTCCAGAAAAAATCATACTAAATTTGCAGGGCATTTGGAGCACTTTTATTTTCGGACTATTTTTTATTGCACGGAGAATTTAGAAAACAGACGGATAATACTATTTTTGCTTCATATATTCTAAAAACCAGAAAGTAAAAAGAGGGCACAGAAGGCCGTGCCTTCTAGTTTCATCCATCTCGTGGTCATCAAAATGAACCCGCTAACAAGGTTGATCAAGTCTTGTTAACAAACTCATTCCGAATAACACGGAACCAGAGAAATTTCAAATAACACTAAGTTACCTCAACGGGGATATGAAAATCCCCAACAAAAGAATATCATACTTTTTCTTGACAGTAGGGAGAGGAAATTCAAAACCTCCAAAAATGATAGTTGGAACCTTTTCAATAGAATTGATGCTATGAACTTGAGATTGTTTCCTCGGAAAGTGTACCGTATGCTCATTGCCATTAACATGAAAAGTGACATTGCCTTTATTGCAATCAATAACAGCCCCTGCAGTATTAAGAAAAGGTCTATCAAGGATAATAGACATACTATCATCCTCAGGAATATCAAAAATAACAAAGGCCGTTAAGATAGTGACATTTGCAACCACAACAGGCACATCCTCGCAAATTCCGACAAGTATAGCAGTTGATTTATCAGCCATTTGCAAAGATATTTCAGTAGGTGTCAACTTATTCAATTCAAGTCTACGATATAAAGAGAGAGGCATAACACTAACACCGGCTCCAAGATCACATAAAGCAGTTCTAACATAATTTCTTTTAATGGAGCATGGTATAGTTGGAAGACCCGGATCTCCAAGTTTCTTTGGTATTCCACCCTTAAAAGTGTAATTAGCAAGCATGGTGGAAATTTTAGGTTCCGCTATCTTTCTTTTATTTGTGATGATATCCTTCATATATTTAGCATAAGGATTTACTTTTAGCATATCAGTTAAGAGCATACGTAAGAAAATGGGTCTAATCATTTCAGCAAAACGCTCAAAATCCTCATCATCCTTTGACTTGGATGGTTTAGGAGGAAAGGGCATGGGTTTCTGAACCCATGGTTCTCTTTCTTTACCGTGCTGCCTAGCAACAAAATCTCTCTTATCATAACGTTGATTCTTTGATTGTGGGTTATCAAGATCAACAACAGGTTCAATCTCTACATCATTATCTTTGCTAGGTTGAGCATCAACATGAACATTATCATTAACATATTACTAGGTTCATGTTCATCACCTGATTGCGTTTCAACATCAGAAATAGAAATATCATTGGGATTCTCAGGTGTGTCTACAGTAGGTTCACTAGAAGCATGTAAGGTTCTATCGTTTTTCTTCTTCTTCTTCTTAGAAGAACTAGGTGCCTCTAAATTATTTCTCTGAGAATCTTGCTCGATTCTCTTAGGGTGGCCTTCAGGATACAAAGGTTCCTGAGTCATTCTACCACTTCTAGTAGCCACTCTAACAGCAAAGTCATTTTTATTATTCAATTCATCAAGCAAATCATTTTGAGCTTTGAGTACTTGCTCAGCTTGAGTAGCAACCATAGAAGCATATTTGCTAACACGGTGAAGTTCATCTTTAACTCTAGCCAGATTATCACCTACGCGTCCTATCTCGAAAGCATTATTCTTTAACTCTCTACCAACATAAGCATTAAAACTTTCTTGTCTAGCCATAAAGTCATCAAATTCATCTAAGCAAGGGCTATGAAATTTAGTAGAGGGTATTTCAACTTTATCATATCTATAGAGAGAATTTACCTTTACTACCTGTGTCAGGTTATGAAGAAAATGTGGTTCTTCAGGCGGTAAATTAAGACCATGTATTTCTTCAATAGGAGGTAAATTCTTAACATCTTCAGCTTTAATACCTTTTTCTTTCATTGATTTCTTTGCCTCTTGCATATCTTCAGGACCGAGGAATAAAACACCTCTCTTCTTCGGAGTGGTTTAGGAATAGGCTTAGGAGTTGGCTCAATTGGTTCAGGAATTACTTCAGGAACTGGCTCGGGAAGAGTCCAATTATTTTCATTACTCAACATATTATTCAATAGTATTTCAGCTTCGTCGACTATTCTTTCCCTGAAAACACAACCAGCACAACTATCCAAGTGGTCCTTGGAAGCATCGGTTAGTCCATTATAAAAGATATCAAGTATTTCATTTTTCTTAAGATGGTGATTAGGCAAAGCATAAAGCAACCGGAGAAGCCTCCCCCAAGTTTGTGGGAGACTCTCTTCTTTGGTTTGCACAAAATTATGTATTTCCTGCAAGGCAGCTTGTTTCTTATGAGCAGGGAAATATTTAGCAGAGAAGTAATAAATCATATCCTAGGGACTACACACACAACCAGGAGCAAGAGAATTATACCAAGTCTTAGCATCACCCTTTAATGAGAACAGAATATCTTAAGGATATATAAATAGCGAGACTTCTCATCATGAGTAAATAGGGTGGCTATATCATTTAGCTTGGTAAGATGTGCCACAACAGTTTCAGATTCAAGGCCATAAAAAGGATCATATTCAACTAAAGTAATAATATCAGGATCAATAGAGAATTCATAATCCTTATCAGTAACACAGATATGTGAAGTAGCAAAAGTAGGATCGGGTTTCATTCTAGCATTAAGAGATTGCTGCTTCCATTTAGCTAATAATTTCTTAAGATCATTTCTATCATTGCAAGCAAGAATAGCCTCAGCAGCTTCTTTGTTCATAACATAACCCTTAGGAACAACAGGTAATATATAATCATTGGGGGAACGTTCATCATCACTATCATCAATAATAGGTTCTTCAATATTTTCATTCCCCCTAACTCTAGCAAGTTGTTCATCAAGAAATTCACCTAATGGCAAAGTAGTATCACGCACAGAAGTAGTTTCATCATGCATAGCAGAAGTGGCATCATCAATAACATGCGACATATCAGAATTCATAGCAGTAGCAGGTTTAGGTGTCGCAAGCCTACTAATAACGGAAGGAGAATCTAGTTCAGAGCTAGATGGCAGTTCCTTACCTCCCCTCGTAGTTGAGGGCAAAATATTGGTCTTCGCGTCTTTCAAGTTCTTCATAGTGATCAACAGATATAAATCCCAAGTGACTCAGAGAATAGAGCTATGCTCCCCGGCAACGGTGCCAGAAATTAGTCTTGATAACCCACAAGTATAGGGGATCGCAACAGCTTTCGAGGGTAGAGTATTCAACCCAAATTTATTGATTCGACACAAGGGGAGCCAAAGAATATTCTTGAGTATTAGCAGTTGAGTTGTCAATTCAACCACACCTAGATAACTTAGTATGTGCAGCAAGGTATTAGTAGCAAAGTAGTATGATAATAATGGTAACAGTAGCAACAATAAAGATAAATGTTTGTGGGTTTTTGTAGTAGTTGTAACAGTAGCAACGGAAAAGTAAATAAGCAAAGAACAATATATGAACAGCTCATAGGCGATGGATCAGTGATGGATAATTATGCCGGATGCGATTCCTCATGCAATAGTTATAACATAGGGTGATATAGAACTAGCTCCAGTTCATCAATGTAATGTAGGCATGTATTCCGTAAATAGTCATACATGCTTATGGAAAAGAACTTGCATGACATCTTTTGTCCTACCCTCCCGTTGCAGCGGGGTCCTAGTGGAAACTAAGGGATATTAAGGCCTCCTTTTAATAGAGAACCGGACCAAAGCATTAACACATGGTGAATACATGAACTCCTCAAACTACGGTCATCACCAAGAAGTATCCCGATTATTGTCACTTCGGGGTTGTCAGATCATAACACATAATAGGTGACTATAGACTTGCAAGATAGGATCAAGAACACACATATATTCATGAAAACATAATAGGTTCAGATCTGAAATCATGGCACTCGGGCCCTACTGACAAGCATTAAGCATAGCAAAGTCATAACAACATCAATCTCAGAACATAGTGGATACTAGGGATCAAACCCTAACAAAACTAACTTGATTACATGGTAAATCTCATCCAACCCATCACCGTCCAGCAAGCCTACGATGGAATTACTCACGCACGGCGGTGAGCATCATGAAATTGGTGATGGAGGATGGTTGATGATGACGACGGCGACGAACCCCCCTCTCCGGAGCCCCGAACAGACTCCAGATCAGCCCTCCCGAGAGAGATTAGGGCTTGGCGGTGGCTCCGTATCATAAAACGCAATGAAACTTTCTCTCTGGTTTTTTTTCTCCACGAGACGGTATATATGGAGTTGGAGTTGAGGTCGGAGGAGGTCCGAGGGGCCCACGAGATAGGGGGGCGCGCCCTAGGGGGGGGGGCATGTCTCGTGGACAGGCCCTGGCCCCCCTGGCCTTGATTCTTTCGCCAAAAATTCTTATTAATTCTGAAAAGTCCTTCCGTGGATTTGCAGGTCATTCCGAGAACTTTTGTTTTCTACACATAAAACAACACCATGGTAGCTCTGCTGAAAACAGCGTCAGTCCGGGTTAGTTTCATTCAAATCATGCAAGTTAGAGTCCAAAACAAGGGCAAACGTGTTTGGAAAAGTAGATATGTTGGAGACGTATCACAGGGCTGGATACCCTCATATCCAGAACGTCGACAGTAGCCCCCGGGCCCAAGGCATGCTCGGACTTGTCTTCCAGGCGAAGCCAAAGGGCAAGTGCGGAACACCGCGGGCCCTAACCGCATGTGGCCTTGATGACATGTGGCGATTGATTGGACGTGGGCGTCTCCGCTTCCCCATGCTGTGTAACGCCCACGATGCAGCTATATCTCCCACGTGTCGAGGCATGACTTAGAGGCATAACCACATTGTGGTTTTGTTGCAAGAAGGGCCATCTTCACACAATCCCATGTAATGAACAAGAAAGGGATAAATAGAGTTGTCTTACAATCGCCACTTCACACAAAGATCATATAATTCATACATCATCCGGAGTACACACATAGTCCGACTACGGAGAAATCCAAATGAAAAGAACATAACCCCAAATGCTAGATCCCCGATCGTCCCAACTGGGCTCCATTACTGATCATCAGGAAAAGACACGTTGTAACGGCCAAGGTCCTCGTCGAAATCCCACGTGAGTTCGGTAGCATCACCTGCACTGGTATCATCGGCACCTGCAACTATTTTGGTATTATTTGTGAGTCACGAGGACTCAGCAATCTCAAAACCCGCGAGATCAAGACTATTTAAGCTTATGGGTAGGATGTGGTAATGAGGTGGAGTTGCAGCAAGCGCTAAGCAAATATGGTGGCTAACATACGCAAATAAGAGTAAGATGAGAAGCTACACAACGGTCGTGAAGCTAGAAGTGATCAAGAATGATCTTGAAACTACTTACGTTCAAACATAACCCAAACCGTGGTCACTTCCCAGACTCCGCCGAAAAGAGATGACGCGGAGGGAGGTGGACTAGGGTTTCATCTGCGAGAATTTCGAGGGAAGGCACATATTTATAGGTAGAGGGAGCTAGGAGAGTCCAAATGAGGTGCGGTTTTCGCCCACACGATCGTGATCCAACGACGGAGAGCATGGAGGGGGTTTAGCTGGGTTAGTGGACTGATTTGGAGGGGTGTTAGGCTGCACAAAAGAGCGCTTTTGCGGTTACCCGGTTAACCGTTGGGGCATCAAACTACCTCCAAATGGAACGGAATTTGACAAGCTGTCTACCGATAGTATACCAAGGCCGCTTGACAAATCTAGAGCCATTCCGAGAACTTTTTCTCCCGCTCATGAAACAAGATAAGAGGGGTGCCGCGGGTGCATGTGGGAGTATCGGATTGCGAAACAGACAAAGGGGAAAGTGACTGGGTGCATGAGACGAACACGAATGCAAATGAAATGCACATGATGACATGATATGAAATGCATGACATGAGAAAAATGCAAAACGAAAGACAAAACCCCAACTGTCGGTGTCATAACCGGTGGATCTCGGGTAGGGGGTCCCGAACTGTGCGTCTAGGCGGATGGTAACAGGAGGCAAGGGACACGATGTTTTTACTCAGGTTCGGGCCCTCTCGATGGAGGTAAAACCCTACTCCTGCTTGATTAATATTGATGATATGGGTAGTACAAGAGTAGATCTACCACGAGATCAGAAAGGCTAAACCCTAGAAGCTAGCCTATGGTATGATAGTTGTTCGTCCTACGGACTAAAACCCTCCAGTTTATATAGACATCGAAGAGGGCTAGGGTTACACAGAGTCGGTTACAATGGGAGGAGATCTACATATCCGTATCTCCAAGCTTGCCTTCCACGCCAAGGAAAGTCCCATCCGGACACGGGACGAAGTCTTCAATCCTGTATCTTCATAGTCCAGGAGTCCGGCCAAAGTATATAGTCCGGCTATCCGGACACCCCATAATCCGGGACTCCCTCAGTAGCCCCCGAACCAGGCTTCAATGACGATGAGTCCGGCACGCAAATTTCTCTTCGGCATTGCAAGGCGGGTTCTTCTCCAAATCCCATATACCTGTTGAATAGTGTCCGACTTCTGGTGAACGTTGCGCTCCTTGGCTTCTGCGCCCAATAATGGCCATCTTCCACGTGTCAAACGAATGCGAAAAGATAGGGTGTTTTTTCATTTACCCCCCTAGCTGCGCAAATGGGCCGCCTATAAAAGAGACGGGGATTTAGATCCGAATCACACCATCCTCCCTCCGCGAGCATTCATCAGAGCGCATTCGACAGAGATCCATTCCATCATGGACGGTCGATGCAGCTCCTCCTCTCACCCCCCAGCCCTCAGCCTGGAGATTGGGAGAGGTGTTCCGTCCCGCACAGTGAGCTAGTGGCACTCCAAGCCAAGGGGCTTCTCCCCCCAGCTTACATGGTCCCGGTTCGAGCCGCGCTTGCCACCTATAATGGCGGAGAGCAAGTGGAGAGCGTCCCCAATCCCTCCAAAGAAGAGCAGGTATGCCTTGTCCCTTATTTGATAAGAGGGCTCGGATTTCCAATTCTCCGTTTCTTCGGGGGCTCTTGGAGTTCTATGGCCTCCAGTTACACAACCTTACGCCTACCTCCATATTGCATATTGCGTGCTTAGTAGCCCTTTGCGAGCTGTTTTTGGGCATTGAGGCCCATTTCACGCTGTGGAAGAAGCTGTTCTGCCTCGTGCCCCGTTCTCAGGAGGGGTCGATATATCAAGTGGGCGGAGCCGAACTATGGCGCATCGCCGGGACCGGATATCTATCCAGAACCCCAAAGAAGGCGTTCGAAGACTGGCCTTTAGAATGGTTTTATACAGAAGACGTCCCCCTGCCAGACCCTATTCGGATCAGCCTCCCTGAGTTCGATAATGCTCCTCTGAAGAAGCGCTTAAGCTGGCGTCCACGGAGCCCTCAGAAGGAAAATGACAAGGACGTCCTTTACCTGATGAACCGGATAAGGTTGTTAGCTCATTCCGGACTGACCATGATCGAGGTCATGGCCACATGCATTATGCGGGGGGTGCAGCCGCTTCAGTACAGAGGCCACCCCATGTGGGATTTCAATAGGAAGGACAATGCCACCCGGTGCGGCCGTAAGGGGCCGGAATCAGCTACCGCTCTAATAAAGATCTTGTCCGCTTTGTACAAGGGAGAAGAGGGGGAATTCCTCTGCGTCAACCCACGGGGCGGATTTTCTATGTACAATCCTCCAAGCTGGGTGAGCGAACACTTTTACATGCCCATCCGTTTCATATTCCCATAGTTAAGTATTTAGTCTAGCAATTTCAACGCAGGAGCTACGCCAGACTGTAAAGGAGATAAACAACCCTCCTCCACAACCCGAGGACCCGGAACGGTCCCTCGACCCGGACTCCCAAGAGGACCCGGACTTATGTGTGGAGCTGATCAATGGGGTGTTTCATCAATTGAGCAAGGACAACACCTTAGTGTCCATTACGGCCGATTATCCCGGACTACTTCCAGCCTCACAAGTAACCGAGACCGAAGTCCCAACACTCTTAAAATGATCCATCCGTGCTTATTTTTGATCACCGCATACCAATGGCGTTTTTGCAGGGGAAGTCCTTGAGGCGGAGGGCCGAGTCTGCGGTGGCTAGCCAACAAGGGGCATCAAGGCCCAACAGGCTGAAAAGAAGTGCGGTCCAGATTGAGACGCTGGCGCAGCGGTATGGCATGCCATTTTATTCCCAGGGTTTATTCCCTCAAGGCGTACTAATGCTCGCGCTCTTTTTAGGAAAAAGAGCGCTCGCCGGACTATATCCGGAGAGGTTGCCAATCGCTCCTCCACCGGCCAAGCTCCAAGGCTGGGTCCAGAAATGGAGGGGGACACAAAGCACGCACCGGACACTCCTCCGACTGAGGATGCAGACGGACTGTCTGCCACCAATTCTGAGGTGGAGAGTGCCATGAACCACAGGCGTCGCTGGACGGTTCTTCGTGACACTTGTTTCTCCCAAGAGGCATTGGATGCCTTCAACACGGGAGATGCGTATCTCCGTGCCGCTCAAAATGGTCTAGCCAGAGCCACAGAGCAGTATGTAAAAGACATACGGGTGAGAAAATTTGATAGTTATATATGTCAGTAGCCCCCGAGACTTGAAACAGTTAGAACAACTGATTTAAGGATCATTTGTTATGTAGGATCTTACAGAAAAGAATACCCAATTGTCCCAGGAGCTGGAAGAGTGCAAGGCCCAACTTGAGGCCGCACTAGCCGCTACAGGGGAGGCCAAGAAGACCCCCTCTCGTAATATATGCTTCGAAAGATAAGTATGTTGAAGAGTGCGGTGTGCTTGCAAATCTGACAATAACATTGCAGATGGTGTCGGAGTGGATCCGGACAAGCAACAACTCTTGCACCGGTTAAAGGCCGGCAAGAGCGTGCTTACGAGGGTGAGGCAAGAGAAGAATAAGCTCCAAGATGTCAACACCCAGCTAGGCGAGGAACTAAAGGATGTTCGTGCCCAGCTGTCGGACTCCGTGAAGGAGAATCGGCGGTTTCGACGCGGCATTTTTAGTAAGTGCTTGAACGAACTACGAAAAGAAGAGTTCAGCGAGGAAGTCGATTGATAGAGTTATGTCTGTAGGTATGCTGACAGGTCGACCTGCAGAGGAAATGCCCGGTTCTATGGGTGACCTAATTCCCGAGCTCTCACAACTGCACGAACGTGTTCGGCAGGTGATGCAAGGCGTCGCCCAGGCCTTTTGGCCGTCCGTCTCCATGCCCGAAGGCCTTGGAGAGCTTGCAGAGAAGCTGAAGGGAGCGCAGCGGCGCTTCTGATTATGGAAGATATCGGCCTGCCGTCAAGGCGCCAGGGAGGCCTGGGCCATGGTGAAGATGTGGTACACGAAGGCTGAACCAAACCACATGGCCGAGGTCGGACCCATAGGGCCCGATGGGAAGGAGATCCCTGTCAGTTTAGTGTACGGCCAGGTAGAGTTGGCCGCCAAATATTCCCAACAGGACTGTAAACTAGACAGCCTGTTGGATGGTATTGAAGAGGAATATACCCAGTCAAATTGACTATGTAATTTAAAATGACATGTAAAATGCATTCTAGCCGGATTGTAGATCGTTTGTCATGGCGGACCTTTTTGCTTCAACCTCGGGACCCGATAGTCCGGAGTGTGTCCGAATACCCTCTCGGTTATGTAAAAACCGGGGCATGCGTGGATACCAGGCGTAGGGGTCATTAGTGCTTTATCAGACAAGTGCCCAACTAGTTATGTTATATTACATGGTTAGTAAGAAACATCTTCCAGGGAGAATAGTTCCGTTAGGGGTTCCTTTCCCTGAGAGGCTTGCCCTAAAGTGCATGTCCGGACTGCAAAAAAAGCAGAAAAGCATCTGGGGGCGGATAAATAAACGAGTTAAAAATCATCTTTTAGTTCACCAACCGAATATTCCCTTAAGAACGCTAGCTTTGCTTCACCCAGTCTGAGGTACACATCCGGCTGACCCGGTAGTAACAATCACGGAGGTGCTCCCTTTACCGCCTAGCCGAACAATCGGGAACGTAGGGGTAAGCACAGGAGCCAGGCAACCCAGCTTGGCCAAAACTTAAGTCATATCGATGCATATAATGGTGAATAAAAGGTACATGCGGAAGTGTGACACATGTGTTGGGCATGAGGCCCGTATAAAGAAGCTTATGTTAAAGAAGCCCCTAGGTATAATGAGCGCGGATAGCGCGTCAATTGTGTGCGAATGAGGCGAGCCTTTAAAAGGCTGTAAGAGAAAACGAGGGAGAAGGAGAGAAATATAAGACAACTAATGTGTAAAAAATGGATAGAGGAAGGAGATGAACACAGAGTCCGACGCTAGGCGTAGAATCTTCGTAGACGGGCTGCGTTCCATGGGTTCGGCTAGAGTCGGTTATCCGATGCATTTCACAGACGGTACGCTCCGCCAGTCAGGACTTGCTCGATTATGAAGGGACCTTCCCATTTGGGCTTGAGTTTGTCCTTTTTCTTGTCCGGCAGGCGTAGAACTAATTCGCCAACATTGTAAGTTTTGGCCCGTACTTCTCTGCTTTGATATCTTCGAGCCTGCTGTTGATAGAATGCGGAACAGGCTTTTGCCATGTCGCGCTCCTCCTCCAAGGCGTCCAAACTTTCCTGCCGGTCGAGTTCGGCTTGTCTTTCTTCGTACATGCGCACGCGAGTTGAGTCATGAATTATGTCGCAGGGCAGAACTGCCTCTGCGCCGTATACCATAAAGAATGGTGTGAATCCGGTAGTGCGATTCGGCGTGGTCCGCATCCCCCAGAGTACGCAGTCGAGCTCCTCTACCTAGTGCATGTTAGATTCCTTGAGGGACCGCACTAGTCTGGGTTTGATGCCGCTCATGATTAGACCATTTGCTCGCTCGACTTGACTGTTAGTTTGTGGGTGATAGACTGAAGCGTAGTCGAGCTTGATGCCCATGTTTTTGCACCAGAGTTTTACCTTGTCGGCCGTAAAGTTCATGCCGTTATCAGTGATGATGCTGTGGGGGACGCCGTAACGGTGTACGACTCCTGATATGAAGTCTATCTCCGGTCCGGATTCAGCCGTCTTAACAAGCTTGGCCTCTATCCATTTGGTGAATTTGTCGACCATGACCAATAGGTATTTTTGCTTGTGGGTTCCTCCTTTAAGGGGTCCAACCATGTCAAGCCCCCAGACTGCGAAGGGCCAGGTGATGGGTATAGTTTGGAGGGAGGTGGGTGGCATATGGCTTTGGTTAGCAAATAATTGGCAACCGACGCATCGTTGGACTAAGTCCTGAGCATCTGCCCGGGCCGTCGGCCAATAAAATCCAGTACGGAAGGCCTTGCTTACAAGGGCCCGGGCTACGGCGTGGTGCCCGCCGAGTCCGACATGAATTTCAGCCAGAAGGTTCCGCCCTTCCTCTTCGGAGATACACCTTTGAAGGACTCCGGTGGTGCTTTTCTTATAAAGCTCTCCTTCATGGACTTTATAGGCTTTAGATCGCTGCACTATGCAGCGTGCCTCGTTTTGGTCCTCGGGAAGTTCCTGCCTAGTTAAGTAGGCTAGGAATGGTTCTGTCCACGGGGCAATGACTGCCATTATTACATGGGCTGAGGATGTTACTTCGTTGGCAGAGCCTCCCGTTGTGTCAGAATGTTCAGTGTCAGGCGGTGCGGCTGGGTCCGGGCTGTTATTTCCGGATTCCCCTTCCCATGATACGGATGGCTTGAATAGCCTCTCCAAGAAAATGTTGGGGGGGGACTGCATCGCGCTTTGCGCTAATGTGTGCCAAGACGTCTGCTGCCTGATTGTTTTCCCGGGCTATATGGTGAAATTCGAGCCCTTCGAACCGAGCTGACATTTTTAGGACGGCGTTGCGATAAGCTGCCATTTTCGGATCCTTGGCATCAAAGTCTCCATTTATTTGGGATATCGCGAGGTTCGAATCCCCACACACCTCTAGGCGTTGGATGCCCATGGAGACTGCCATCCGGAGACCATGTAGAAGGGCCTCGTATTCGACTGCATTGTTAGAATCTGTATACATTATCTGTTGTACATATTGAACTATATCTCCTGTTGGGGACGTCAGAACGACGCCAGCCCCCAGACCTACTAACATTTTGGAGTCGTCGAAGTGCATGATCCAGTTGGAATATGTGTCGTACTCTTTAGGGAGTTCGGCTTCAGTCCATTCGGTGACAAAGTCAGCCAAAACTTGCGACTTGATGACTCACCGTGGCTTATAGGTTATGTCGAACGGGAGGAGCTCAATGGCCCATTTGGCAATCCGGCCCGTTGCGTCGCGATTGTTTATAATATCGTTAAGAGGTACTTCGAAGGCTACTGTTATTGAACACTCTTGAAAGTAGTGTCGTAGCTTCCGGGATGCCATGAACACCGCGTACGCTATCTTTTGATAATGCGGGTACCGTGACTTGCATGGAGTGAGGACAGTGGACACGTAGTAAACTGGTTTTTGAAGGGGGAATTTGTGTCCGTCCGTTTCTCGTTCGACGACGAGCACTACACTTACAACTTGATGAGTTGCCGCGATGTATAATAGCATTGGTTCGCCGATGTTAGGCGCGGCCAGGACCGGGTTTGTTGCCAATATGGCTTTTATTTCTTCGAGTCCGGTCGAGGCAGCATCCGTCCACTCGAAGTGTTTGGTGTGCCGGAGGAGGCAATAAAGGGGTAATGCCTTTTCTCCCAAGTGGGAGATGAAGCGGCTTAGAGCCGCCACGCATCTAGTCAATGTTTGTATTTGTTTGAGGTCCTTTGGAATATCCAATTGTGACAGAGCTCGGATCTTGGCTGGGTTTGCTTCAATTCCTCTACCAGATACAATGAAGCCCAAGAGCTTTCCGGACGGTACGTCGAAAATGCATTTTTCCGGGTTAAGCTTCATGTCATATGTTCGGAGGTTATCGAATGTGAGCCTCAAGTCATCTACTAGAGTTTCGACATGCTTGGTTTTGACGACCACGTCATCCACGTATGCTTGAACTGTTTTGCCGATCTAGTTTGCCAGACATGTCTGAATCATGCGCTGATATGTTGCGCCGACGTTTTTGAGCCCGAAGGGCATTGTGTTGAAGCAGAATGGGCCGTATGGGGTGATGAATGCCGTTGCGGCTTGGTCTGGTTCTGCCATCTTAATTTGATGGTAGCCATAGTATGCATCGAGGAAACACAATGAATCGTGTCCTGCGGTAGCGTCGATGATTTGATCGATGCGGGGGAGGGGAAAGGGATCCTTTTGGCAAGCCTTGTTGAGGTCCTTGAAATCGACGCATAGGCGCCAGGATTTGTCCTTCTTTGGTACCATCACCAGGTTTGCTAGCCAGTCCAGATGTTTTATATATTTGATGAATCCGGCCTCCAGTAGTTTGGCTAGCTCCTCTCCCATGGCTTGTCTCTTAGGTTTAGAGAAACACCGAAGATCCTGGTTGACAGGCTTGAATCCTTTTAGGATGTTTAGGTTGTGCTCGGCCAGCCTGCGTGGGATTCCTGGCATGTCTGAAGGGTGCCAGTATATCTGGCCATGGGCCGAGCTGGGCCGGGCTTGGGCTGGGCCTAGAAAAGCCCATGGCAGAAAACTGAGGCCCAGGCCCTCCCAAGCCCTACCATCGGGCCTACTTTTCAAGCCCAAGCCCGACCCATCTAGAAAAAAGCCCTGAAAAGCCCTTAGGGCTTAGGGCCGTGGGCCGGGCCTCTTCCTTAAAATGCTAATATGCCAAGCCCAAGCCCATCCAGGCCCTGCTGGTGGGCTCAAAACTCAGGCCCAAGCCCGGCCCATGGGTAAGCCCATAGGGCCTAGGCCCTGGATTTTAGGGTCGGGCCTGAGTGGGCCGACAGGGCCGGGCCTGAGATGGCCAGGACTAGGTGCCAGGCAAAAATGTCCCAATTTTCGCGTAGGAATTCTCGTAGTGCGGCGTCTACATTAGGGTTTAATTGCACCCCGATGGAGGCCGTTTTAGTAGGGTCCATTGGATGGACTTGGAATTTGACTATTTCGTCCGCCGGTTTAAAGGAGGTGGACTTGGATCTTTTATCGAGTATCACGTCGTCCCTATTCACCGTGGAGTGCAGCGCAGTCAGTTCTTTGGCCGCTAGGGCTTCAGATAGTGCCTCAAGGGGCCAGTGTGGCTGTCTTGTTTTCGGCGTGGAGTGCTATGTTCGAGTCACTAACAAGAGTGATGATTCCGTTGGGTCTGGGCATTTTGAGCTTCATGTACCCGTAATGGGGTATAGCTTGAAAAATTGTGAATGCCTCTCGCCCTAACAGAGCGTGGTATCCGCTGCTGAATGAGGCCACTTGAAACATGACCTCCTCAGACCTGTAATTATCCGGCGTGCCGAACACCACATCCAGTGTGATTTTTCCTGTACAACATGCTTCTCGACTGGGGATTATTCCTCTAAAGGTTGTGTTGCTTCGCTCAATGCGGCTCCGGTCTATTTCCATTTTTCGAAGGGTTTCCTCATAAATGAGGTTCAATCCGCTGCCACCGTCCATGAGTACCTTGGTAAGTCGAAAGCCGTCCACTATTGGACTGAGGACCAATGCGGCTGGTGCTCGGGTTGTTCGAAATTTAGGTTCATCACTGGCATTAAAGTTAATAGCCGTGTCACTCCATGGGTTTATTGTTGCTACCTGGTAGACTTTGGTAAGGCTGCGGAGTGTTTGTTTCCGCATATTGTTTGATGCGAAAGTCTCGAAGACTGTTGATACCGTACTGGTATTCCTGGGCTGGTGCTCTGCGGATTCTAGAGTTAGAAGCTCCTTGCCACTTTTGGCCACCTGCCGGAGTATCCAACATGCTCTAAGGCTATGAGTTGGTGTGGCGCCCTTTGTACTATGAATTTTACAGGGTCCATTGAGCCATCCCTCTAGTACGGTTCCATACCCTATAGAGGGTTTTTGCTTTTTGGTGTTTAGCCCAGGTGCCTAGTGATAATGCGCCCTTTTATTTCGGACTGGGGTTGTATTCAGGGGCGGATCGTCCAGAATTTTATTTTGGTTTTTCGGACGCTTTACATCGCACAGTATTTTCGTACTATGGATGCCAAGTCAGCGAAGCGTGTAATTTCACGACGACTTATTGCAGAAGAATGAAATTGCATCCTCCTCGCGACAGTCCTCTATCCTGTTCATAACCAGGAGGAATCTGGCCAAGTAATGGTGTACTGTTTCTGTGGGCTCTTGCCGAATTTGGGATAGATCCCTTATATTTGGGTGGGCGGGTGGAGTTAAATCTGGAACCTCGCCCAATCTGAGACTCAGGGGCCAAGGAGTTTCCGAACTCGGAAACTTGGGTTCTTGGATGTTGTCCAATGAATCTAGCCCGCTGCCTGACTTTAGGTTCAGGGCTTGAGTGACGTCCTCCCCTCCGCGGGTATCCGGCTTGGAGGGATCGGGAATCCGGACATATCTGGTCCTTAAGATGGGTGAAGATTTGCCGCATTGTTCCTCCACCACTGCGACGTGGTGGGTGACCTAGGGAGAGTCAATCTCTCTCGGATCGGGTTTAAGCCCAATCTGATCGTAGTCTATAGCGACTCCCAGGGTGGCAATGCGATCAAAGAGCTCGTTTAAGGAAGAGAGCTCCATCGGATCTAACTACTCGGCGATTTCTGAGTTGACGTGGAGATTGCTTTCGATGACCCGAGAAGTCATCGTCGGCGCGGCGGCCGAACAGGCGATCATAAGAGAACCTACTAGCGGAGAGTTTGACCGATAGCCAAAGCTCCTTTAGCAACAGCGTCGTCTTTAAAGACGGGATGTGGCATCCTTCCTGATGGCGACGTCACAGCGGAACTCTCAATGAAAGCACCAATGTTGGTGTCAAAACCGGCGGATCTCGGGAAGGGGGTCCCGAACTGTGCGTCTAGGCGGATGGTAACAGGAGACAAGGGACACGATATCTTTACCCAGGTTCGGGCCCTCTCGATGGAGGTAAAACCCTACTCCTGCTTGATTAATATTGATGATATGGGTAGTACAAGAGTAGATCTACCACGAGATTAGAGAGGCTAAACCCTAGAAGCTAGCCTATGGTATGATTGTTGTTCGCCCTATGGACTAAAACCCTCCGGTTTATATAGACACCGGAGAGGGATAGTGTTACACAGATTCGGTTACAATGGGAGCAGATCTACATATCCGTATCGCCAAGCTTGCCTTCCACGCCAAGGAAAGTCCCATCCGGACACGGGACGAAGTCTTCAATCTTGTATCTTCATAGTCCAGGAGTCCGGCCAAAGTATGTAATCCGGCTATCCGGACACCCCCTAATCCGGGACTCCCTCACCAACCATGGAGAAAATAATATATCACATAGCCGGAAATGGCAAGGGTTGGAGTTACAAATATGGAAAGTTACATCCGGGGTGTTACACGCTGCCTCGGCAACTGTTCGACTTGACGGGACGATGCGGCATGCAGAGAATCATGATGTCATGAGTTCGTGGAGGCTGACGGTTGGCCTCCCTTGGCTATAAATGTGGGAGAGGGTAGAGCCCCCTGCCCATCTTCTTCTACTTGCTTCTGCCCGCTTCTTCTTCTTCGCCATCTCGCTCTCATGGCGCCGATCAGGAGGTATTCCGCGGTCGAGAAGGGGAAGGCCCCTAGGGAGGGGCCCGATCTTCTCCCACCGAAGAAACGGCTTTGCCTTCCTCATGACGCCGGCGCAGGGCGAGAGGTGACCAGGCCTTCGCAATCGAGGCATCCGCCTGGCTTTCCCCTCCCCATGTACGCCCAAGCTCGAGATGAAGGTGTGCGCCGTCGAGCGACCCCTGACGGTGGCGGCAGGGCTGTCATTGCCCTGCCCGCCACGCCACGGACCCACGCCGATGGCAGCTTGCGCGAGTTTGTGGTGTGGGCGAGCTACCTCCGAGGGGGTCGCTTGAGTTGTGGCTGCAAAACACTGGATGCCGCAACCCGACCACCAGGGCTGAAGTCGAGGTGGTGCCCCCTGGAGACATCTTCATGACACGCGGATGGGGTGAGGTTGCCAGGGCTTGCTGCGCGGAGGGAGCCTTGGTGACTAACTTCGAGTATGATGGCGCGACCACCCTGTTCTTCAAGGTCTTCAATGAGGAGGGCGAACGGCTAGAATGTTGCCCCGACGGAGGCGGCCCGCGAGGCCCTGCAGCAGGCTTTGGGCCTGCTACCGTCCCCCTTGGCGCCTCGTCCAGCAGTAGCAGCGACTCCTAGGAATCCAACGACTCTCCCGAGCCTAGTGAGTCTCCGGAGTCGAGCAACGACAGTTATGAGCTGCCAAGCTCCCACCGAAGCCGGAGTGTGGCAGCGGCTGCCGCCCCGCGTCGCCAGTGATGCCCCCTGGATTAGTAGCTAGCTTCCTTCTTTTGCTTTCCCTGCGCGGAATGAAAATCAGCCCCCATGGGGTTTGTAAGGATCGGGGTGTGTTTAATATTAGCGTCACTTCCTTTGAGTTTGTGATGGATTCGCGTATCCTAGTCCGGTACGGTTCCTACCTTTTTTTCCCTAGGCAGCGTGGCGCTCTACGCCGATGGGACCCGGTCCCCAGGCAAGCTTCAGTCGTTGATAGTATGCCAGGTCGTGATGCCGTGGCCAAAGCTAGGAGGTGAGCGGACGGAGGTTTGGTAAGAGCTCATGAGACGCGATGCTCACGAGGTCCCCCTTGGCGTGCAAGCATCCGCCCAGAGAATCGAAAAGGGGAGCGGAACTGCCAAAATGGAACTGCAAGGCGGTGTGTGCAGGGAGCGAAACTGGCGCCGCAGCAAATCAGGACTTATCTTTTGGCGTCTTGGTCCGTCAGGGAGATGGTGCTTCCTCCTGCGCCTGTGGCAGTGCCGTGGCTCGCAACGGCCGCCTTCCTGCCTCGTTCTCCCATGTGCTCTACATCCTCGGGACCCGACCCTCGAGCGAGCTCAGTCGCCGCTGGTATGCCAGGTCAAGATGCCATGATCAAGGCCAGGGGGTGAGGGCTGGAGAGACAATATGGACTCCCAAGACGCGATGCATAGGAGGCCCCCCTTTAACGCACAAGCGACTCGCAAGGCACGATGACGGTCGCCCAAGCCGACCCGTGAACCACCATCAGATGAGCCTGCAGGTTAGGATATAAAAAATACCGAGTGCCTCCTGATGTCTACTACACAACCTTCTTCTTGTAGACGTTGTTGGGCCTGCAAGTGCACAGATTTGTAGGACAGTAGCAAATTTCCCTCAAGTGGATGACCTAAGGTTTATCAATCCGTAGGAGGCGTAGGATGAAGATGGTCTCTCTCAAACAACCCTGCAACCAAATAACAAAGAGTCTCTTGTGTCCCCAACACACCCAATACAATGGTAAATTGTATAGGTGCACTAGTTCGGCGAAGAGATGAAGATACAAGTGCAAAATAGATAGTAGATATAGGTTTTTGTAATCTGAAATAATAAAAACAGCAAGGTAACAAGTGATAAAAGTGAGCGTAAACAGTATTGCAATGATAGGAAACAAGGCATAGGGTTCATACTTTCACTAGTGCAAGTTCTCTCAACAATAATAACATACATAGATCATAAAACAAGCCCTCAACATGCAACAAAGAGTCACTCCAAAGCCACTAATAGCGGAGAACAAACGTAGAGATTATGGTAGGGTACGAAACCACCTCAAAGTTATCCTTTCTGTTCTATCTATTCAAGAGTTCGTAGTAAAAATAACATAAAGCTATTCTTTCCACTCAATCCATCATAGAGTTCATACTAGAATAACACCTTAAGACACAAATGAACCAAAACCCTAATGTCACCTAGATACTCCATTGTCACCTCAAGTATCCGTGGGCATGATTATACGATATGCGTCACACAATCTCAGATTCATCCAACCAACATAAAAGTACTTCAAAGAGTGCCCCAAAGCTACTACCGGAGAGTCAAGAACGTGTGCCAACCCCTATGCATAGGTTCCCAATGTCACGAAACCCGCAAGTTGATCACCCAAACATAAATCAAGTGGCACATGATATCCCATTGTCACCACAGATAATCACGGCAAGACATACATCAAGTGTTCTCATAAAAGACTCAATCCGATAAGTTAACTTCAAAGGGGAAACTCAATTCATCACAAGAGAGTAGAGGGGGAGAAACACCATAAGATCCAACTACTATAGAAAAGCTCGGGATACATCAAGATCGTGCAATAGAGGAACACGAGAGAGAACACGAGAGAGAGAGAGAGAGATCAAACACATAGCTATTGGTACATACCCTCAGCCCTGAAGGTGAACTACTCCCTCCTCGTCATGGATAGCGCCGGGATGATGAAGATGGCCTCCGGTGATGGGATCCCCCTCCGGCAGGTGCCGGAACAGGGTCCCAATTGGTTTTTGGTGGCTACAGAGGCTTGCGGCGGCGGGACTCCTGATCTATCTTCTGTTCTGGAAGTTTTAGGGTACAAGAGTATATATGGGTGAAGGGGTACGTCGGAGGAGCTACGGGGGCCCCACGAGGCAGGGGGTGCGCCCAGGGGGGCGTCCCCCACCCTCGTGGGCAGCCCGTATCTCCCCTGACGTGCACTCCAAGTTTCCTTGGTTGCTTTCCTTCCAAAAATAACTTCTCTAGTTGATTTCATTCCGTTTTGACTCCGTCTGATATTCCTTTTCCCCGAAACACTGAAATAGGCATAAAACAACAAATCTGGGCTGGGCCTCCGGTTAATAGGTTAGTCCCAAAAATAATATAAAAGTGGATAATAAAGCCCAATATTGCCTAAAACAGTAGATAAAGTAGCATGGAGCAATCAAAAATTATAGATACATTGGAGACGTATCAAGCATCCCCAAGCTTTATTCCTGCTCGTCCTTGAGTAGGTAAATGATAAAAAAGAATTTTTGATGCGGAGTGATACTTTAGCATAATTTCAATGTAAATCTTCTTAATTGTGGTATGAATATTCAGATCCGAAAGACTCAAGACAAAAGTTCATATTGATATAAAAATAATAATACTTCAAGCATACTAATTAAAGCAATCTTGTCTTCTCAAAAATAGCATGGTTAAAGAAAGTTATCCCTACAAAATCATATAGTCTGGCTATGCTCTATCTTCATCACACAAAGTATTTAATCATGCACAACCCCGGTGACGAGCCAATCAATTGTTTCATACTTTAGAAATCTCAAACTTTTTCAACTTTCACGCAATACATGAGCGTGAGCCATGGACATAGCACTATAGGTGGAATAGAATGGTGGTTGTGGAGAAGACAAAAAGGAGAAGATAGTCTCACATCAACTAGGCGTATCAATGGGCTATGGAGATGCCCATCAATAGATATCGATGTGAGTGAGTAGGGATTGCCATGCAATGGATGCACTAGAGCTATAAATATATGAAAGCTCAACTAAAGAAACTAAGTGGGTGTGCATCCAACTTGCTTGCTCACGAAGACCTAGGGCACTTTTGAGGAAGCCCATCATTGGAATATACAAGCCAAGTTCTATAATGAAGAATTCCCACTAGTATACGAAAGTGACAACATATGAGACTCTCTTATTACGAAGATCATGGTGCTACTTTGAAGCACAAGTGTGGTAAAAGGATAGTAGCGTTGTCCCTTCTCTCTTTTTCTCTCATTTTTTTATTTGGGCCTTTTCTCTTTTTCTATGGCCACTCTTTTTTTTTTCGTCCGGAGTCTCATCCCGACTTATGGGGGAATCATAGTCTCCATCATCCTTTCCTCACTGGGACAATGCTCTAATAATGATGATCATCACACTTTTATTTTTCTTACAACTCAACAATTACAACTTGATACTTAGAACAAAATATGACTCTATATGAATGCCTTCGGCAGTGTACCGGGATATGCAATGAATCAAGAGCGACATGTATGAAAATTATGAAGGTGACCTTGCCACAAATACAATGTCAACTACATGTTCATGCAAAAAGCAATATGACAAAAGTAATGTATGTCATATGAACGGAATGGTGGAAAGTTGCATGGCAATATATCTCGGAATGGCTATGGAAATGCCATGATAGGTAGGTATGGTGGCTGTTTTGAGGAAGGTATATGGTGGGTGTATGATACCGATGAAAAGTGCGTGGTATTAGAGAGGCTAGCAATGGTGGAAGGGTGAGAGTGCGTATAATCCATGGACTCAATATTAATCAAAAGAACTCATGCACTTGTTGCAAAAATTTAGAAGTCATCAAAAACCAAAGCACTAAACGCATACTCCTAGGGGTATAGATTGGTAGGAAAAGACCATCGCTCGTCCCCGACTGCCACTCATAAGGAAGACAATCAATAAATAAAATTGTGCTCCGACTTCATCACAAAGCGGTTCACCATTCGTGGATGCTACAGGAATCACAAACTTCAACACAAGCATTCTTTAAATTCATAATCACCCCAACTAGCATTGCTTTGATATTATCACCTCCATATCTCAAAACAATTATCAAGCATCAAACTTATCTTAGTATTCAACACACTCAAAAGAAAGTTTCACAAATCTTGAATACCAAGTATATTAATATTAAGCAAATTACCATGCTATTAACGACTCTCAAAATAATCTAAGTGAAGCATGAGAGTTCAATAGTTTCTTTAAAACAAATCCACCACCGTGCTCTAAAAGATATAAGTGAAGTACTAGAGCAATAACTAAAACTACTCCGAAAGATATAAATGAAGATCAATGAGTAGTCGAATAATTATGCAACTATGTGAAGACTCTCCCATTTAATAATTTCAGATCTTGATACTTAATTCAAACAGCAAGCAAAGCTAAAGAAAACTACATTTCAAGGATAGCACAACTCATGTGAAGAAGCAAAAATTAGGCTCAACCGATACTAACCGATAGTTGTTGAAGAAGAAAGGTGGGATGCCTACCGGGGCATCCCCAAGCTTAGATGCTTGATACTTCTTGAAATATTATCTTGGGGTGCCTTGGGCATCCCCAAGCTTGAGCTTTTATGTCTCCTTAATTCCTCTCATATCATGGTTTCTCTTCTTTTTATCAAAAGCTTCATTCACAACAAACTCAACAAGAACTCGTGAGATAGGTTAGTATAAACCAATGCAAAACCTTATCATATTATACTGTAACAAATCACTAAAATTATTATTCAACATTGAATACTAAATGCCTCTGCATATTTAATACTCCTATCCTCAAATAGAATCATTAAACAAGCAAACATATGCAACCATAACAACAATCTGCCAAAACAGTACAGTCTGTAAAGAATGCAAGAGTAACAATACTTCCCTGACTCCAAAAAATATGAACTAAAATTCCCACTGTAATAAATTTATCAGATCTTAATATGCAAAAAGATTCAACGTTATACCGTTCTCTGACTTTTCTAGGGAATTTTTGCAACAGCGGTAAACTTTCTGTTTTCAAACAGCAACAAGTATACTAGCAAAATAAGCATGGCAAAGGCTATCCTTGACTTTTTTTATTGAAACTAAAGATGCAAAACATTATTCTAACTAACAGCAATCAAAAACTAACAAGATAAAATGACGCTCCAAGCAAAACACATATCATGTGGTGAATAAAAATATAGCTCCAAGTAAAGTTACCGATGAACGAAGACGAAAGAGGGGATGCCTTCCGGGGCATCCCCAAGATTAGTCGCTTGGTTGTCCTTGAATTTTACCTAGGGGTGCCTTGGGAATCCCCAAGCTTAGATTCTTTCCACTCCTTATTCCATGGTCCATTGAATCTTTACCCAAAACTTGAAAACTTCAACCACACAAAACTCAAAACAAAACTTGTAAGCTCCGTTAATATAAGAAAATTAAACCACCACTTAGGTACTGTAATGAACTAATTCTAAATTCATATTGGTGTAATATCTACTAGATTCTAACATCTCTATGGTTCATACCACTTAATACTAGCCATAGATGCATCAAAATAAGCAAACAACACATAGAAAACAGAATCTGTGAAAAGCAGAATAGTCTGTAGTAATCTGTATCAAACGTATACTTCTGGAACCCCAAAAATTATGAAATAAATTTATGGACCTGAGTAATTTGTATATTAATCATATGAAAAAATAATAAGCCTAAAAACACTCTCCAGTAAAAAATGGCAGCTATTCTCGTGAGCACAAAAGTTTCTGTTTTCTACAGCAAGATCATATAAACTTCACCCAAGTCTTCCCAAAGGTTCTACTTGGCACTTTATTGAAACAAAAGCTATAAAACATGATTACTACAGTAGCATAATCATGTGAACACACAAAAACAGTAAGGGTAAATATTGGGTTGTCTCCCAACAAGAGCTTTTCTTTAATGCCTTTTTAGCTAGGCATGATGATGGAAATGATGCTCACATAAAAGATACGAATTGAAACATAACGGGAGCATCATGAAGCATATGACTATCACATTTAAGCCTAACCCACTTCCTATGCATAGGGATTTTGTGAGCAAACAACTTATGGGAACAATAATCAACTAGCATAGGATGGCACAACAAGCATAACTTCAAGATTTTAAGCACATAGAGAGGAAACTTGACATTATTGCAATTCCTACAAGCATATGTTCCTTTCTCATAATAATTTTCAGTAGCATCATGAATGAATTCAACAATATAGCCAGCAGCTAAAGAATTCTTTTCATGATCTACTAGCATAGAAGATTTACTACTCTCCACATAAGCAAAATTCTCCTCATTCGGAATAATGGGAGTATCATAAAAGACTTGAACACTAAAAATTGTTTCCACATTAAAAGAGTAACGTTCAGAAAAAGGGTAATCATAACCATGACAAGTTTTATAAATATAATCATCACTACTTTTTATACCATAAGTTTCATCACAATAATCATCATAAGTAGCAACATCGTTCTCATCATAATCGATTGAAACCTCTCCCAAGATAGTGGAATCACTAAATAAAGTTGACACCCTTCCAAATCCACTTCCATCAATATAATTATCATAGGTAGGAGGCATGCTATCATCATAACAACTTTGCATATCAAAACTTGGGATGCTAAAAATATCATCTTCATTAAACGTAGCATCCCCAAGCTTGGGACAAACATTAATTTCAACAAATATATTCTCAAATATTTCATACTCATCAAATATAGCTTCCCCAAGCTTGGGCCCTTTCATATCATAAGCATAATCACTCTCATCATTAAAAATATTGATAGCACCAATAGTATAGCAATTATCATCATCACAATGAGTAGTAGGAGCAACATCATTTGGGAGGGATACCTTTTTACCTTTGTTGCTCCTTCTTTTCTTTTTATTCTTCACATTATGTGTAGGTTCAACCTTCCTCTTTGAGCTCCTTATTGATGAGATTGGCTAAACAGAAAGCTCCTCCTCGTTACCTGATTCATCATAAGAAATAATAGGAGGAGATTGGGAAGCCTCTTCCCTTTCATTAGTATTCTCTTCATCTTCCATTTGCTTTCTTTTCTTTAGGTAATTGGAAATATAATGATTTTCGATGCAATTCTCCGCACAATACCTAAATTATCTCTAGATCAAAATCAAGAATTTTATCAAGACTAAATTTTGGAATACCCTCAGTTATACGTTTCATTTCTTCATAACCCAAAAGAAGGCTAAGCTCTTTATGATGCTCAAGGGTAATCAAATTATCACAATATTTGGACACGACTTGATCATGAAACAAATAGCATTGGAGCTTTAAATGACCATGTTCATTGCAAAGTTCACAAGGAGCACGAAAAATATTGAATCTTGCAGCACATTCATCTAGCTCTTCTTGCAACAATTTGGTTTCTAAGTACTTATGCCTCTTGCAATAACTATCTTCTCTATTTGGTGTGTTCATGCAAACATGCACTCCACAAAAGTTGACATGCTCATAAGAGATATTTTCATCATAACTAGTGCAATCATTATTGGCATCATGGATATTCAAAGAATTCGTATTAACAACATTGCAATCATGCTCATCATTCAAAGATTTAGTGCCAAACAATTTAATGCATTCTTCTTCTAACACTTTGGCACAATTTTCTTTTCCATCATACTCACGAAATATATTAAAAAGGTGAAGCGTATGAGACAAACTCAACTCCATGTTTTTTGTAATTTTCTTTTATAAACTAGACTAGTGCTAAAACAAGAAACAAAAAGATTCGATTGCAAGATCTAAAGATATACCTTCAAGCACTCACCTCCCGGCAACGGTGCCAGAAAAGAGCTTACTTGACGGGGTGTGAGTGAGCGCCCTTTACCTAGCTTCCCCGGCAACGGCGCCAGAAAAGAGCTTGATGTCTACTTCACAACCTTCTTCTTGTAGACGTTGTTGGGCCTGCAAGTGCACAGGTTTGTAGGACAGTAGCAAATTTCCCTCAAGTGGATGACCTAAGGTTTATCAATCCGTAGGAGGCGTAGGATGAAGATGGTCTCTCTCAAACAACCCTGCAACCAAATAACAAAGAGTCTCTTGTGTCCCCAACACACCCAATACAATGGTAAATTGTATAGGTGCACTAGTTCAGCGAAGAGATGAAGATACAAGTGCAAAATAGATAGTAGATATAGGTTTTTGTAATCTGAAATAATAAAAACAGCAAGGTAACAAGTGATAAAATTGAGCGTAAACGGTATTGCAATGATAGGAAACAAGGCCTAGGGTTCATACTTTCACTAGTGCAAGTTCTCTCAACAATAATAACATAGATAGACCATATAACAAGCCCTCAACATGCAACAAAGAGTCACTCCAAAGCCACTAATAGCGGAGAACAAATGTAGAGATTATGGTAGGGTATGAAACCTGTCGTGGAATTGTCACGGCAGATGTCCTTAGTGTCAGGACTTAGTCGCGAGGCTAATGCATCTATGTGGTAGCTTGAGAGGGGTTGATCGGGACGAGAGATGCAACACGCAAGACAAGGATTTAGACAGCTTTGGGCCCCGGGAAACATCATCTGGTAATAACCCTACATGTTATTTGTGGCTATGTCTCATTATGATCATGAGAGAGTCGCCGGTAAGCCGGCTCTTTGTGTCTAGCCCTAGAGATTGTTCTTGTTCCCTGTCCCTCTTTGGGGAGCCCTGCCCCTCCTTATATAAGTTAGAGGGGTGGGTTACATGTGAAGTCCAAATAGGATTAGGACTAGCCTATCTTGTACTACAAGCCGGATACAAGTCCGGGTCTTGATTCCTTGTAAGGGAGATATTCCTTACGCCCTTCCTCTTAAGCCGGCCTATCATAACGTAAGCCGGCCTTATGGGCCTTGAGCCTCCTGGGCCCCCGGGTCTTGTCGCTCCTCTGATCCGCTTGCCAGGTCACCCATAAGTCGCCAGGATCGGGCGGGTCACTTAGTGTGTCGTCCAGTCAGGGCGGGTCATTAGTGAGTCGCCAAGTCCGGCCGGGTTATACTTCCGGCCGGGTTACACCGCGGGGTATATCCCCGACATTAGCCCCCAAGTTTAGCTTGGATTTATCCATTGTAAACTTATGCTGCAAAATAAACACAATAACAAATTTGACAGGTTGTGCTCCGGGTTAAGAATTCTTGTAAACCGGCACCTGAACATCTTTAAGTCCTTGTCATTTCCTTCTTCTAGAAAATCCAGGTCAATAGACCAGCTTCACAATCAATTTGCTTGTAGAAGAAAATATTGTAAACAAATAATCCATTTGAGTCGGCTTCCGAAGCGCTGGCTTAAAAAATATAGGCCTTGAAATACTCATCTGATTTTTAACCGGCTTAAAGATGTAGATCTTGCCGAGTTATAATTTCCAAAATCTCCGGGTTATAAAAGACTGATGATGTCGAGTCATAATTGTTGTTGACGTCGGTTTATGTAATTGATCCTCCTGATTTGCTCAAAACTGATAATTTGAAGATTTTCTCCCTTATATCCATATTACCTGTAGCCCCCAAGTCTTGAGAAGAACAAAGTGATGGTTTAAGACTTGCTCCAATAAATGTTGCAACCTTGAAGAAATCCGGTTCATTCATCCTGCTCATGAAAACTTCAACCAGTGTAGCCCCCAAGGGCCGGGTCATTATGCAATAATGAGCAGGGACTTTGTAGTTATAACCATGTAAATTTGAACAGCAATGTGTAGCCCCCAAGGGCTGGCTTAGTAAGATAATACTGAGCTGTGACTTTGCATATAATTGATAATAACATCATATGATGTAATCTCCACCATGGGGTTTGAACCCACGTCCATAAGGTTAAGAGCCTTGCGCTCTACCAACTGAGTAGTGGATCTTTCAATGTAATCGACTGAGGCTTGTGTACCTTGAATTTTTGATAGGAGCAATTGGTAGCCCCCAAGGGTCGGCTCATTTAAAATGTGATGAGTCGGGTCTTTCAATAAGTTGAGCAAAAAATGACTTTGCATTAGCCCCCAAGTGTCATGGTGCATGCTGGCATTGACATGGGACTTGCATATTTGATATAATCCCAATCTGAATAATATAGCCCCCAAGTACCGGGTCGCAAGCCTGCAGCGACTCGGGACTATTCCTTCCATTGTAGAATAAATCATATCCATTGATAAAAATAATAGCCATTGCGCTAAAGCGACTTTGAAAACCTCAATCATAGCACTGGCTATTGATAATCACAATAAAATCCAGCCATGTCGGCTATTCGAGATTTGAATAATATAATCCGGTATGAAAACCTCAATCATCAATGTCATCATGAAAATCCAGCCAGTTTGGCTATTAAAGGTTTGAATACCTCATCAGTTGACAAGTAAATCCGGAGTTTAAAGACTTGGCGGCTCTTGGCCGATGGCGATGTAATATGCCTCCATTGTAAGCCGAAACTTTTATAACCCTGCAACTTATAGCCTTTGAGAAAAGTCCAGAACGGATCATCATTTTGAAGCATGAACTTTGGTAATGAGCTTGAACTTAATCATTTATATGTCATATTTCTGCAAATCCTGCAAAGAGTTTAAACAGCATATGCCCTGGCGACTTAACGTCAAAAACCAGGGCGGGTAACCACCCAAATGTAGTCTTATCCTGCACACAGGTAGATCACAAGATCCCTATGATCCTTTGAATGATACCGCCGGCTTATGTGACCCGGACAGTAAAGTTGATAACTCAAGTCTGTAAGAGCCGGCACATATGATATTTGTGACAACTCAAATACTTGCAATTGTATAAAAACAGATAAAAATTTTGAGGCTTCTGATTCGAATACGATCAGTAAACCATTCCAAAGGGGTTAAGCTAAGATTCGAATACGATCATATAGCCCCCAGTGGCGTTGGCGTTGCCGATCAAAGTGGGAATCGACAACTATGTTCCCTTTGATTCGAATACGACCTATGTTTGAATAGGAAACCCCCAAATGACCACTGTAATATTGAATTTGTACTGCCGGTTTACATGACCTGTGTAATAAGGGTGATAACCCAATCCTTAGAAGCCAATGCTTCCATATAAATGATGGTTGTCATAAGCTGGCGACTTATAGTCAAAAGTCAAGCCGGGTTAATCATAAAACACTTATATACATTTGAGATATAATCCCCAAAAGGTCTCAAGTTAAGGAATTGTGGCTGCAATAAACTTTACCCGAGATAGAATAAAACTTTTTGAGGCTTCTGATTCGGATACAATCAGTAAACCGTTCCAAAGGGGTTAAGCTAAGATTCGAATACGATCATATAGCCCCCAGTGGCTTTGGCGATGCCGATCAAGTGGGTATCGACAGCTATGTTCTCTTTGGTTCGAATACGACCTATGTTTGAACAAGAAGCCCCCAAGTGACCATAAGAGTTGTTTAATGACACTGGTTCAAATACGACCCACGTCAGACCCAAAGGGGTTAAGCTATGATTCAGATATGATCAAGAAGCCCCCTAGTGGGTTTGGCAGTATGCCGATCAAGAGGGTATCGACAGCTATGTTCTCTTTGGTTCGAATACGACCTATGTTTGAACAGGAAGCCCCCAAATGACCATAATAAGATAAGCCGTAAGGCAGGATACCCATGTTTTGAACCGTGCATCATGGCAGCAAGTTCTCTTTGGTAACCATTAATTTGTCTGAGATCTCGAACTTGCAAGAGATTAATTCTTTTTGAACCGGAAATTCTTAAACCGGATATTGAAATCCTCAAAGCTTCGTAAGGGACAAATTTACCTTGAGCCAGATGTTGAACCGGTTTTGAGAGCTTCAAAGCTTTGCGGGAGAGAGATGTCTCTTGAGCTGTATTTTAAACCGGAATATTCATTTTGAGCCGGAAATTTTTCTGACGGCCTTTAAATATTCACCAATAAAGCAGTAGCCTCCAGGGCCGGCTTATCTTCCCTTCAATGACCCGGAGTTCTTGAATTCATTGAATCCGGCTAAGTTTGCCGAGCCACAACATTGTAGCCCCCGAGTCTCAAGATGACTCAAAAAGTTGGCTTGAGATTCTTCATATTTGACCACAACAGAAAGTGTATATCTTTGGTGTTGATAACGCGATGTGAATCCACAGAAGGTTGAAGTGACTGCGGTGGGTTATAAATGATCTCGTATGAACCGTGTCAGCAACTCGGCCATTGGTTCCTTTCAACTGGCTGTTTGTAAGTTTAACCAAACCGTAGTGGCGGCGACTTGTGCGCCTGCCCATCGAGCCATCCAGTGTAGACGGCGGCTGATAATATATGATAATTTGCCTCTAATTTGTTGAAAGAAAATCGAGCTTCCCAAGTAGTGACTTGCTCATACTCGATGAACAGCTCACGCCGCGGCCCGGTGTGTTGATGTAGACCAGGCCGCGAGAGACGGACGATAAATACGACCGCAACATCTGAGGCGCCACAGACACATGAACCGGCCGTAGCATTGTAAGCCGGTGCGAACGGGCAAGTTGTCCTCCTTGTTGTAAGCCCACGTGGTCGCGAGAGACGGCCACGGCGTTGTAAGCTGGTGCGGGAGTCCGTTGAGTAACGACGACCACCTATGCCAAAAGATGTTGGCGTGCCTCCATCTCTGCGGTATAATATCACTTTTTTTCATAAATAATTGCCCTGCATAAACAATATTGCAGATCAGGGCAAAGATAAACTTGTTTTTTGACAAAAACAACGTGTGCTAATAAAACAAACTTGGATGGATATCACCTAATTTGTTTGGACGACGGATGATCCGTTTATCGTGACAGAGGCAGCTCAGGCAGACCAGCGACTCAATATAGTTCCGGTGGCTCAGGCAGACCGGCGACTTAATATAACCCCGGCGGCTCAGCGGTAAGGGCGGCTCAAAGCGGCTCCGGCGGGTTAATATAGATTAAGCTGCACGGGCGGCGACTTGCGCACACCTGTTCCATCAGTAAACGGGCGCAGACGCCGGTGCGTGATGGTGCTGACGTACACTTCATAGGCACAACATGACACCACTTTTGCTGCACATAAAAACATACAGACCCAAAGTAATTGTTCTTTGATAGAAACAATATGTTTAATAAAATAAACTTAAACGGATAGATATCACCTGATTGTTCACAGACGATTTTTGCAATAATATGGACAAAAACTTCTGTCGCACTGTACGTAATACTCCAGTTTTTAGAAAAACTGGACCACATAGTAGTATTCCTTGCGGTGCATTGTATGTAATGTAGTTGTGTTTTTTATGACGTGGAGCACCATCGACCAGTCAAGTCACACCCGTTGAACTAGGCCGGCTTGCTATCTTCCCATGCAACACTAGATTCCTCTTCCTTGATTCTCGTGCCATTGTGGGCTTAGCGCAAGTAGCACTAGATTTTGTTTAGCTTGCCTCACAGCCATGAAACGAACGGGGCTGTGCTGTAATCAGTCTTCTGCCGTGCGTTATGTGACACAGAGGTTTTTGCGGCGACTTGTAGCTCGAGGCATGGCGGCTCAGATGCAGGGTGACTTGAGGCCGCGGGGTGAAAGCGACGGCGGCTCGCGGTGAAGGTCAGGCCCACGGTGCCGGAGCTGTCTTGGTGGCAAACAGCGACTCAAGTGAGGGCCGCGGCTTGGACAATGGGGGCGTGCCGGCGGCTCAGAGGCCTGCGCAGGCGGCATCTGGCAGAGGCGGATCGCATCAGAGCGGCAGGTCATGGCGATGATGGTGATGGCGACATAGCAGCCCGGCAGTGTGACGGCTCTCCTGCGGTAAGGGCGAGGCGAACGCCGCGGCGTCGAACAGCGGAGGCAGAGGAGACGCCCGAAGCAGGGCCCGGGCGGCGGTTCCCAGACTGCCCTCGACCGGGGCGGCTTGCCGCAGCAAGGTGGAGGTGAGCTCGGCGGCGACTCATGGAAGCAGCGGCAACTTAAACCTGCCGGTGACAGCGGCTCAATGCGGCGCGTCTCATGGGGTAGTATTTTTGCACCCATGGTCTTTGCGTGGTCTTCCTCCATCCATAAGTGGTAGCAACAAAGTATCACCAGTAATGAAGTAATTGATTCATCACCTTGACTAGTCTTGTCTTTCACGTGATGGATGATGGTCCTTCTTGGAGATTGTGCAATTGTGCTTTTTAATGTAGCACTACTAGTAAAATATTTTGGAGAGAAACATGGCATGCAAGATGCAAACACTGGTTACCTTGACCCCTTTGCAACCTTTTGCCATTCGATGGACTTGAACATACTGATTAGATTACCAAATGGAATCTCAGATTTCGCCCGTAGAAGTAACAGACTAGACCAGATACATTAGATCTTGTAGGCTGTACAAATAAGAGCTTTTGACCTTTTCTAGCCGGTTCAACACTTTCTTTTCCTTGTGCACACGGCCAGAACTGACTGCTGGAGTCGATGCGACCGCAGTCCGGAGGCAACAGTGACTCGGATTGAGGGCAGCTGAGGCCGTGCAGCCGTGTCAGCGGTGCATGTGACGCGAGGCTAAGCCCGAGGCTGCTGCAACTTGCGGCAAAGGAGCAAGGGCTCAGAGGCCTATAGCGGTGATGCGACCAAGCGCGGGAGCAACAACGGTAGGTGACTTGGAGTGGCAGCGGCTGGGCCGGCCCGCAATTGTTAACACGAGGCAGGCGACTCGGAGCTGGATGCGATGATGGCCATGCGACTGCGGGTTTGACTCGGAATAGACCGGCGAGCGGCGCGTAAAATACTTCTGAATAACTTCCCTCAAGCTTCATCTTCTTTTTGTTCTATTTGCCTTCAACGCGCAAGAAGCAAAAAGTAGTGCCCGGTAGATGAATTGATTTTTGGTCTTCCTGTGGAGGAAAGCAATGGCAGCAACAACAGTTTGATATTCCCAGGCGTGTCCAATCAGCACAACAAACTGGAGCCAAAGAAAAGGGGTCCGAATAACTGCCACACGTGTGGCGTCGACGGGAACCCGTCCGCACACCTCGTGTGGCATAGACGGGAACCGGCCCGCACGACCACGTCCGCACGCACAAACGTTCGGCCCGCACGTCCGTTGCGTGCCAACCCCGCACGCACTGCCCCGTCCGGGCAAGCCGACCCGCTACCCGCACGAGCAAGCAGTTTTTGGCCTCCGATCCATCCCCTCTCTCGTCTGCCGCCATCGTCCCCCACCTCTCGAACCCCGACCTCCGTCGTCGGCCTTCTATGGTTGCCATGGCAAACGGAGCAGATCCGTAGGGCACTCCCACCTCAAAACCACACCCCAACCCTCCCCACCCCCAGCCCCAAACTCCAACCCAGCCCTCCAGAGACGATCATCTAAAAACCAGGTGAAAATCTCCCGATCTCGACCTTCTCATCCTTAAGGCTGAAAATCTCCCGATCTTGTGCTGGATCTATACTATAGGGGTAGAACACTACATGGTTTAGTGTGTAGTCGCAATTGCCAGGCAGAGTACACCAGATCTGCCATGTACTACGTTTGAAATTGACTTAACTTCCTAGCTTAATTGACGCAAGTAGTTGAGTATGAAAAATGGATGAGTAGGAAGCACTAAAGAAGGATAGGAGGGACAAATTTTGGAATGAAGAGGGTTGGAAGAAATTAATTGCCACTTGTTTATAATGACAGTTGCCACCTTTCGTTGTCAGTAGCTGCCACCTATTTTGACCCGTCGCTTGCCATCCATATCTTCTATGTGCAAGAAGCAGAAGAATACAATTCTTGTGGATTGTTGATGCCTTCTTGTTCATGCAGTGATTGAGAACACATTGGAAAGAAGCGAGACACGGAAAGAATGAATCACGAAGATGGCGCTGATGCTTGGGGTTCTCAAAGGCCAGAAACGCTCCCTTGGGATGCAACAGAGTACAGTCAGCTCATCTCTTCAGGGCCGTTGCTTCCACTACTAGAACAGTATGCAGGCGTAGGTATGATGCGTGATAACAAAAGAAGAGAACAGTTGCCATCTTCGCAACGATGAAGATGACATTCTACTTATGTCGTACACTGTCATTTTTTCGCAGGTTCTTATGACCAAAACACAATTAGGGGGCCCCCGTGGCAAGTTCACTCACAAGGCGCTAACACTGACAAATGTACGGGCAGGCAACTTCAACTAGCTTGTATGGATAATCAAGGTAATGCAAACCGAGAAAAGAGCACATACTGTTGTGGACATGAAAAATGAACATGCAAAAAAACTGGCAAAAGGACTCACGAGTTACCACAGGTGAAAATGCAGAGCCTTCATGCAGCGCGTGGCATCAGGCAGCACCAATGTACCTGCCATCGACGTCATACACAGGTGAGTCCATAAAAAAAGTGAAGTTGCGGATGATCAATTAGCAGAAGGAGCATCGTTGACAACTACAATTGCCATGACTGGACATCTACAGTTGCCATGTATTAGAAACTACACTTGACATCCCTGGACAACTGTTGTTGCCATCCTGGACTCCTGCAGTTGCCAGGGAAGAATAACTGCAGTTGCCATGCCAGTGCGACTACATTTGCAATGCCATGGCAACTGCAGCTGCCATGAAGGAACAACTGCGGTTGCCATGCCGATGCAAATACAGTTGCCATGCCAGTAAAACTGCAGTTGCCACATCAGGGGCAACTGCGGTTGCCGTGCTAACACAAAATGCATTTGCCATGAATTGACCAACCACTACTTTGTGTACAGGTTATTACGCTGGTGGTAACCCGGCAAACGTCTCGTGGCAAGCTTCACAAATTGCAGGTGGAGCACGTCATTTTGGTGTCACAGACCACACAAGAAGGTCAAATGCAACACAATAAGGTAAGGGAAAAAAACTGAACCACAAAAACAGCACTACATTTGTTATTTGTAGTTATTTGTAGGCAAAAACAATAGTTGCCATGTTTGTTGAACAGTAGTGCGCAGACTCACGGCTTGCTGTTTGAAATGATGTCATGCCAAATCACTCGTAGATGGTGTGATCCGTTGCGATACACATGTTATTCAAACAAAAAACTTACTCTCGTACCTGTTTTTCCTATTACAGGGCCTACAACTACAGTTAACAGCGGCGCGGGGACATCTACTGTGGGGAGCTCTGAGCGCACGGAAGACGCGTTCCACCAGCCAGCAGACAATCATGCCGCAGACAATTCCGAGTCACAGTCGAGAATGGCAATCATTCCAGCAATACCGACAAGCACCCCTTTGAACACAAGCACTGCCAACACTCAAGTGGATGGAACTGCCGCCGATACTGAAGTGAATGATGAAACTGACGACGAGGCAGAAGGGGATGAAGATGGTGGGCAATCAGAGATCATGGTACCTCAGCCACTGTACATTGGGCAGAGATTTGAATCGTTCGAAGAAGCAAAGGAATACTACCAGACATGTGCAAAGTTCCATGGATTTGCGGTCAACACCGAGTACCATAGGAAAATTAAGAAAACTAATGAGTACAGCAGAGGTGAGATGAGGTGCCACAAGGCACGGAGGAACAGGAAGGGGAAAGGTGATGCGCCTATCGTTCCAGAACGAAAAAGAGGAATCATTCTCAAGACGGGATGCCCTGTCCGGTGTAAGCTGAACGTAGATGGAACACAGTATGTGGTCACTGAATATTTTGACGAGCACAACCACAAACTCATAAAGAAGTTCGACCTGGTCAAATTTCTGACCGCCCACAGAGGATTCACCCCAGTCGAAAGGCAATTCGTAAAGCTGCTACATGATTGTAACGTTGGTCCATCAAGAATGGTCCAGATACTATCACTCATCCACAGCAAAAAGGGGAAACTGAGTAGCATGCTGTACATACCGGCTGACATCACAAACCTACAGGCCAAGTACCATAGAGAGAGCGGGCTGGCTGACATAGAGGCTACAATTGCCTACTTCGATGAGAAAGCAAAGGAAGATCCAGATTTCTTCTACAGGATAAGGTTGGACGATGAGGACCGTGTCAGGAACATGTATTGGGTGGATGGTGCTGCAAGGAGAGCCTACAAACATTTCCGAGATTGCATTTCATTCGACGCGACGTACCTCACCAATATGTACAAGATGCCATGCGCTCCGTTCATAGGAATAAATAACCACAATCAGTCGTTGCAGTTCGGCTGCGGGCTCGTTCGGAACGAAGACACGGATGGGTACGTCTGGTTGTTCAAGACCTTCTTGGAGTGCATGGATGGACTTGCGTCGATGAACATAATAATGGACCAGGATTTCAGCATGCGTGCAGGCATAGAGGAGGTCTTTCCGTTGGCAGTGCATAGGCACTGCAGGTGGCACATTATAAAGAAGGCTGAGGAGACGCTAGGACCGTTCTTTGTTGATCGTCCAGAGCTGCACAAGGCATTCGAGCTATGCGTGGACCACAAATTGACGGTCGAGGAGTTTGAAAGGAGCTGGATGGCCATGGTTGAAACACATCAAGTCCAAGACAACGAGACGCTTGCTAGCCTGTGGGAGAAGCGAATGTACTGGGTGCCCGCCTACTTCATGCAGTGCTTCTTCCCCTTTCTGCAGACTACGCAGCGCAGCGAGGGGTTCAATGCTGTTTTGAAGCGATACATGAGTCCTGGCAACTCATTGCTACAGTTTGCCAAGCAGTACACAACTCTGCAACAAAAAATTCTGGGATCTGAGCTACAGCAAGAAGCTACCACCGCGCTAAAGCAGCCGAAATTGCTATTGTATTTACCAATGGAGAGGCAAATGAGCAAGATATACACAAACAAGATCTTTAACAAGTAAGTCAGTTGCGTTACGGTCTTATTTGCGCAAAAGCACTAAGGCAGTAGGTGCCTAGTAGAGTGCAATGCAGTTGCCATGATATGCAATTGCCATGTTTAATGAAATACTGTTTGCCATGCTTACTCAGCTGCAGTTGCCATGTTCAATGAAAATTCTGTTTACAATGCTTACTCGGATACATTTTCCATGTTCAATGAAGTGCAGATGCCATGTTTAATGAACTATACTTCCATTGGGGCATGTTGGTATGCAAATGCCAATGTCAACTGAAAAATGTTATATTGTCAACGCATATGCTGAAATGCAACTGCCATGTTTGTTGAAAATGCAATTGCTATGTTTACTCAAATGTAGATGCCATGTTTTATGCAATGTGCTTCCATTGGGGAAAATATTGGTGTGGAAATGACGATGGCCAGTTGAAAATGTAGTATAGTTGCCATGTCTAGTGTACTGCAGTTGCCATGTCTGCTGTACTGCAGTTGCCATGTTCAGTGTACTACAGTTGCCATGTTCAGTGTACTGCAGGTGCCATGTCTGGTGTACTGCAGTTGCCATGTCTGGTATACTATGTTTGCCATGTTCAGTGTACTATGTTTGCCATGTTCAGTGTACTATGTTTGCCATATTCAAACAAAAATCTATTTCTATTTCCATGACAGCGTAACGTGCTACAAAAAAAGATCGCACGATAGATTAACATAAAACACACAAAACTTGCAGATTCCAGGAAGAAATAAAGCGTGCCAGCATGTTCACGGCTTTCCAGGTGGACGAACATACGTTCAAGGTGTGTTCTATTTTGGGCATGTCGGATTCAGAACCTGAAGACCTAGACAAAGGAAGGAACTACTTTGTGAAAGCCTCGATCGAGCAAGGCGAATACTACTGCCAATGCTGCAAGTTCGAACGGGACGGCATTGTGTGTTGTCACATACTAAAAGTAATGGACATGAACGCTGTGACACGGATGCCCCGCCATTTCATAAGGCGGCGATGGACTTGGGACGCTGACGACGCGTTGGCGCCGCAGACAACACATGCGGTTCTGGCTGTGCATGACGAGAGACCTGAGTCAAGCATGGAAGCCGTGAGGCACGTTGTGCTGACAAAGAACTATGTTGAGCTAATTGATGAAGCGTGCAAGAGTGAGGAGACAGCGAGAGTCACAGAAAAACACAGGAAGGCACTGAAAAGAGAGCTTGATGAGATCAAGAAGAGGAAAGCTGAGGAAGCCTTACACCGGTTCCCCCGCACATCAAGTGTGCCTTCATCGACGAGGCCATCATCTGAAAACTCGGAGATAGGATCTGGAACAGCAAGCACACAAACCCAGGTCAGGAACCCACCCCGTTCCATCACAAAGGGTCGCCCAAGAGAGATAAGGTACAAGTCAGGATTGGAGATTCAAGCAAAACACAAGAAAACAAAGAAAGGGGTGGGCAATCCATGAGCAGAAATTGGGGCAATGTGACATGGTCCTTGTGGACATTTTGTTTTGTACCCTAGACGATGAGATTTTTTTTAAATTGGGAGAATAACTCTTGAGGAGCATCAGAAGTGGAAGAAAAATTCATTGAGTGGAGAAATGCAGTTGCCATGTTATGGGTACTTAATCTGCCATGTTTTTTGTATTAAATCTGCCATGTTATGTGTACTAAATATATGCCATGCTATTTTATACTAAATATATGCCATGCTACTTTGTACTAAATATGCCATGCTAGTTGTACTGGATTTGCCATTTTAGTTGTACTGGATCTGTCATGTTAGTTGTACTGTATCTGCCATGTTAATTATGCTTGATCTGCCATGTTGTTTGAACTGTATCTGCCATGTTAGCTCTGCTGAAAATATGCCATGGTATTTGAAATGACTCTGCATGACATATATTTCCATGACAAATACCACGCGGTTTAGAGAAACATAGTGTGTTGTGGGCGATGTATGGGAAACAAGTTGGAAAAAGGCGTAACGTGCATAAACCGTAGCCAAGGTTGTGGATGCATGATCAACCCTATCCCATGCTAGCCGGTGCACTTAGCGATGAAAAAGAAGAAGCAAAGCAGACAAAATGAAAACCGATGATGACTTTCGCTACCCATGTATGTTGAACTACATTTGCCATCTGTTTTAAAACATCATAGACGCAATCAAAACAGCAAACTGGTGTTGTAAGCGATGAAACCATTGTAATAATGATAAAACATAAAAACATATGTGCATTAATGCCTAAAATAGGTTCACGTCCACACATATATTACAAAAACTACTAAAATGTCGCTCACACACCACCACTACATATTAGCCTGCGTGGGGTTGCAGTCGTAACATAGCACACAAACATAGTTTTCGATGATGACAAAGAGATAAGTACCTTACATTCCTCAGCAACAGAATGTAAGGTATGCGTCCGGTGTGTAACACCACGTGATCACTTGTACTTCTTGTTGATTTTCTTGACAGCTTCCTCCACGAACTCGCGTGCTCTGGACCGCTTGTTGAAATCTTCATTCGTCAACCAGTTCCATGTGTGGATTTTTCGGAGCTCAACGACCGTTGTAGCTGTGATAGTGGGAACAACTCTGCCTTCCCACTTTGCAAAGTATTCCAGCGCATGAAAGCCACAGTCTGTACTGCACGAGAAAAAGACTCAGATGAACACGCAAAAAAGGACAGACGTATCAAAGATAGACTTCAATTCAGATGTGACAACAAAAAGAGGGGTTGCATTGATGTAAATGGCACATGAAGGAGGGGGTTAAGAAATTACGTGTTCCCTTGCTTCACAGTCGCCACATACTCAACCGGGAAATGTCTGATCTGGACCTTTGAATGTTCGTAGTGACGGTTCCATGTCTCTTTGCGGTTGTTGATGAAGAATTCGACATGCGTAGTAAGTTCTGAATCAGCTTCTGAACGCATTGAATCAAGCACCTCAAAACGTTGGTTCTTCAGGTCAAGATAGACCTCATAGTGGTGACCACACTTGTCTTGAGTGTCATGTGGTGCAAGATCCTGGAACATGGGGAACATGACCTGCATTTGAAAAGTGAATGAATGAGAAAGCAGACTACACAAAAAGAACAGCGGAGGAACAAAAAAAATAGAATCACGTAGAATGTTTGGTTATGGGTGAACAAAATGTGTCGTGCATTTTACAATCAAATTGCCATGTAGTTCGCACGGGATGCAAAAAACAAAAGAAGTAAATGTGCACGGCAGCTGTTGCCACATGAAAACATCTGCCACATAATCACAAGTGCATAAGATGGCAAAAACCACACCATGTGAAAAAACAGTGCGGATAGGGGAGGAGTACTCACATATTTCTTCAGTGTTAGATCGAATTCACCGTGTTGAGCGAAATTCTTCCTCAGGATTTTGTGGTGGAAGTCACCATCCCATATTTTGCATGTCACACTGTAATGCATGATGATCTTGTCGGCACACACATCGATGTGATTGTTGATGTAGTCGATCCCGCATGCAACTACATTTGTCGACATTTTACCGTTTGGCCTCACGGACTCGACGAGATCACCCAGGTCGACGTACGTCGCTCTGCATTGAATGACTTTGGTTCTGTCCAAACATGAGCTGTATGAAAACGACATAACATGGAAGAATCATGCCTGCTAAGTAAAAAATATATGAAAGAACTAGAATGTAAGCGCATCATGTATAGAGAGTACGAAGAAGGTGAATGTTAAGAAAGGAACAAAGCAAAATGAGAGATTATAGGGTGTGGTCATTTACGCTTTCAACTCCTTCATGTGCTTGCTGCTGGCCCTCGCTGTAACGCCCCGGATGCAACTTTCCATATTCGTAACTCCAACTCTTGCCTTTTCCGGAGATGCTATATGTTATTTCCTTCGTGGTTGGGTTTTGTCGTTTGTTTTGCATTTAGTTCTTGTTATACATCTCGCCTCATGTCATCATCTGCATTTCATCCGCATGTTTTTCAAAACTTGCATCCGTTCGGGTTCTCCCGGTTCTCTCCGTTGTCCGTTCCGAGCCCAGACACACTCACATGCGCCCGCGGCACCTTCGAAATATTATTTTATAAGTGGCACAAAGATGTTCTCGGAATCGGTTGCAACTTGTCGGGCGTTCTTATTATAGTGTAGACAGAGCGCCTGTCAAGTTTCGTCACATTCGGAGTCTGTTTGACTGCCCAACCGTTAAACATAGCGGTACCGTTGCCGGTATCTTCATCGGAAGTTTCGGTTTTCGAAACAGTCGCCGGGCCTCACTTCTCTTCTCTCCTCCCAGTCCGAGGCCTCTCTCCACAGCCCACCTATGCCCAGCCTAGTCCCCCCTCTGTCCGGAGCCGCACGACTGCGATCGTACGGCTCGAAAACCCCTCCTAACCCCCAAACCCTAGCTGCTTTTGCTATAAATAGACCCCCTAGTCCATTTTTGGACATCCCTAGCCTAATCCTAGACCTCCACCTACCTCTAGCCTCCCCCTCGGGATCCCGCAGCCGCCAGCGCCGCTCCCCTCCATTTCCGCGCCTCTCCAACCCTGCTCCGCCACTTGGCGCCGCCACCGGCGCGCCCCGGACCAATCCACGCGCGTCACGTCGCCCCTATCCAGCCCCGCCGCCGCGGCTCGCCAGGAACCCAGATCGGGCCCTGGGAAGCCCATCTGGGCCCCGAGCTGCCCAGCCCCTGCGCCCGAGCGCCTCCCGCTCTGACCTCCCCGCGCCAGCCCCGCCTCCGCGCCGCCGCCCGGCTTCCTCGTCGCCGGCGTGCCTGCCTCGCCTCGTCGGCCACCAGGTCCCTCGCCGCCCTCTCCTTCGCTTCTCCTCGCCGGCCTAACCCTCCTCTCTGCCCGCAGTGCAGCGCCATGCATGGAGCTCCACCGCCGCTTGCAGACGTCGTCGTCGGCGCCGCCCAACGCCGGGAGTGGGTCTCCCGCGCCCAGATCCGGGCCCCACCGTGCAGATCCGTCCATCCCCGACGGGTTCCGCCTCCCTCCTCCGCTGGAGACGCGCCAAGACGCCGCCGCCGTCCTGCTTCGTGCGGAGGAGCGCGCTCTACCGCCTCCCCTGCAGCGCCCATGTGGACCTCCGCAGCGCCTTAGGCCCAGAGCGCCAGGCCCAGCCAAGCCAGCGCTAGGCCCAGCCAAGCCGGCCTGCTTCGGCCTCCTCCGCGGCCTGCCCTCAGCCTCCTCACCGACGGGCTGAAGCCCATGGTGAGCTCCCCAGCCCAGTGCCCTCTCTTGTACACTGCTGGCCTAGCAGATTTGGCTCGATATGTTTTTTTCCTGGTCCTGCGAATTTAGCATTATCCCAGGATTTTCCAGTTTTGCAGAAAAGTCCCTCTAGATCATGCACATAATAACTCTTTAACCGTGCATCGGATTAAAATGGTTTAAACATGAAAAATGCTTAGAATTTTGTGTAGATTAATAATATGTCATTTTCATCCCATGTTAAAATGTTTAACTTGCTGTTTATTTAAATTTGCTAATATGCCATGTTAAAATGATTTATTTCATAACTAAATAACCGTAGCTCGGAATTAAATGTTCTTTATATGTAAATGGGGTGGAAAAATGCCTAGATTAACATGGTGCACTTTATTTTGCTGTTTAACAACATTAAAATTGTGTTTAGGGCAGAACAGTACCAAATCCATAATTTGCATATGGGGATTTTCCGGAATTGTTGTTTGTTACTTCCGGCCTCATTTAAACTTGCTTAGATAGGTAGTTTCATTACGCTTCACCTCTTGCCATGTTTAACAACATTTAATATTGCTTGGTAGTTTACACGAGATTAAACTAAATAATTGATGTGGTGTTTTGTCAATATGCAACTCGTTGCATATGGAGCTCCACTTAATTTGTAGTGTTGTTTGTTGCACTTTGCTATGTCATGCCTCATTAAACCGGACATGCATCATACTTGATTGTGCATCATGCCATGTTTATGCTTGTGCATTTACCATATTGTTTGTTTCTTTCCGGTGTTGCTTCTTAGTTCCGGTAATGTTGCGATTGTGAGGATTCGTTCGACTATGTTGGTTCGTCTACTTCATGGACTCGTTCTTCTTCCTTGCGGGATTTCAGGCAAGATGACCGCTACCCTGGATCTCACTACTATCATTGCTATGCTAGTTGGTTCGTTCTATCGCTATGCTGTGCTACCTATCACCTGTTTATCAAGCCTTCCCAAATTGCCATGAACCTCTAACCTTTGACACCTTTCCTATGCAAACCGTTGTTTGGCTATGTTACCGCTTTTGCTCAGCCCCTCTTATAGCGTTGCTAGTTGCAGGTGAAGTTGAAGATTGCTCCATGGTGGACAGGATTTTGGTTGGGATATCACAATATCTCTTATATTATTAATGCATCTATATACTTGGTAAAGGGTGGAAGACTCGGCCTTATGCCTGGTGTTTTGTTCCACTCTTGCCGCCCTAGTTTCCGTCATACCGGTGTTATGTTCCCGGATTTTGTGTTCCTTACGTGGTCGGGTGATTTATGGGACCCCCTTGACAGTTCGCTTTGAATAAAACTCCTCCAGCAAGGCCCAACCTTGGTTTTACCATTTGCCTCACCTACCCCTTTTTCCCTTGGGAGTCGCGCATCCCGAGGGTCATCTTTATTTTAGCCCCCCCCGGGCCAGTGCTTGTCTAGGTGTTGGTCCGAACTGAGCTGCCTGCGGGGCCACCTCGGGGCAACTTGAGGGCTGGTTTTACTCGTAGCTAGTCTCATCCGGTGTTGCCCTGAGAACGAGATATGTGCAGCTCCTATCGGGATTGTCGGAGCATCGGGCGGTCTTGCTGGTCTTGTTTTACCATTGTCGAAATGTCTTGTAAACCGGGATTTCGAGTCTGATTGGGTTTTCCTAGGAGAAGGTCTATTGCTTCGTTGATCGCGAGAGCTTGCCATGGGCTAAGTTGGGACACCCCTGCAAGGTATAATCTTTTGAAAGCCGTGCCTACGGTTATAGGCAGATGGGAATTTGTTAATGTCCGGTTGTAGATAACTTGACACCAGATCCGAATTAAAATGCATCAACCGCGTGTGTAGCCGTGATGGTCTCTTTTCGGCGGAGTCCGTGAAGTGAACACGGTTTCTGGGTTATGATTGACGTAAGTAGGAGTTCAGGATCACTTCTTGATCATTGCTAGTTGACGACCGTTCTGCTTGCTCTCTTCTCGCTCTTATTTTGCGTATGTTAGCCACCATATATGCTTAGCCGCTGCTGCAACCTCACCACTTTACCCGCTTCCTTTCCCATTAAGCTTTGCTAGTCTTGATACCCATGGTTATGGGATTGCTGAGTCCTCGTGGCTCACAGATTACTACAACAACAGTTGCAGGTGCAGGTTGTGCGATGATCATGACGCGAGAGCGATGCTTGCTTGCGTTGAGTTCTCCTTCTGCTTCTTCGATCAGGGGATAGGTTCCAGGTCGGCAGCCTGGGCTAGCAGGGTGGATGTCGTTTGAGTTTCTGTTTATGTTTCATCCGTAGTTGGACGTTGCTCTTATGTATTGTGATGTTGTATTCGTGTGGTATTGTATGCCTTATGTATGTATCCCCATCTATTATGTAATGTTGATGTAATGATATCCTCCTTGCAAAAGTGTTTCAATATGCGGGTCTATCCTTGGTGGGACCTTCGAGTTCCTTTTGGATAGGGTCGCATATTGGGCGTGATAAGTTTGTATCAGAGCCTCGACCGACCATAGGAGCCCCTTGATTGTTGGCCGTTGTTGAGTCTAGAAGAAAACTATTTTTGAGTCTTAGGATTATATATATCGGAGAGTAGGATTCTTTTTACTCCTCAGTCCCTTCGTCGCTCTGGTGAGGTCTCCTGACGTAGATGTTTTGTCTTTCCTATCCTCAAATTTCACTAAATTTTTTTTAGGATCACGCGGGTATCTTGGAATCGTTCCGATGGTTTTGTGACGAGAACATTGTTCTTGGTGCCTCCTGTCTATTATGTGGCATTGACCCGGGGAGTTGAGCTCCGAGGTGTTGTCGTCACAATTTTATCGTTGCAGTTCTGGAATACCTGAGTTTTGCCGACATCGAAAATCTCTTATGCAGTTGTTGGTGAGATAACCTCGACGTCACCCAGTACTGTGGAGTTTGGGAGTATTGCCATAACTCGTATAACGGATGCTTTTCGAAGGTTAAGGTACACGATTTCCGGAGTTTTCTTGGTTATGTGTTGACGGATGGATACAGCTGGATGTAGGGATTGTTAGTTTGGGTGAGATATATTGCTTCCCCTGTATCCCCAACACCAGATTGCATAACCAGAAAGTTTTGGGAGTTTTATAGGTGGGAATTCAAGTAGCTCCTAGAATATCTTTCCGACAGATGCATGATATGGGATTGGGTAAATCTCTATCATATGTATTTGTTTCGGCTTATTCTGAAAGCCAATCCTTTGTTTTGTTTTATTTGTGGTATTCGAGTTGCTTCGAAGTCAAATGTTGAATCCATACCTTTCCTAAACGGTGTTCTCATATTGCTATGTGAGTACTAATCCTTCTTGATCATCGAGGTCGTCATGTTAATTCTTCTCCAACTGGTGCGCTTCTCTTCGAGATGATCCCATCATTCTCCCCATCCGCAAGATCAATTCTAAGTTTTCTCAACGGTGTTTGTTTCGTTCATCCCAAGTTGTCTTTGTTTTTTTCCCGCCCTCCCACCCTTTTCTTCAAGGACTCAGATCTCTTAATCATGTATCCTTTTATTTGTGGGAAGTCTCTTCATTCTTTTCTTTCAATGTTCTTATCCGGTGATTTTCCATGAAGATGCTCAACAGTTTCAAGTTCTCATCCTTCGTTGTTGTTTCTTCTCCGGTGGATCCAATTCAAGCTTGCAGTGTTGATCATATTCTTTTCCTCGTGTCAAATGCTTTTTCATGCCGGTGCACCTCTTAATCATTCACTTCTCGCTATTCATTTGTTCTGGAGTGTTGAAGATATCTCGGAAGATTCGTGCTTCCATTCTCTATCTGTTCAAGTTATTTTGAGGTTGTTATCTCATTCAAGACATTTAATTCAACCGGTGCAATCCCCCCTTTCAATCAATTGTTCATCGGTGTATCTTTTAGTGGGCCCTAACCCACATGTCTTTTTCCAGGATCTTACCTGACTCTTCTAATTTTCCCGGAGCCATTCCCAAAGTCTTTCAAAGTTTGACGTAAGAATGAATTATCATCAGTCATATGTCTTTCTCCAAGATCTTTCAAATTCTTTTCATCGTTGGCTCAACCCCCTTCGTTTTTCATTCTCCCGGAGTATCTCAACAATTCATGGTGGTTCTCATCATCATTCTCAACATTTGAAGACCGAAGAAGAGTTTCTCTTAAATCTTGCTCCATTCTCTTCAAGATTCATGGTTCTAGTGTTATTGCCATCCTCTCATAATTGTTTTGGATTGTGAGAATTCTTTTCACCCATCCGGAGCATTTCATGAGTTGTTTCCATTTCTTTCCTCCGAAGGCCATCATGTCATAATTCTTCATTCTCAGCGTGTAGCTATCTTTCTCCAAATCTTACCGGTGAATCGTTCAAATATCCTCTAATCAGTTCATGATCTCTCGTTCTCATGTATCTAAATCCCTTCAAGTATCATCATTCATTTTCCAATTCTTCCCGGTGAATTGTGCATTTGCTAATCTCATTTAAAAATTCTTACGGTGGTTCGTTCAAGATTTCTCTTCCTTCATTATCGTATCAATTCACTCGTTTCTTTTGTTGTTTCAATCCTACCGGCGGTTCATGAAGACCTTCTCAAGTTTGTGATATCTCATTTCTCAATCCTTTTCAAGAGGAATAAGTTGCATGTCAAATCCATTCGTCACCCATTAAATTGGATGAGGATAAGCATAACGTAATTCTTATTCGTGTTTTATCCAAGTGTCTAATTCTTTTCTACCGGAGTTTGTTCGTGTTACCAATTTCTCAGCTATGTGTTGTTCATCCTTATTTCCGGAGTTCCAAGTTTTCCGCATTATCGTCGCGAAGCTCCATCTAAATCATCACAAGGCTCACTTTGTTCTTTCAACTTCTCTTTCGTTTGATCATTCTTTTATTACCGGAGTTCTTCATTGAGGCTCTACATGGTGGTTCGTCAAGGATTCTTTTCATTCTTCAATTGTTCTTCAAGATTTCTCTCGAAGTTATGATCCGTCAAGCCATACTTCAAAATAAACATGGTGCTCAACACATGTTTTGTTTTGAGGCGTTCAAGCATTATTCGTCTTGCATTCCGAAGTGCAATCCTTTCTACCTTATCTTTTGAGATGGTGTTATGTCATCCTTGGCAATTTCTCCTCATGCTTCATGATTCACAAGTTGTCAGGAATGAGTTAATTAAATCCATCATTTTCTCTTTGTTCAAGATATCTTTTCGACCAATCAATCTCTTTGTTGGAGTTATCTTGGGTTAGATTTCATCTAAAAGCCTTCCCGAAGGAATGTTGCTAATTGTGGTGCTTATCATTGACCCAAGTTCTCCAATTATCCTCTTGGTGACAGAAGTTTCTCTTATCTTCATCGATCTCAACCAAGCAATTGTTTCCTTTAGTGGTCGGTTGTCACCTCATAATGTTGAGATGTTTCCATAAGCCCACTACAAGCTTATTCTTTTCGTTGTTGGTTCTCCAACAACCCCGTTGTAACCATCTTGGAAGGGTGCTTTCCAAGCTCATTTGTGGCACAAGTTGGCATTTTCTTCTCCATTCTTTTATTCCAGTGATCTATCTTCTATTCTTTCATCCGAAGGCATTGTGATGTTGTTCTCTTCACTCATCATCTTGTTTTGTCAAGATCATGTTTTTTTCCATGCTTATCCACTTCTCCTGAGTGTTGTGTCTATCATTCCTCTTTTAACCGGAGTCTCATCCAAGTGCTTTCGTTTTGCCAAGTTCAAATTATATTCCTTCCATGTTCAACCGGAGTGCTGCCAAATTCTTCCTCTCTCATCTTGTTTTAACCGAAGTGGTTTCGAATTCTATCTTGTCCATTAAACTCTTGATTTGTGTCTTTGCAACCATCAAGTTCTCGTAATGTTCCTTGTTCCTCTTTTCTAACGGATTGTTTGCAATCTCGTCCATCTTCGTTGTTTTCTTTCTTTCATTTTGCTCAACCTCTCAAGGTTCATGGTTTCACTCGTTTGTCGAAGAAGCAACTTAGTTTACCTCTTATCTTCCTCTTCCTTTTCTCTCCGGTGCCATACTAGATCTCGGGACGAGATCCTCTCGTAGTGGTGGAGTGTTGTAACGCCCCGGATGCAACTTTCCATATTAGTAACTCCAACTCTTGCCTTTTCCGGAGATGCTATATGTTATTTCCTTCATGGTTGGGTTTTGTCGTTTGTTTTGCATTTAGTTCTTGTTATACATCTCGCCTCATGTCATCATCTGCATTTCATCCGCATGTTTTTCAAAACTTGCATCCGTTCGGGTTCTCCCGGTTCTCTCCATTGTCCGTTCCGAGCCCAGACACACTCGCCCGCGCCCGCGGCACCTCCGAAATATTATTTTCTAAGTGGCACAAAGATGTTCTCGGAATTGGTTGCAACTTGTCGGGCATTCTTATTATAGTGTAGACAGAGCGCCTGTCAAGTTTCGTCGCATTCGGAGTCCGTTTGACTGCCCAACCGTTAAACATAGTGGTACCGTTGCCAGTATCTTCGTCGGAAGTTTCGGTTTTCGAAACAGTCGCCGGGCCTCACTTCTCTTCTCTCCTCCGAGTCCGAGGCCTCTCTCCACAGCCCACCTATGCCCAGCCTAGTCCCCCCTCTGTCCGGAGCCGCACGATTGCGATCGTACGGCTCGAAAACCCCTCCTAACCCCCAAACCCCAGCTGCTTTTGCTATAAATAGACCCCCTAGTCCATTTTTGGACATCCCTAGCCTAATCCTAGACCTCCACCTACCTCTAGCCTCCCCCTCGGGATCCCCACAGCCGCCAGCTGCCGCTCCCCTCCATTCCGCGCCTCTCCAACCCTGCTCCGCCACTTGGCGCCGCAGCCGGCGCGCCCCGGACCAATCCACGCGCGCCACGTCGCCCCTATCCAACCCCACCGCCGCGGCCCGCCAGGAACCCAGATCGGGCCCTGGGAAGCCCATCTGGGCCCCGAGCTGCCCAGCCCCTGCGCCCGAGCGCCTCCCGCTCCGACCTCACCGCGCCAGCCCCGCCTCCGCGCCGCCGCCCGGCTTCCTCGTCGCCGGCGTGCCTGCCTCGCCTCGTCGGCCACCAGGTCCCTCGCCGCCCTCTCCTTCGCTTCTCCTCGCCGGCCTAACCCTCCTCTCTGCCCGCAGTGCAGCGCCATGCATGGAGCTCCACCGCCGCTTGCGGACGTCGTCGTCGGCGCCGCCCAACGCCGGGAGTGGGTCTCCCGCGCCTAGATCCGGCCCCCACCGTGCGGATCCGTCCATTCCCGACGGGATCCGCTTCCCTCCTCCGCCGGAGATGCGCCAAGACGCCGCCGCCGTCCTGCTTCGTGCGGAGGAGCGCGCCCTACCGCCTCCCCTGCAGCGCCCGCGTGGACCTCCGCAGCGCCTCAGGCCCAGCGCGCCAGGCCCAGCCAAGCCAGCGCCAGGCCCAGCCAAGCCGGCCTGCTTCGGCCTCCTCCGCGGCCTGCCCTCAGCCTCCTCACCGACGGGCTGAAGCCCATGGTGAGCTCCCCAGCCCAGTGCCCTCTCCTGTACACTGCTGGCCCAGCAGATTCGGCCTGATATGTTTTTTTCCTGGTCCTGCGAATTTAGCATTATCCCAGGATTTTCCAGTTTTGCAGAAAAGTCCCTCTAGATCATGCATATAATAACTCTTTAACCGTGCATCGGATTAAAATGGTTTAAACATGAAAAATGCTTAGAATTTTAGGTAGATTAATAATATGTCATTTTCATCCCATGTTAAAATGTTTAACTTGCTGTTTATTTAAATTTGCTAATATGCCATGTTAAAATGATTTATTTCATAACTAAATAACCGTAGCTCGGAATTAAATGTTCTTTATATGTAAATGGGGTGGAAAAATGCCTAGATTAACATGGTGCGCTTTATTTTGCTGTTTAACAACATTAAAATTGTGTTTAGGGCAGAACAGTACCAAATCCATAATTTGCATATGGGGATTTTCCGGAATTGTTGTTTGTTACTTCCGGCCTCATTTAAACTTGCCTAGATAGGTAGTTTCATTATGCTTCACCTCTTGCCATGTTTAACAACATTTAATATTGCTTTGTAGTTTACACGAGATTAAACTAAATAATTGATGTGGTGTTTTGTCAATATGCAACTCGTTGCATATGGAGCTCCACTTAATTTGTAGTGTTGTTTGTTGCACTTTGCTATGCCATGCCTCATTAAACCGGACATGCATCATACTTGATTGTGCATCATGCCATGTTTATGCTTGTGCATTTACCATGTTGTTTGTTTCTTTTTGGTGTTGCTTCTTAGTTCCGGTAATGTTGTGATTGTGAGGATTCGTTCGACTACGTTGGTTCGTCTACTTCATGGACTCGTTCTTCTTCCTTGCGGGATTTCAGGCAAGATGACCACTACCCTGGATCTCACTACTATAATTGCTATGCTAGTTGGTTCGTTCTATCGCTATGCTGCGCTACCTATCACCTGTTTATCAAGCCTTCCCAAATTGCCATGAACCTCTAACCTTTGACACCTTTCCTATGCAAACCGTTGTTTGGCTATGTTACCGCTTTTGCTCAGCCCCTCTTATAGCGTTGCTAGTTGCAGGTGAAGTTGAAGATTGCTCCATAGTGGACATGATTTTGGTTGGGATATCACAATATCTCTTATATTATTAATGCATCTATATACTTGGTAAAGGGTGGAAGACTCGGCCTTATGCCTGGTGTTTTGTTCCACTCTTGCCGCCCTAGTTTCCGTCATACCGGTGTTATGTTCCCGGATTTTGTGTTCCTTACGTGGTCGGGTGATTTATGGGACCCCCTTGACAGTTCGCTTTGAATAAAACTCCTCCAGCAAGGCCCAACCTTGGTTTTACCATTTGCCTCACCTACCCCTTTTTCCCTTGGGAGTCGCGCATCCCGAGGGTCATCTTTATTTTAGCCCCCCCGGGCCAGTGCTTTTCTAAGTGTTGGTCCGAACTGAGCTGCCTGCGGGGCCACCTCGGGGCAACTTGAGGGATGGTTTTACTCGTAGCTAGTCTCATCCGGTGTTGCCCTGAGAACGAGATATGTGCAGCTCCTATCGGGATTGTCGACGCATCGGGCGGTCTTGCTGGTCTTGTTTTACCATTGTTGAAATGTCTTGTAAACCGGGATTCCAAGTCTAATCGGGTTTTCCTGGGAGAAGGTCTATTCCTTCGTTGATCGCGAGAGCTTGCCATGGGCTAAGTTGGGACACCCCTGCAGGGTATAATCTTTCGAAAGCCGTGCCTGCGGTTATAGGCAGATGGGAATTTGTTAATGTCCGGTTGTAGATAACTTGACACCAGATTCGAATTAAAACGCATCAACCGTGTGTGTAGCTGTGATGGTCTCTTTTCGGCGGATTCCGGGAAGTGAACACGGTTTCTGGGTTATGGTTGACATAAGTAGGAGTTCAGGATCACTTCTTGATCATTGCTAGTTGACGACCGTTCTGCTTGCTCTCTTCTCGCTCTTATTTTGCGTATGTTAGCCACCATATATGCTTATTCGCTGCTGCAACCTCACCACTTTACCCCCTTCCTTTCCCATTAAGCTTTGCTAGTCTTGATACCCATGGTAATGGGATTGCTGAGTCCTCGTGTGTCACAGATTACTACAACAACAGTTGTAGGTGCGGGTTGTGCGATGATCATGACTCGAGAGCGATGCTTGCTTGCGTTGAGTTCTCCTTCGGCTTCTTCGATCAGGGGATAGGTTCCAGGTCGGCAGTCTGGGCTAGCAGGGTGGATGTCGTTTGAGTTTCTATTTATGTTTCATTCGTAGTCAGACGTTGCTCTTATGTATTGTGATGTTGTATTTGTGTGGTATTGTATGCCTTATGTATGTATCCCCATCTATTATGTAATGTTGATGTAATGATATCCACCTTGCAAAATCGTTTCAATATGCGGGTCTATCCTTGGTGGGACCTTCGAGTTCCTTTTGGATAGGGTCGCATATTAGGCGTGATACTCGCATTTCCAAACCGCTTGATGATGTCGTACAGCTGGGTCTGTTCCTTAGTGGCCCTGAATTCGGGCTCGTAGTCTTCCGCGGGAGGTGGGTGAACTACCCTCTGCTGTCTCACAGAACCAGGGGTGGCACTTCTGATGGTATCCTCAGATGCCGTCTCTGCAGGCAAGTTGGAACATGATTGCCCTTGCCCTCGCAAGGTCCTCCTCTGCAATGCTGCCTCCTCGATCTTGCAGTAAGCTTCGTCAAGTGACGGTGAAATTTCCTCAGGGGTGCCTGCATTCATTCAAAAAATAAAAAGTGTGTTAGGATAAGGAGAAAGTCAGAAAACAGATGGGTTGTGAGGAAATAGGGTGTATGATGTGAGATGTAGGTAGAAAAATAGTGGGGAAATTGACATGTGTTGTGCAACTACAGTGGCCACGTCATGGCAACTACAGTTGCCATGCAGTTGTGCTGAATTACCATCTAGATGGATTGTGGTTGCCATGTCACATCAAATGCAGTTGCCATGTTGTGTCAACTCCACTTGCCATGTGATTGCCGTACAGAAAAAATGCAGAATGGTAACAAAAAAATGCAGGTGACATGGTGTGGCAAATCCAGTTGCCATGTGGAATGCACTATATTTGCCATGTGCCAGCAAATACAGTTGCCATGATGAATCAACTTCAGTTGCCACATGTTTACCCAAATTTCAAAAATGCAGCATGGCAACAAAAAAATGTAGGACATGGTGCATCAAATCCACTTGCCATGTCATCACACGGCAGTTGCCATCACAAGTGGGAACACCCAAAAGAATATGATTGGGACAAAATTCAAACTACAAAGATGTATACAGGAAAATCATAAGGACACGACAAGTGTACCTTGCACAATTGGCTCCGCAAACTTGACAGCCTTCCTGCCCTTGACCATTGGCTGCGCCATCATTGCGGGCATGCCTCCTGGGAAAGCAAAGGCAACTGGCAAAGGATCTTGCACCACCGGTGGATCTTGACTGACGCCAAGGCTGAAGCTCGGTGGGGTAAATGCCATTGGGTGCTTCTAATTCCTACTGGCCGGACCATGAACGATTTGTGAGGCAGAATCCAATGGTGAAAGATCAACAAACATATCTGAATCAGCCGCTACAGAATGTTCGGGCTTATTTGCAGGGCGGGGCGTGTTGTCAGCGGTATCAGCAGCATCTTTCATGGCAATCTTCTTGTTTGGGCTGTATGGGACACCGACATTGACTGGGAGCCTGGAAGTGCGCAGATTTATGTTGGGGATTTCCACTGCGGGTAAAGGCGCAGTCTGCTCCGGCCGTTCACCTGCGTCACTCGTGCCCGGCTTCACACCTGCATCAATTGTGCTCCGGTCTTGCGGTTTCTCCATCACATTGCTTTTGGCGGGTGGCGGGAACAGTGTGGACACAGGAACATACCCAGACTCGTCTCTTCTGCTCCTAGATACAGCCGGTGCGTTGGGTATGACTGTTGGTTGCTTGCGGTGGCTGCGACGCCTAGGTGGAAGACCAGCACACGCCACGGTCACCTTAGCAGTATCTGCACCGACAGGGGCTGGAGCTGTTGTGCCGGGACTCTCACCTGTAGATGGCATATCCTTATGAACTGCCGCCTCAGCGGCTTCTGTCATGGACACAGGTGTGCCACCACACACGCGCTTGGAATCAGTGTCGGAAGAGCGGGAATCTTCCTTGCCTAGGTTCGTCTCGGGAGAGTCCACTTCAACACTTGCTGATGGGGTGGCATGGCTCACAGCAGCATCCTTCATTGCCAGAAGAGTTGGCAATATGTCAGCTGTCCTGGCAGATACCGACTCGTCACTCCTCGATGTACCGATGCCTGTTGTTCTAGCCTGGACATCCGCAGCCGGCGGAGATGGTCGGCCACTTGCATCAGAGTTGGTGGGAGCAGTCATCGGTGCAGCAGCAGTGTTGTCGACGGGTGCCTCATGTACACTTGAGTTGCCCCCTGTTGACAACTTTGAATGTAGGCGTTTGAACGGGTCCTTACTGCTATGCTTGGCCCCGCACGTAGTAGTCTTCTTCACCCTGCAAACAGAAAAAATCACATGAGAAAGGTATGAAAAATGAACAAAAATATGTTTGCAATGGTAGAAATCTTAAAAGAATGAAAAAACAAGTGGAAAAGCTGGTAGTTGCCATGTCATGGGAACATGAGTTGCCATGTGTCATAGTTAGCAGTTGCCATCCAGCAGCAGTTGCCATGTTAGCAAACTTGAAGAATGATACAAGTGTATGTTCTGTCAGGAATGCAATTTGAAACCTGTGTGTGGGATGAGCTCACAAAGCCAAAGGTAAAAGATGGCAGCTGCCATTAGGTAGAGTGGTAGTTGCTAGTTGGCCTAGATGCCAGTTGCCATGTAAAGACCAATAGGAGTTGCCGTAAACTAAAAAAATGAAGGAAGAAATCATTTGGAAAAACAACGGTTGCCGCGTGGGGGACGATGACAGAAGAACATGTGGCAAGCTGAAACAGTAGCATTGGAAATTCAAGAAAAAATACCACTATGTACATGAAAGCACATGGATAAACATACTTCTTGACTGGCTTCCTTAGGTTTGGCAACACGACAGGATCCCCGGTGTTGGTTGTCGCGTACGAGGAGAAGACCTGGTGGAAGAGGTGTCACCGGCAATGGGGGCACCTTTGTTCAAGCGAGCAGAAACACGGGTTGGCATTGGCGCCTGTTTCTTCGTAACTCCTCGTCCACCAGCGGTCGACTCCCTGCACGTAACAGATGGAGGAAAAAAAGAAGGTGGCAACTGTAAGACAACAAACCCATTGCCGCGCTTGACAAAAAACAAGTGCAAAGAAATGGATGAGATTGTTCCAAGAAAATAGACACAGCAAAAAACTAAAATTGAAAGTCGAACCTCCTCCTGGCAGCTACGGGATCGGTCCTAGACCTCTTGCCATGAGAACCCTGCCCAACATCATCTGGAGCCCTCCCCCTCCTTGATGGCAACACCCCCTCACCTCTTGCAGCCGTATGTTCTATCACTTTCTCCGGTGGGGGGCATCTGTTGCATCCTTGCCCTTGTTACCTCCTGTGCGAACTTCAACATGTTCATCATCATCCGTGTCCTGATGCATATTATCCATGTCATCGTCGTCATCCTTGCTGAGGCCAGCGTCTCCATCTACATCATCTTGTGTGTCACCGGGCTCTTGGGAACTGTTGTAGTCATACCGGCCACGGCAACCGGTTGGTCGATGTGTACGTTCTGGGACAAATGAAGTGAAGTGCCTCGCAACCGCATCGCTGTCAGAGGCACTGAGGGACGTCCACCCCTCAAACAACTTCCCGAGCAAGCCGGTCATTCCGGATGCAAACTGCCCAATTAGATGCTCAACTGGTGCCCTCACCTGTGCACGAAAACAAGAAGCATCAACAACAACCCATATTGCAGTCGCCTGCGCGACATCAACAAGTAATCCACGACAAACAATGGATGTCGATATTTTGATTACCTCAGAAGGGCAAGACGGAGCTGAGTGCACGTCCATCCACTTTCCAAATTTTTGAGGCCCCCCAAACACGCTGTAGTCTATAGCATGCTTGGCCATCAGCTATGAAAAATAAAAAGAAATTGTAAGCATGCCTTATAAACCACAGACGGTTGCCTCATGTCAAATTTGTAAGCATGCAGTGTGAAGAGATAAACAAAAACTAACCTGTAGTTTTCCATATGTGGTATCAGTTGCCCTGTCTGTGGCAAGCACAGCCTTGACAGCGTTGATGGTCCACGCAGAAACAGCAAACTTGTGCGTAGGCGGCGGGCCTCCTACCCCAGAGAAATCCACGGTGGACAGATCAAGACAGTCGACATACATGAGCTGATTTAAAACAATTTTACAAAGAAAGAAATGTCAGTTGCCATCATGGGTACTTTGTAGTTGGGAAAAAGAGCAGGATAATGTATGATCCAATGATAGTATGTATGTGCTAGTTGCCATCATAGTGTGCTGGCAGTTGCCATCATACTGTGATAGCAGTTGCCATGCTAATATGATGGCAGTTGCCATATTGTCAGTATGACAGTTGCCATTTTATCATTATGGTAGTTGCCACATTGTCATTATGGTAGTTGCCATCTTGTTATGATCGGGTTGCCATGCATGAATAAAACTGTGTTATAAACAAGAGTTCACACAGAGATCTGGTAAAATAAATACCATTAAATGCAGTCGACAACCCTTCTGGTACATCTTGTTTTTGAAAGCATCATGGAGAAAGTCGGCAATAAACTTACACCAGTTCATGTTCTTCACATTTTTCAGATTCGCCTGCACCACACAAAATTTCAGGGCAAAAAGTTTGCCGCATCAGAAATAAAACGAAAAAAAACAACGAAAACACCGGCAGTCATTAGCTTAACACGTGACATCGGAGCCAGAAGATTGAAGGAAAATAAAGTAGAAAGGATGGATCATTCACCAGGATGGGGAAACATTTGTTGCTTGGGCGAAGGGAAGTGGTCGGTGCGAAAACAATTGAGATGAGGTACATGAGAAGCTTCATCTTGAAAACATCTCCGTGCGTCGTCATGGCCTACAGCGAATCTGCCAGTACAGACGTGTTCGGCATGGACTCCAATCCAGGAAACAAACGGGCGAACAACGCTTCCTCGATCTCATTATTGACCTCATACGGGACTTTGATATGTCCACGAGGCACACCCAAAGTGCAGAACACGGATTCCTCGTTCAACGGAAGTCTTTCGCGTCCCGGAATCACGAATTCCCTGGAGGCAGGCTCGTAGATCTCACCAAGCCAGTCGCATACATGGTTGACAAGGTTCGTGCACCGGACATCCATCAGAGCCTGCATACCCATCTCAGCAGCAGCCCCCTTTTGATCGTCGGTGAATTTTTCAATCAACACAGTCAGACGTTCCTGGGAGGCTCTGTTGCGAACACGTTTCTTCTTCTGCAAAAAACAGACACAAAAGTGATCAGCTGTTGCCATGTTTTGCAATGTCATGAAAATTTAGTTCATGACAGATGACTACAAAAGATATAGGTGCCAACCAATAACAAAAATCGGGAGGACATGGGGCGGGTGTGTGGACAGTTACCCCGTCGCCCTCTTTTCTCCGTCCAGTTGCCCGGTTACGCTGTGGTGGATCCATGAAATCATCGTCATCATTTTGATGATCGCCACGAGCCATTCTGTTGATGTAGGAACAGACCAAATTGTTAAGGGGGAAAATGTAAATGCAAGAGGTAAGCATTTGCCACCTAACAGAAAATGTCAACTAGTGAATGCAAAAATATAGCATGAACACGCACGCGGCCCCCCTCCCCCCTATGATTGTCGAGAACATAAATGTGGCAAGTAAGCACGTTGGTTAATGCACTTGAAAACAAAATGTTGAAGTTGCCATGTTAGCCCAATATAGTACAAAAAAGCAATGAAACCACATCTGAATCGATAACCTGAAAACAGGCACAGTGTGTTCAGATATCACAAAAGTCATTGTGGCAAAACGAAAAAATTGCATCCGTAGTACAATGAAAATGCCACATTGTACTGACTGTAACATGGCAACAGACATGATGTGGCAACAGACATGATATGGCATCTGGCACAATTGGTACGCAAATGTGGTTGCCATATTATGCAGCCAAATTGCCACACTGTCATATATGCATTGTGGTAACAGACATTGTGTTCACATTCTATTTGCCACATGATTATACAATCCAAGTGGCAAACACGCACACTCGATGTGCACATTAGTTGCCGTCTAGTGCAGCTGGATGCCGAAACTGCATTGACTATCGATTGTGGCAACTATCAAAGTGTGGAAACTATAACAAATAATTCAGAAAAAATTAGATCTCACAATGAAAAAGCATGTTTGTGGTTACTATCATATAAATTCAGCAAAATTCAGTTTGCCACATGGAAGAGCGTGGGTGTGGCAACTATCATAGTCATTCATTAAAATTAGTTGCCATATGTGAAAGCTTGAATGTGGCAACTATGACAGACATTTTCAGTAATTTGTTGCCGCAAAGGAAAACACGTTCGTGGAAACTATCACATTTGTTCAGGGAGTTTAGTTGCCACACATTTGTTCACGTTCAGTCATTCTGCCAAGTTCGCCTCATTCTACAGTTTCAAAACCAAACTAACTAGATCTAGGTTTCAATGGCAACTACTTCGACTTCAAAATCACCCTCAAAATTCTCGCACGAACTGACTGCAAACACAAATTCGAACCAATGCGCATCAAAACAAACTGGGGGACACCTCCCAAATCCATGCGCAAGACTAGTGCGTGCCTCCGAACAGGCATAACCGCACCAACGATGCCGCCGCGGCGGCGGCGACGAAACTGCCCAGTGCCACCAAAAAACGGCTAGCAGACAACTTCGGTGCCGGCGGGAACGCCAACGCACCGCCGAATCGCCAGAATCTCTAGGAATCGATCTAGGAATCGAACAGGGAGGGAAAGGGGAAAAAATGCAGGAAGTGGTTGCGAGAGATGAAGCGAGCATTACCTTCAACCCGCACGAGTTCCGGCGAAGCCGCTCCGCTCCGGCGAGCACCACCGACGGCCGCGAACACCGTCGATTGTTCCGCCTCCGCCGTCGCCTTCTCCTCTCGCCTTATCCTCCAGGGGTTTCAAGTGCGAGTGGGTTGTGCCAGTAAATGCGTCGCGGGTAAGTAAATGGAACCGTGAGGGAGAGGGTGGAGGGGTGTGCAACGTGTTTGACGTCAACCACGGTCGGAGCGTGGCGTGCGGGCGCATGGCAGTTCCACCGCACGCCTCTGAGTGGCAACCGCTGACCACAGGATGGCAACCACCATGCGGGCGAACTGACTCGCACACCGCACACGAGACTCGTCCTACGTGGCGCCGAAAATCGGCCTATTTGCTACAAGATTCGTGCGTATCGAAGCCAACGGAGATGCTTGCGTGTGGTCGGGGTGGTGAACGCCCACACGTGTGGGCGTTAACATTTCCGAAGAAAAGAGAAAGGCCCCGGCGACTTGATTCTTGTACTGGTCGGACAGATCAGTCGCAACTTGTGTAATTTTTCACGCGTTAAACAGAATCCTTGTCGGTCTCGATGGCGTGCGGCTGTAGCAACCATATACAGCAACCTTTACCGCAGAGTTAATCTCAACCGACTTGATCTCGCGACGGCGACGGCTCACGGATGCAGCAACCATGATCTTGACTAATGAACTTGTAGTTGATGTGACTCCTTCTAATCTGAATCTTTCTTCGACCAAAAAATTACAAGCTTCTCGAAACTCTAGGAACTGATCCCTTCAAGAACTTAACACCACCGTGCGTCGGCCCCACGGTGGGTGCCAACTATCGTGGAATTGTCACGGCAGATGTCCTTAGTGTCAGGACTTAGTCACGAGGCCAACACATCTATGTGGTAGCTTGAGAGGGGTTGATCGGGACGAGAGATGCAACACGCAAGACAAGGATTTAGACAGCTTCGGGCCCCGGGAAACATCATCCGGTAACAACCCTACATGCTGTTTGTGGCTATGTCTCATTATGATCATGAGAGAGTCGCCGGTAAGCCGGCTCTTTGTGTCTAGCCCTAGAGATTGTTCTTGTTCCCTGTCCCTCTTTGGGGAGCCCTGCCCTTCCTTATATAAGTTAGAGGGGCGGGTTACATGTGAAGTCCAAATAGGATTAGGACTAGCCTATCTTGTACTACAAGCCGCATACAAGTCCGGGTCTTGATTCCTTGTAAGGGAGATATTCCTTATGCCCTTCCTCTTAAGCCGGCCTATCATAATGTAAGCTGGCCTTCTGGGCCTTGAGCCTCCTGGGCCCCCGGGTCTTGTCGCTCCTCTGATCCTCTTGCCAGGTCACCCATAAGTTGCCAGGATCGGGCGGGTCACTTAGTGTGTCGTCCAGTCAGGGCGGGTCATTAGTGAGTCGCCAAGTCCGGCCGGGTTATACTTCCGGCCGGGTTACACCGCGGGGTATATCCCCGACAAAACCACCTCAAAGTTATCCTTTCTGTTCTATCTATTCAAGAGTTCGTAGTAAAATAACATAAAGCTATTCTTTCCGCTCAATCCATCATAGAGTTCATACTAGAATAACACCTTAATACACAAATCAACCAAAACCCTAATGTCACCAAGATACTCCATTGTCACCTCAAGTATCCGTGGGCATGATTATACGATATGCGTCACACAATCTCAGATTCATCCAACCAACATAAAAGTACTTCAAAGAGTGCCCCAAAGCTACTACCGGAGAGTCAAGAACGTGTGCCAACCCCTATGCATAGGTTCCCAATGTCACGAAACCCGCAAGTTGATCACCAAAACATACATCAAGTGGCACATGATATCCCATTGTCACCACAGATAATCACGGCAAGACATACATCAAGTGTTCTCATAAAAGACTCAATCCGATAATATAACTTCAAAGGGGAAACTCAATTCATAACAAGAGAGTAGAGGGGGAGAAACATCATAAGATCCAACTACAATATCAAAGCTTGGGATACATCAAGATCGTGCCATAGAGGAACACGAGAGAGAACACGAGAAAGAGAGATCAAACACATAGCTACTGGTACATACCCTCAGCCCCGAGGATGAACTACTCCCTCCTCGTCATGGATAGCGCCGGGATGATGAAGATGGCCTCCAGTGATGAGATCCCCCTCCGGCAGGGTGCCGGAACAGGGTCCCGATTGTTTTTTGGTGGCTACAGAGGCTTGGGGCGGCGGGACTCCCGATCTATCTTCTGTTCTGGAAGTTTTAGGGTACAAGAGTATATATGGGTGCAGGGGGTACGTCGGAGGAGCTATGGGGGCCCCACGAGGTAGGGGGGCGCCCCCACCCTCGTGGGTAGCCCATATCTCCCCTGACATGCACTCCAAGTTTCCTGGGTTGCTTTCCTTCCAAAAATTAACTTCTCCAGTTGATTTCGTTCCGTTTTGACTCCGTCTGATATTCCTTTTCCTCCAAACACTGAAATAGGCATAAAACAGCAACTCTGGGATGGGCCTCCGGTTAATAGGTTAGTCCCAAAAATAATATAAAAGTGGATAATGAAGACCAATATTGCCTAAAACAGTAGATAAATTAGTATGGAGCAATCAAAAATTATAGATACGTTGGAGAAGTATCACCCCCGCGGAGCGGGCCCGCAGACCTTGGCCCAGGGCACCGAACGAAGGCACCGAGGACCTGGTGAGGTGGTATGCGTGAGGCGGGTCGCGAACCAGAGCTCGGCTTTAGGTTTATCGGCGTTGCAGGGACGGACCCGAGCACAAGCACCATGCCAACGTGAGTTGCCGCGTGGCGATGCGGGTGATGAGCAAGTTAGCAAACACGAGGTGGGCCGTGAGGTAGTTAAGACTCGCGGTCATAGAGTGACAATCACAGGTAAACTCATAGAAAACGGTTAGACAATCCTGGTGAATTCAAAGCGATACATGCCGCAGGGACAGACCCACATGGCCTGGGGATGATGCAGCCCGAGGGGCGCCCCCAACTGAACGAACTAGAGAGATGTCACCTGGTACCATCGCTGAAGAGGTGTTGAGGTAGCCAAAAACACGCGCTGATGGAGTCGTTCCTCATGAGCCGCTCTGGTGCTGAGCCTCGGGAGGCTCAGAGGGCCCGGGAGGCTCCTAAAGGTGCTCCTCCATCTCCGCCAGGGTCGCCTGATGCCTGGCCTCACGAGCCGCCAGGGTGCCCCTCATGCAGCGCTGGAACGCCACAGCCGCGCCAGGCAGGCCGAAGGGCATGCAGACATAGCTGTGAGGTGGACCCTCGCACCGGCCAACACGACACGGCCAGATGAGCTACCGAGACGCGGCCCTGTTGATCCTAGGGATGTCGATGCAGACGCGGAACTCCTTACCCTCGCCGGGGCAGTGAGCCGCGCCTCGTGGTAGGCGACAATCGCCTTGCAGAACCCTTGCCTCTTGAATCTCCTCAAATGCCTTGCTGATGAACTCCTGAACTCCTGGTGCCTCCCGCCTGGTGCCTTCTCCTGGGAAGCGTGCTCTGAAGAGCGCCTCCACATGGTGCCCGAGCACCTCCCTCGTGACCCTGGCTAGGTCTGAGGCCCTCCCAAGGAGATCCCTCGAGCCCAGCCCGAGAGGGGCGGCGGGCACGCCTTCCTATGCGATGGGCGAAGGTGCCGCGTCCGGGGACGCGAGGCTCAGTGTGGCGTCCTCGGGCGATGCTCCCTCACCATACCCCTGTCCCAGCTGCAGCTTCTTTGTCTTGGGGGCGACATCAGGATGGAGGGCGCCGCCCTCGTCTTCAGGGTCCTCGACCGCCGTAGCTGGGAAGGCATGCTTGAGGGAGCACACCGCATCCTTCTCTTGACATGCAATTGTGATGACACCGCCGCTCCCTGGCATCTTGAGGACGTTGTAGCCGTGGTGCATAGCTGCCATGAACTTGGCAAGTGCTGGGTACCCTAGGATGGCGTTGTAGGGCAGGTGGATGTCGGCGACGTCGAAGTCGATGAGCTCGGTGAGGTAGTTCTTGCGCTCGCCGAAGGTGACAGAGAGGCGGACCTGCCCTATTGGGTGTGTAGAACCGTCGGTCACTCCTGAAAATGGCTTTGTTGGGTGAAGCTGGTAGTATGGCACTTGGAGCCTATCGAACGTCTGAACAGACAGAACATTGAGCCCTGCTCCACCATCAATGAGAGTCTTGGTGACGACCACGTTGCTGATGACGGGGGAGCAGAGCATGGGGAGCGCACCAGCAGTAGCCGCACACTTGAGCTGGTCTGAAGAACTAAAGGTGATGGCGCACTTGGACCACCTGAGAGGGCGAGTTGCCTCGGGCTTGTGGAGCGCTGTGTTCACCTCATGCGTGAACTGCTTGAAGACGCGGTGGGAAGCTGGGGCCTGCGAGCCTCCCAAGATGCAAGCGATGGCTCGAGGCTCCCGGAAGCCCCCGGCCCCCTCGTCCTGGTGGTGATCTTTGTTACTTCTTGGCGGTGGAGGCAGAAGAGGCAAAGATGCATTGCCCTACGGGCGCTCCCACCAGGCGTCCTTGTGAGGTTGGCCCTGCCAGCGATCCTCACGAGGCTGGTCGCGCCACTCTTAACGACGGTGGTGTCCGTCCCAGCGTCCTCCACCTCGGCTACCTCCACGACCGTAGCCTCAATCGTTGTGCTCGGGGCATCGACCGAGGCGCCCGTCGTGGAGGGCCCTGAGCTCATGACAGTCGTTGGTGTTATGGCTGTGGACGTTGTGGAAGGCACAGAAGGGTCGGTTGCTCTTGGATTACTAGGGTGGTCGCAGCCGCGCTTCGTCTTTGGCTCGGCCGCAAGCACGGCCGGCCCCTTGCGTTTCACATCCTTGGCCTTGGTCTTCTTGTCTTTTGTGTCAGCATCGGGGAGCTCGTGGAAGGAGAGGCGCCCCTCCTCAGCCCTTGCGCACTTGTTCGCCATGTTAAACATCTCTAGGGCTGTGCAGAGATCCTCGTGGATGGCGAGCTCCTCCTTCATCTTGACATCGTGCACGCCATCAGAGAAAACTGAGATGATGGCCTCGTCCGACACCTTGGGAATCTTGAGGCGAACGTTGTTGAAGCGCTGGATATAGTTCTGCATGGTCTCTCCAAGTTGTTGCTTGATGTAACGTAGGTCACCTGCGGCCGGCGGGCGGTCGCGAGTGCCCTGGAAGTTGGCGATAAAGCGGTCGTGCATTTCCTCCCAGGAAGAAACCGACCCCTCGGGTAGGTTCAGGAGCCAAGAATGCACGCCATCTTTGAGGGCCATCGGGAACTAGTTTGCCATGATCTTCTCGTTGCTGCTGGCCGCCTCGATGCTTAGCTCATAGAGCTGCAGGAACTCGGCGGGGTGGGCGGTGCCGTTGTAGCGTGGAGGCAGGTCAGGCTTGAACTTGCTTGGCCAGATGACGTTGCGGAGCTCCGAGGTAAACGCGCGGCATCCTGTCGTGGCCACTGGAGCCCGTCGAGGGGGTGGAACCTAGTCCTGGTGTACTCGCACCGCCACCTCCTGCGGCAGCACGCGGGCCTGGTGCTGGGGTGATGGAAGCGCGTGCGCTTCTCCTTGTGGTCGCTGCACCACCTGGCAGCTCACATCCTCCCGAGCAGGTGCCTAGCGCTGCGGGTCGCGTCGTGGTGCCACACTCCTTGGTACGACGATGACACCCTGGGCTGGTGGTGGTGGAGGGGCCCCGTGAGCTGCGTCGCCTGCATTAGGCGGCTTCTGAGGCAGTGAGGATGCCGGAGCGGCGGAGCCCTCGGCCACGCTGACGAGCTCAGTGATCCACTGATCCATTCCTCGTAGAGGTCGCCGACTGGGCGGTAGTGAAGGAGCTCCCGCGCCATGAGCAGGGTGGCTCACGCGTCCGCTGGCCGTGACGCGCATGGGAGGACGAAGCCGCGGGAGTCAGTGACGGAGTTGCGGTGCGCCCGTCGCGGCGCACCGACGGGTGTAGCGAATAAGCTTGGTGCTCGTGGCCGGCAGGGACCGTAGCTGAGTTGGCCACTGGAGACAGAGCGTGATGGGCACAACCATCACCCACCGGAGCCGTCTGGGCAACGCGGGCGGCGACAACGGCCCGACCGTCAGTGCGAGCTCGGCGTGCGTCGGCCATGGAGGTGTCGGAGTGGTGGAGGTCCGGTCGACGGAAGAGAAGATCCGACGCACCCCTACCTGGAGCGCCAAGTGTCGGATTACGGGTTCCGCAAACCCTTGAGATGTCCGAACTCCGGGGTGCGTGTAGAGATCTCAACCTACACAGCCTGCCTACTCGCGAGTCTCCTAAGCCTAGCGCGACAAACTCGAAGGGATGGAGAGACACAACAGTTTATACTAGTTCGGGCCACCGTTGTGGTGTAATACCCTAATCTAGTGTGGTGTGGTGGAGTTCCTTATAGGCTGAGGATGAACTAGTACAGTGGATGAACTGGCCTCCGGAGGAGAGGTGTTCTTGAGCTCAAGAGAGCTGGTGAGGTGGTCCGGCCAGAATGGATCCGATCCCCCTCTATGGTGGTGGCTAAGTCCTATTTATAGTGGCCCTTGTCCTCTTCCCAAATGTTGGCGGGAAGGGATCCCACAATGGCCGGATTTGAAAGGGGACAAGCAATACATCTTATCCTGACAAAAGTGGTCTTCGCCTGTGAAAAGCCTCTGGTCGTGATGCTGCGGTGGGCTCGGTGATGACATTCGTCCTGCCGTCCTGGCGGTCCTGGTCTTGTTGCACCAGAATGGAAACCTTTGGCTGATTCCTTGGGACTTCGTGCATATGGCTTGCCTCCTTTGCACTAGAGGAAACCTGCGCTCTGCGCTCGCCTGGCGCCCGCCTGGCCTTGGTCGTTGTCGGTGTCAAAACTGGCGGATCTCGGGTAGGGGGTCCCGAACTGTGCGTCTAGGCGGATGGTAACAGGAGACAAGGGACACGATGTTTTTACCCAGGTTCGGGCTCTCTCGATGGAGGTAAAACCCTACTCCTGCTTGATTAATATTGATGATATGGGTAGTACAAGAGTAGATCTACCACGAGATCAGAGAGGCTAAACCCTAGAAGCTAGCCTATGGTATGATTGTTGTTCGTCCTACGGACTAAAACCCTCCGGTTTATATAGACACCGGAGAGGGCTAGGGTTACACAGAGTCGGTTACAATGGGTGGAGATCTACATATCCGTATCGCCAAGCTTGCCTTCCACGCCAAGGAATGTCCCATCCGGACACGGGACGAAGTCTTCAATCTTGTATCTTCATAGTCCAGGAGTCCGGCCAAAGGTCATAGTCCGGTCATCCGGACACCCCCTAATCCGGGACTCCCTCGATAGCCCCTGAACCAGGCTTCAATGACGACGAGTCCGACACGCAAATTGTCTTCGGCATTGCAAGGCGGGTTCCTCCTCCGAATACTCCATAGAAGATGTTGAACACAAGGATAGTGTCCGGCTCTGCAAAATAAGTTCCACATACCACCATAGAGAGAATAATATTTGTACAAATCTAATCTGCTGACGTATTCCGCAGCATGACATCATGCCACGGCCAAGCCTTTATTCGAATCGTTTTACTGTCCCACCTCAGTGCGTTTAGCGAGGCGGTTTCCTTGGCACGTCTTGTCAAAGCAGAGATCATGTCCCCTTATCCCGGGATTCTCATCAATACGGGCGTGGGTAACCCAACCGTGCCATTGGTATGTCTCTTTAATCGAAAGTGAGTCCCAAGCGGTCACGGGGAGGGCTCTTGGTATTCAACCTCTTTATAAAGAGACCAAGGCTCGACTCCTTTCTTTCAATCCCAATCAAATCCGCCTTTCGCCTTGAGTTCCAACACCCAAAGCTCCAGATTCAGGCGCTTCGGACCTTCGATGATGTCCGGCTCCGACCTTCAAGGCCGGTGGATGCCTTCCTCCGTTATGGAAGAAGACGTGTTAAAGTTAAGAGACGCCAGGTATCTAACCGGCGAAATCTTGCATAGGCTGCCTGCTCAAGGGCAGGTCATTCCCACTCCTAAGCCCGGTGAGAGCGTGGTGTTCACGTCTCACTTCCTTCGGGGGCTAGGCTTCCCGATTGACCCCTCGTGAGGGGGCTCATGTTTTACTACGGGCTGGAATTCCACGACTTAGCTCAAGAGTCCATCCTCCATATCTCATCGTTCATTGTCGTGTGCGAGGCCTTCCTCCATATTACTCCTCACTTCGGATTGTGGCTCAAAACCTTCAAAGTAGAGCCGAAGATGATCGAGGGGCAGCACGCGGAGTACAGAGGTGTTGTTATAAGCAAGATTGCCAACGCTCCATGGCCCGAGGGCTCTTTTCAAGAGGAGTTCGGTTCTTGGCAACAAGAGTGGTTTTATATCACAGCTCCCAGGGGCACCAAATGGGTGGCGCCACCTGCCTTTCGCTTGGGTCCCCCGCCACAGCTAGCATCATGGGTCAATAAAGGGCTTAACTGGGGGCCGTCCAAGGACGTGCCCTTGTTGCAGGGCCGCGTTTGAGATCTCCTAGAAAGAGATATCAATCTGGCCACAGTGACGCAGGTTATGTTGATTCACCGCATCCTGCCCTGCAAACGCCGCCCCCTCCGCTTGTGGGAATTTAATCCAGAAGGACCACGAGCCCTCCAACTTTTTGCGGGTGCGACGCCCATGGAGATGTACAAATTGTTCTTCGGATCACAAGCAATGTGTCCGAACTCGTCCGAGGACGCAAGTCTGAGCTGCAATCGCCCGGATAATCAAGTAAGTAGCCCTGTACCCGGACACGCTATCCGTATATTTATCATAAAATTGCCCTTAAAAGAGCTGTCCTTTAAACAGGAGTGGATAGCAAAAGCAAAATTAATCAGGTGTCCGGCTCCCCTCCCTGAGACTACGCTGGATCCTGTGTTAACCAGGATGCTGGAGGTTCCTCCATCCAGGGGAAAAAGAGGACCGCCTCTGAAGACCCGGAGGCCATGGCCTTGAAGCTGGGGAAGAAATCTTCATTAGAGGGTCCGGCGTCGGGAGGTGCCTCGGCCGCATTGCGTCCCCAAGGGGATCAGCTCTCCACGAGCCGTAAGTAGAAAAGGGGGGGGGGTTAAAAATGAGAGACATCCCCGTTCTATTTCTGAGGAAGATAACCGAAATTTTACCTTGTAGTTCGGATCTCCGCCCTTCTCAACAGAGCTCATCTTCAGGGGATCTTTGTCCGGAGATGATGGAGAGCGGAACGCCTCCCCCTCCCGTACCGCCTTGCGAGGCGGGCGACCCTGAGGTGTCATCACGGAGGGTTTCTCCGAATCCGGCAGGGCCAGAAGGCAGTCGTATGGCCCCCCAAGGCCCTCCGTGTCCGGCCTTCAAAGAAGGCCAGCGGATGAGTCCGGCACCGTCCGGTGCACGGTCGGAGGAGCTGAAGGATCTGCTCGGGCGAGCGTCTATCTCAGAAGAACACCGTGCGTTGATGGATACGGTGATTAGAAGGATTTCATCCGCGGAGAGCAGGTTGCACGAAGCCGTTAGGAGTTTACTAATAGGTTTTGAGGTACGTGAAACGATGTTCCTTTTGACAGAGCCGCATATATAAGATGCGCCCTATATAGATAGTAGCCCCTGAGACTCGGTGCGTTGTCAAAAAGGACGGCGCACCGAGGATCTTGCGCCTTTCCTATGTAGGTGGCGAAGTGTCCGGTGGCTGGCTAGACTGATGAATTTGCCGAGCTAAAGCGGCAACTTGACGTGGCAGATGCCGACATTGCGCTTGTCAACAAGCGGCTTGACGAGGCACAAGGTATACAATTTCTCTGAAGACACCTGGTAAGAGGAGCTCGATGCCCCTACCTTACAACATATGTGCTTGATGCAGATGGTGTCGCTGCCATGGAGAACCTTCGGGCGGAACTTGCCCGAGCCAAGGAGCAGGCCAGGCAAAGCGATGCGGCTGCCTTAAAGGCGGCTGAAGAGCTGAAAGCCGAACATGCTGCTCACTGCCAAAGCAAGAAGGAAATGGCCAAGATGGCTGAAAAGTTGAAGAATGCTGCCGACCGCTGCAAGCTTCTTGAAAAAGAAGATCGGGTGGCACAGAAGGACCTAGAGAAGGTCACTGCCGAGGCCAAGGATACTCGCTCTGCGATGAGAGCTATGAAGGAGGAGCTACGTCAGGCTGGAGATATCACGGCTGGAAAGCCCTATATGCTGCGGATGAAGTTCGGGGATCCTAAATATGCTCTGTTGGACCGGAAGTGGAGTGCGGCGAACCCTTACCTGGACTTGGCGGCGAGTGTTGCGGACGCGGCCGAACACTTCCGCGATCAAAATGACCATGAAGTGGAGAAGCTTTTTTGGTCGCAGTTCCACAATCCAGAGCGCCCACTTTCAGTATCCGATCGTTTGGCCGCATGGGCAGAGCTGAATAGGTTATCCGGACTCGCCATGAATCATGTCGTGAGTCATCTATGGCCGAAAAGGCTAGAGCCGAAGAGTTAGTTTAGCTTGGTGCAGCAGTTCCTTGGTGCGGTGCCACATATTGATGCAATGAACAGGTCGGCATGCATAGAGGTAGCACAGATGGCTCTTGCCCGTGTCAAGACATACTTGGCGGATATGAAGGCCAATGCTGTTGCATCCCAAGATTCAGACAAAAGCCGAGTACCTGCCGAGCACTATTTTCAGGAAGTTCTGCAGGGCGCTCGTTTAATAGAGACGCAGTGCTCAAAGGATGTTATGTTCGAATAACATGTATCATTGTAAAACAATGTTTGGATGAAAAAAGCTTTTTATACTTCTGCTTTCAAGAATTAAAATACCTCCTGTGCGGCCGTTAATGTATATGTGTATATAACCTGAAAGATGGCAGTCTTCGGCTTCAGTCCCCACGCATATAATGTGGGGGTGTTCGCAGAAGGCGCATTTTCACACTTGATCCAACGTCTTGGTCCTATAAAGGAGGTGAGAGTGTAGCGAACTAGGCAACCGGACTATAATGCTTTATCACTTTCACTTAGCCATAGGAGTTTGACAGTGGGGCTACTATATAGCCCTTAGGGGCACCGCGCTCACCCGAATTCGGGGCGCGTATGTGCCTGACCGGGAAACGGCCCTTCGTTAATGCGGAGGAATTCTAAAGATTCTGGCGTGTCATCGAGTGGTTGACCAGTCTCGCGCTGTATCATGACAGTCAGTTTTCGGCTTTCTCTACTGAGGTGCTCGCCTGGCCGAACCGGGGCACAATCGCAGTAGTTCTCCTGGTGCCGCCTTAGCCGATAGAGCGGAACGTAAGGCAGCAAAACACAAGATCCGGGCAAACCCAACATTTGACCAAAGACATGATTCGGAGCTGATGCATATAAGGCCAAACTCGCGACACCGAACACTCCCTAAGGTGTTCGGTCTTTATGAAAATGGGCTGAACAACGCCCTTGGTAAGAAGCCCCTGGTGTCCAGGTACGCGCAAAATTCTGACGTGGCCAAATGCCAAGACGCCAGCCTCCTCCTCGGTTATAAAAAGAAACCGGGGGATGTTATCAACAAGAGATAGTAAAAAAAGGTTTACGCAGGGTCTTAATCTGAAAAGAATCCTTGGAACGGGTCCCTACTACACGTCTGCGCTTGTGTCTCCGTTGTGCTGTATCCTGGACAGGCGTAGCATGGTGTTCATCTGTAAAAAAGAGGAACTTAGTTGAAAACGATCGTGCAAAAAATCTATGTTATATTAAATAAACAAAGTATGATTCAAAAACTGGGTAGAATTGAGCTTTATTGTCTCTTGTTGTATATGCGCGGAGCCCCTTGTACAGGGGTGTGCGGCTAGTAAGCCTTTGTATGTTTACGCCGGACTCGTCTAGCCATGTCCGGGGTCTGAACGACCTGTTCAGGTGCTTTGACTAGTAAAGCTGGTTTAGTGTGTGGCTGTCAAGGCAGCCGCACAGTCTCCCGCGCTCGAGGAACACTTGATATTTCCCTTTAATGAGATGATGCCTCGTGGACCGGGCATTTTAAGTGTAAGGGATGCATAATGTGGTATTGCGTTAAAGCGGGCGAAAGCTTCGCGTCCCAGTAGTGCTTGATAGATACTTGTATATGGGGCGATGTGAAAGGTTAGCTTTTCGCGGCGGAAGTTGTCGGGGAAGCCGAACATAACTTCCAGCAGGAGAGAACCCGTACAATGGGTATCTGGGCCTGGCGTTACCCCTTGAAAGGAAGTGTTGCCATGGCGAATTTTTGTTGGGTTTATCCCCATTTTGCGAACTGTGTCCTGGTATAGCAGGTTTAGATCACTGCCGCCGTCCATTAGGACTTGTGTGAAGTGGAGTCCATCAATTATCGGATCTAAGACCAAGGCAGTCCAGCCTGCATTCCAGATACTTCTAGAGTAATCCTGATGGTCGAAGGTGATTGGTTGTAACGACCAGTGGCGGGACTCCTCTGGGACAGGCCGTATGGCGCGTATCTCCATAGGCGCCACTCTGTATTTCCCTTATGTCACATGGAGTGAGTTTACTGTTTTGACTTCTTGTGGGAACTTCTTTTGTTCTCCGGTGCTCTGCTTGTGGGGTTCGTCATCGTCTTCGGTTGGTATGTCAAGCCCCTTGTGTTCGGCATTAAGTTTGCCGGATTGCTTGAAGACCCAACAATCTCTGTGGGTATGGTTTGCAGGCTTCCCGGGAGTACTGTGGATTTGGCATGTTTTGTCTAAAATGTTGTTTAGGTTAGATAGCTCGTCCCTGCTATCCTTGAGGGGCAGTTTTTTTCTGATTCTGCCGAGAGCTTTTGAATCCGGTGTTGACTGCCACGCTCTTCAGGATGCTTCCCTTGGTCCGGCGCTGGTCTTTGCTACGTCGTGGTTTCCCATTTCCATCCCTGACTTCGGATGTACTTGGGTCGCTGGAGCTGCTTCTTGCCAACCAGCTATCCTCTCCTGCGCAAAAGCAGGTCATGAGGCTTGTTAATGCGGCCATTGTTCTTGGCTTTTCTTGGTCGAGGTGTTTGGTGAGCCATTCGTCTCGAACGCTATGTTTGAAAGCTGCTAAGGCTACGGCGTCCGGACAGTCGACTATCTGGTTCTTTTTAGTAAGAAATCTGTTCCAGAGTTTCCGGGCTGACTCTCCGGGTTGTTGAGTTATATGACTTAGATCGTCTGCATCCGGAGGTCGGACATAAGTCCCTTGAAAATTTGCCCGAAAAGCATCCTCGAGCTCTTCCCAACTTCCTATGGTGTTTTCGGGAAGGCTTTTAAGCCAATGCCGGGCTGGCCCTTTGAGCTTGAGGGGTAAATATTTTATGGCGTGGAGGTCATCTCCTCTAGCCATGTGTATGTGGAGGATATAATCCTCAATCCAGACTCCAGGGTCTGTTGTTCCGTCGTATGCCTCTATGTTTACGGGCTTGAATCCCGCTGGAAATTCATGGTCCAGCACCTCATCGGTGAAACATAGGGGGTGTGCGGCACCCCTATATTTGGGTGTGCTGTGATGTTCGGATACTTGTTGCGTTGCATTGCTTACTAGAGCTTGCTTTCTTGGCCCGTAGATAGATCTGGCTGGGCCGTATTTTTGATGCAAATCCTTGTGCGGATCGCGTGCCAGCTTGAGTGCGGCGCCCCTTGCCGCTCTAGCTGGCCATGGGGTTGTTTATCCGACTGGGTGTCTTCCTTATTTTTTGATTGTGGGGGCTCTAAGGCCTCCTGATCGAATTCCGGTAGTAACTTTCTCTTCGGATAGCTCTTTGTGTGGCGACTGTCGCCGTATTTGTCTGCGGTGCTGAGTACTTTGCCCCATTTAATTCTAAGTGCATCTTCCGCTGTTTTGAGCTTCTACTTCTGCTTTTCAGGCTATGCGCAGTGGCGACGAGCCTTTTGTGGAGGTTCTTCTGCTCCAGCAACTTGTCCGGCGTGAGGTCGTCCGGACTATCATCTTCACCGGGGGCGGGTTGTTCGGTTTGTTTACCCAAGTTGCCCTGTTTGGATGGTTGTTCGATGGCATGTTCATCGTCCGCCGGTTCGCCCTGCTCTATGGCTGGGTCTCTGTCGAGGTGGGGTTTGGCGCGGCGCTTATGCCGCCGCTTTGATTGCTTTTCGAGGGAACGATCCCTCGTTGCCTCCCTTTGTTCCTCGTCGTCGTTTCTTTTAGGTGTGTCCACCATGTATACATCGTGAGATGAGGTGGTTGTCCAGTGCCCTATAGGCGTTGATTCCTGTTCGTCTCCTGCATCGTCGTCCATATCGTCGATGTCTTCGGAGTCGAAATCGAGCATGTCGGTTAAATCATCGACAGTGGCTACTAAGTGGGCGGTGGGTGGGCTTTGAATTTCTTCGTCGTCCGCATCTCATCCTCACTAACCATGGTCCGGCCAAGGATCTCCTGATAAAGAGAGAGACTTTAATGAATTCAGAATGTCGCCGAAGGGCGAGTGCTGAAAGATGTCCGCGACGGTGAACTCCATGATCGGCGCCCAATCGGGTCCGATCGGTTGGGGCGCAGAAGATTTGGAGTCCGGAAAGGAGTCCAGCACCTTGGAGTCGCGAGCTTCGCAAAGGACAAGACCGGTGTTCGGCTCGATCGCCATAGAGGTTGCAGCCCCCGAGGCGGTGTGTAGCCATCCGTCCTCGATTGGCGCAGTCGGCTCTGAACCAAGGGTCGGAGCGGACACCGGGGCGGCCTCCTAGGCACTGTTCGGCGGCAGAGCTAGATCATGCCCATCGCGACAGTGCGGCGTGCCCGGCCGTGGCTTGAATCCCTTGAAGATCAAGTCTCCGCGGATGTCGGCCATGTAGTTCAAGCTTCCAAATCTGACCTGATGGCCAGGGGCGTAGCTTTCGATCTGCTCAAAATGGCCAAGCGAATTGGCCCACAGTGCAAAGCCGCCGAATACGAAGATCTGTCCGGGGAGAAAAGTCTCACCCTAGACCGCATCGTTGTTGATGATCGGAGGAGTCATCGGGCCTAAATATGATGACACGGAGGAACTCTCAATGAAAGCACCAATGTCGGTGTCAAAACCGGCGGATCTCGGGTAGGGGGTCCCAAACTGTGCGTCTAGGCGGATGGTAACAGGAGACAAGGGACACGATGTTTTTACCCAGGTTCGGCCCCTCTCGATGGAGGTAAAACCCTACCCCTGCTTGATTAATATTGATGATATGGGTAGTACAAGAGTAGATCTACCACGAGATCAGAGAGGCTAAACCCTAGAAGCTAGCCTATGGTATGATTGTTGCCCGCTGCCTGACTTTAGGTTCAGGGCTTGAGTGACATCCTCCCCTCCGCGGGTATCCGGCTTGGAGGGATCGGGAATCCGGACATATCTGGTCCTTAAGATGGATGAAGATTTGCCGCATTGTTCCTCCACCACTGCGATGTGGTGGGTGACCTGGGGAGAGTCAATCTCTCTCGGATCGGGTTTAAGCCCAATCTGATCATAGTCTGTAGTGACTCCCAAGGTGGCGATGCGATCCAAGAGCTCGTTTAAGGAAGAGAGATCCATCGGATCTAACTACTCGGCGATTTCCGAGTTGACGTGGAGATTGCTTTCGATGACCCGAGAAGTCATCGTCGGCGCGACGGCCGAACAGGCGATCATAAGAAAACCACCTAGCCGGAGAGTTTGGCCAATAGCCAAAGCTCCTTTAGCAACAGCGCCATCTTTAAAGAAGGGATGTGGCATCCTTCCTGATGGCGACAGCACAGCGGAACTCTCAATGAAAGCACTAATGTCGGTGTCAAAACCGGCGGATCTCGGGTAGGGGGTCCCGAACTATGCGTCTAGGCGGATGGTAACAGGAGACAAGGGACACGATGTTTTTACCCAGGTTCGGGCCCTCTTGATGGAGGTAAAACCGTACTCCTGCTTGATTAATATTGATGATATGGGTAGTACAAGAGTAGATCTACCACGAGATCAGAGAGGCTAAACCCTAGAAGCTAGCCTATGGTATGATTGTTGTTCGTCCTACGGACTAAAACCCTCTGGTTTATATAGACACCGGAGAGGGCTAGTGACGGTGTCCTGGACTAGGGGGTACTCACCACGTCATCTCGCGATCTGTTAGATTGGGCCAAGGACCCCCATGGCCGTATACTCATGGGCCAGTCCGGACAGCTGCCGCATACAAGGAAGATTCCACAAGACTTGGCGATCAAGACAAGGACTCCTCCCCACCGGCGTATTCGGCTAGGACTCTTATTATCCTAGGCCTCTGGTGCATTATATAAACCAGGGCCAGGCTAGTCGATAGATCAGATATACAACAACAATCATACCATAGGCTAGCTTCTAGGGTTTAGCCTCTCTGATCTCGTGGTAGATCCACTCTTGTACTACCCATATCATCAATATTAATCAATCAGGAGTAGGGTTTTACCTCCATCGAGAGGGCCCGAACCTAGGTAAAAACATCATGTCCCTTGTCTCATGTTACCATCCGCCTAGACGCACAGTTCGGGACCCCCTACCCGAGATCCGCCGGTTTTGACACCGAAAGCTAGGGTTACACGGAGTCGGTTACAATGGGAGGAGATCTACATATCCGTATCGCCAAGCTTGCCTTCCACGCCAAGGAATGTCCCATCCGGACACAGGACGAAGTCTTCAATCTTGTATCTTCATAGTCCAGGAGTCCGACCAAAGGTCATAGTCCGGTCATCCGGACACCCCCTAATCCGGGACTCCCTCAGTTGTCATGGCTCACTGAAAGTGCGTTACGTCGACTAGAGGGGGGTGAATAGGTGAATTTTAAGAATTCTTCACTGAGGAATTTCAGGGTGAGGAAATTCCTAAATGAAGAACTACTTGCAGCGTAATAAGTACTCAGGCATAAGCATAACATAGCAACAACATAGTCTTCATGATGAAATGAAAGACAAAACACAGAGTACAAAAAGCGTAAACACATGATAACAGGATGAGGACAAAACTGACTGAAGAAATAGGATTGAGGAATTTAGAGAAATTCTTCAGTCAAAGTCTTCAAACAGTAATGATCAGGTTCATCAACACATAACTGAGGAAATGAAAGGGTTGAGGAAATAGAACCAGTAGGCTTGGTGAAGACAATGATTTGGTCGACCAGTTCCAACTGCGGTGACAGTTGTATGTCTGGTTGGAGCAGCTGAGTATTTAAACTTGAGGACACATAGTCCTTACCATATTCTCCTTGAGCTAAGATCACGCAAATCTCGCCCAACAGTAGTGGTAAGTATTCATAGGTGACTTCCAGAGCTTCACAGACTTGGTCACTCGGCGATCCACAATTCCTCTTGGATGCTCAGACCATGACGCCTAACCGTCTGGAGGATACACAGTCCTCAAAGGTAACAAGCGTCGGTTCCACACAGGAACAATCTCTTCAGTGATGCTCAATCACTTTGGGGTTTGTAGGTTTGGGTTTGGGATTTGGGTATTTCCTCACTTGATGGTTTTCGCTTAAAGTCCTCGGAGGATGGGATGCTCTCAAATGACAAGTGTCAGTTTCTCTCGGAGTAGCCAACCAGCTAGTGGTTGTAGGGGGCGGCTATTTATAGCCTAGGGAGCAGCCCGACATGATAAGACATAAGTGCCCTTGGCTGATATGACCGTTAGGTGGTATATATTTTGGGACAGCTGGCGCATAGCACATCAACGGTCAGATATTTGAGGTTCGAATTCCTCAGGGCTATCATGTTCCTCACTGTGTAGGCAATTCGCACTAGCGAATTCCTAACTCCTCAGTCAGAACAAATTCCTCAGAGACTAGAAAATCTTCGTCTCTGTCACTGAAGAAATTGATTGAACTGATATGAGATTTCCAATGGCTTCACTCGAAGGATTGGGTAGATGTAGGATTTTGAGATGAGCATCACTTGGAAATCAGTTTCCTTAGTATTACCTCGACCCCCTTTAACAGTACGGTGTTTCCTATGAATCAAGAAAGAGAAAATGAAACTACGAAAACAAAAGTCTTCACGCTTCATAATCCTCGCATGAATATCCAAGTCTTCAAGGTCACCCCAATTTCTTCATTTTCAAAGTCTTCAGGAGAACCAAAGTCTTCAGCCGAAGACATTCATTTTTAGGGGTCGACTTTCACTGTAAATATCAAACGCCTCATCGACTTATAGAGCATGTGTACACTTCACACACATATTAGTCCCTTAACCTATAAGTCTTTAATACACCAAAATCACTAAGGGGCACTAGATGCACTTACAATCTCCCCCTTTTTGGTGATTGATGACAATATAGGTTAATTTTTCAACGGGGATAAACATATGAATTGAAAGTACTCAATAGTGAGGAATTTGATTGCAAGATATAGAAGAACTCCCCCTGAAGATGTGCATAGTGAGGAATTTGCTTTTGAAGCAATGCACACTTGAAGAGTAGAATCATGGAGATCTCCCCCTATATCTTGTAATTCATACACGCATTTAACATATAGAATGAAGAATTTGAAATGCATGATGAAATATGGTGATTGATGTAATTCAGCATGCGTGCATAGGATATATGAGGAAATAGCATGCAGAAAAACAAGGCAAAAGTATCAGGTCACCATCTGACTTAAGTTACAACTCATTCAATAAACACTTCAGAAGAGCGAGAGTTGCAACTTAACCAAAAAAATGCCCATATAGATAGACCCGCTTGAAGACTAACTCAAATTTCTCCCCCTTTGTCACCAAATGACCAAAAGGGACAAAAAGTGAGGACTAACGCCCCTGAAGAATTTCTTCACGAAGTCGATGGAGGAGCGCCAATGTTGCTGAGGTCGGTTGTTGTAGTAGGGCATGCCGTAGTGTCATCCAAATCCTCATTTTCATCACTCTCGTGCGGTGAGGAATATGAGCTGGGCACCAGAGGAGGAACTTCAACTTTCTTGATTTTTTTGGTGGAGGTTTAGACCAACCGAAGTCCTGTTGGAAACCCATTTGCTTCAGATCTTCATCACCGTACAGATGAGTCAGAACAGCCCAGGTGCGATAGAATACTTCATTGAGGTAATAGTGGTTTTTCTTCACTGAATTGTATGTTGCAGTCATGTTGTGAAGAATAGTGCCAAACTGACGCTTTGCCCATTTGTGATTGCGATACACCTTTTGATGAAGACTGAGGAGAAGCTCACGATCAGTCATCACCCTTGGAGCTATAGCTTGAGGACTTTGCTTTGAAGCATTGGCGGCAGAATCATGAGTAGCAGAGTCATCATTGGTGGAATAAGAAGCAGCTTTGCGAAACTTTCCATCCAATGGACGATTGCCTTCATCAATAATAGCAGTGGCCTTGCCCTTTTCATCAGCTGAGAAAAATGTCCGCTTGAGGACTTCAATTGGGGGCAAGTAGCTGCCATGGTTGAGTGTATCAGCTTTGTAGTTGAGTGAAGACCTTGATCCGAGGAATCTCATAATCCAGGGCCCTTAAGGCTTCAACTCAAAAGGTGTCATTGCAACATTCGCCAAAGTCCTCATGAAGAAATCATGGCAGTTCACGGGAATATCGTGCATGATATTGAAAAGAAGATTCTTCATGACGCCAACGATTTCTTCACCATTCGAGTCGTGGCCTTTGATTGGACTCAAAGTCTTGGTCAGAATGCGATAGACTGTCCTTGGCACATATAGCAATTCCTTCACAAGGAACTTTGTCCGTGAGGCTTGACCAGGCTTCAATGGCTTCATCAGAACTTGCATGAAGTGATCGGACAGCTCAATTTCAGAATAGATGAGACAAGCACCTTCTGGGGGAGGACTGACAGGCATGGCACGAAGCAATTCAGTTGTAGGTGCCTTATAGTGAGTGTTTTCTGTCATCCAGTCCAACACCCATGAGTTCACATCTTCAGCATTGACAGTAATGTGCAGCCTCGCATAGAATTGAAGAATGAGTTCTTCATTCCAACCACAGATATCAGTGCAGAAATTGTGCAATCCAGCATCATGAATAGCAGCGAGCACTGGGGTGAAGCAAGGCAGTGATTCCATATAAATATGAGGAATATGAGCATGGTCGAAGACTTTGTCCTTGTTGAAAAGCACTGAAGAATAAAAGTTGGCTTGGCTGACAGTCCAAAATCTCTTCCTTCGCAGACGAGCAGAATCATAGGGGTTGTATTCAGTGAAGAAGACATGCTCATTGAAGAAAGCATCAGCCTTGAACTTTGGAGTCTTGGAGAATGGATTCGCTGGCTTGGGCTGAGGAGTATCAGTCAGTTGAAGAATAACCTCAGGAATCTCAATCTCTGGAGCCGCAAACTAAGGAATATCAGCTTCTGCTTCAGTAATAGCCTGGGCCTCCATTTCTTCATCAGCTTTTTCATCAGCACTAGTGGCTGGAATCTCTTCATGAATGGAAGGGGTAGGATGAATTTCATCAGAGCCCATATGAATTTCAGTGGGTACTGGGGACTGAGGAATTTGATGTAGGGGTGTGAACATTGGAGAGTTGGGGTGCTGACTTTCCCAAAAGTCATCATTCATGACAGGTGTGGTGCTCCCAATGTCCACATCCTCATCCACTTCCATTTCTTCAATGCCGACCTCTTCAGCTGTGAACTGAGGCGTTGGCGATGATACTAGAGGAGTTGAAGTGATAACATCAACATCAATTTCTTCATCCATCTACTCTGTGGAAGCCGCAGAGGGATCTTTTTCAACAGATTCTTCAAGAATCTGATATTCTTCATCAAAAGGAACAAGGTCCTTTAATGGCATGCTTGAGAGAGGAACATCACCAATCGGGTTCTCAATTGAACTTGTCAAAATCTTCGCCTTCTTGGGTGCAGAAGATTTTGAGGAAACTGATGCTTTCCTTTTCTTCAGAGCAGCTTGCTCCGCAACCTTTGTTTTCTTCACTTCCAGAGTAGAAGGAAGTATTGGGCTTGGTGTTGGTGTAGGTGGAGCAGAGGAAATTGGTTCAGTTTCTTCAGGCACAACTGATGCAGTTGGCCTTTCTTGAGCAATTTCTCCAGGCACAACTTTAGATTCTTAAGTTGTCCTGACTTGTTCTTCAAGCGCAATACTAGTGGTTGCCCTGGCAGTTTCATCAGCGACTGGAATTTCTTTAGCAGTCCTGGTACTTGCAGTTTCATCAGCAACCTGATTTTCATCAGCGGTGCTGACATTTCCTTCAGTTGCTTGAGCAGATGCTTCAGCTTGGAGTGACTTCAATGTGCACAGGACCAGCAACACTTGAAGTGAATTTGTTTGCCAATTTGACGAATATGACCTTGGCTCCCAGCCATTCTGCCTTGTAAGAATCAAATTCATCGCTGAGCTTTTTGATATCAACTTGCAGAGCGATGAGTTGTTCAGGCGATAGGCTGAGGACATTGTCCTTTAGATAGCGCTGCTTCTTGTACTGCGCTTTCTTAGCCACTCTGGCTTGATCATATTTCCATTTTCCTTCAGCGATGAACGCCGTCAACATGTGACTTTGTCCAGGAGCGAGGCCTAGCTAAGGCAGGGGAGTGTTTGGATCTTTATACCAGAGGTCAATTAAATCTAGGATCTTCTTTGGATCCAATAGAAGGGGAACCACACTTCCTTTGGCTCTAGCGGCTCTTTGTTGTTTGTTTCTAATGATTTCAGCCAATTCTTCATCATCAGCCTCATCATCATCAGAAGGCACTTGAAAACAACTTGTTCCTTGTGAGAATTTGGTCTAGTGCCTCGTCCAGCAGTAGCCTTGGCCTTCAACAAAGTTGGGCTCTTTGAAGATAAATGAGGAACTAAAGAACTTGCAGAAGCTCCTGAGGCAATAGAGAAGCCTGTGGTCCGTTGGCACGTGGCGAGATGCACAGGGGCTGAGGACTTTGTCGGAGGAGTTGAGGGTTTTGAAACCCAAGGAACTGGTGCAGCTTGAGCATTTTGCCTTGAAGGCACAGAGGAACTTGGCCGTGAGGACATTGCTGAGGAAATTGGTTTTCGAGCAGGCTTATTGGGCATTGATGTCTACTACACAACCTTCTTCTTGTAGACGTTGTTGGGCCTCCAAGTGCAGAGGTTTGTAGGACAGTAGCAAATTTCCCTCAAGTGGATGACCTAAGGTTTATCAATCCGTGGGAGGCGTAGGATGAAGATGGTCTCTCTCAAACAACCCCGCAACCAAATAACAAAAAGTCTCTTGTGTCCCCAACACACCCAATACAATGGTAAATTGTATAGGTGCACTAGTTCGGCTAAGAGATGGTGATACAAGTGCAATATGGATGGTAGATATAGGTATTTGTAATCTGAAAATATAAAAACAGCAGGGTAGCAAGCGATAAAAGTGAGCGTAAACGGTATTGCAACGCTAGGAAACAAGGCCAAGGTTCATACTTTCACTAGTGCAAGTTCTCTCAACAATAATAACATAACTGGATCATATAACTATCCCTCAACATACAACAAAGAGTCACTCCAAAGTCACTAATAGCGGAGAACAAACAAAGAGATTATGGTAGGGTACGAAACCACCTCAAAGTTATCCTTTCTGATCTATCTATTCAAGAGTCCATAGTAAAATAACATGAAGCTATTCTTTCCGTTCGATCTATCATAGAGTTCGTACTAGAATAACACCTTAAGACACAAATCAACCAAAACCCTAATGTCACCTAGATACTCCATTGTCACCTCAAGTATTTGTGGGCATGATTATACGATATGCATCACACAATCTCAGATTCATCTATTCAACCAACACAAAGTACTTCATAGAGTGCCCCAAAGTTTCTACCGGAGAGTCAAGACGAAAACGTGTGCCAACACCTATGCATAAGTTCACAAGGTCACTGAACCCGCAAGTTGATCACCAAAACATACATCAAGTGGATCACGTGAATATCCCATTGTCACCACACATAAGCACGACAAGACATACATCAAGTGTTCTCAAATCCTTAAAGACTCAATCTGATAAGATAACTTCAAAGGGAAAACTCAATCCATTACAAGAGAGTAGAGGGGGAGAAACATCATAAGATCCAACTATAATAGCAAAGCTCGCGATACATCAAGATCGTGCCAAATCAAGAACACGAGAGAGAGAGAGATCAAACACATAGCTACTGGTACATACCCTCAGCCCCGAGGGTGAACTACTCCCTCCTTGTGATGGAGATCGCCGGGATGATGAAGATGTCCACCGGTGAGGGATTCCCCCTCCGGCAGGGTGCCGGAACAGTGTCCCAATTGGTTTTTGGTGGCTACAGAGGCTTGCGGCGGCGGTACTCCCGATCTTTTGTGCTCCCCAGTGTTTTTAGGGTATATGGACATATATATAGGCGAAAGAAGTCGGTCAGGGGAGCCTCGAGGGGCCCACGAGGGTGGGGGCATGCATAGAGGGGGGGGGGGCGCCTCCCTGCCTCGTGGCCACCTCGAAGCTTCCCTTGCTTCAACTCCAAGTCTCCTGGATTGGTTCCGTTCGAAAAATAACTCTCCCAAATGTTTCATTCCATTTGGGTTCCGTTTGATATTCCTTTTCTGCGAAACACTGAAATAGGCAAGAAACAGCAATATGGGTTGGGCCTCCGGTTAATAGGTTAGTCCCAAAAATGATATAAAAGTGTAAAGTAAAGCCCATAAACATCCAAAACAGGTAATATAATATCATGGAACAATCAAAAATTATAGATACATTGGAGATGTATCAAGCATCCCCAAGCTTAATTCCTGCTCATCCTCGAGTAGGTAAATGATAAAAACAGAATTTTTGATGTAGAATGCTACCTAGCATAATTCTCAATGTAATTTTCTTTATTGTGGCATGAATGTTCAGATCCAAATGATTCAAAATAAAAGTTCATATTGACATGATAAACAATAATACTTCAAGCATACTAACAAAGTAATCATGTCTTCTCAAAATATCATGGCTAAAGAAAGCCATCGCTACAAAATCATATAGTCTGGCTATGCTCTATCTTCATCACACAAAGTATTTAATCATGCACAACCCCGATGACAAGCCATGCAATTGTTTCATACTTTAGTATTCTCAAACTTTTCAACTTTCACGCAATACATGAGCGCAAGCCATGGACATAGCACTATATGTGGAATAGAATTGTGGTTGTGGAGAAGACAAAAAGAGGAAGATAGTCTCACATCAACTAGGCATATCAACACGCTATGGAGATGCCCATTAATAGATATCAATGTGAGTGAGTAGGTATTGCCATGCAACGGATGCACTAGAGCTATAAATGTATGAAAGCTCAACAAAAAGAAACTAAGTGGGTGTGCATCCAACTTTCTCGCTCACAAAGACCTAGGGCGTTTTGAGGAAGCCCATCATTGGAATATACAAGCCAAGTTCTATAACGAAAATTTCCCACTCGTATATGAAAGTGACAACATAGGAGACTCTCTATTATGAAGATAATGGTGCTACTTTGAAGCACAAGTGTGATAAAAGGATAGTAACATTGTCCCTTCTCTCTTTTTCTCTCATTTTTTTGGGCCTTCTCCTTTTTATGGCCTTTCTCCTTTTTTATGGCCTTTCTCTTTTTTATGGCATTTATCTTTTTTTTTAATTTGTCCGGAGTCTCATCCCGACTTGTGGGGGAATCATAGTCTCGATCATTCTTTCCTCACTGGGACAATGCTCTAATAATGAAGATCATCACACTTTTATTTACTTACAACTCAAGAATTACAACTCAATACTTAGAACAAAATATGACTCTATGTGGATGCCTCCAGCGGTGTACCGGGATATGCAATGAATCAAGAGTGACATGTATGAAAGAATTATCAAGGTGGCTTTGCCACAAATACGATGTCAACTACATGATCATGCAAAAGCAATATGACAATGATGGAGTGTGTCATAATAAATGGAACGGTGGAAAGTTACATGGAAATATATCTCGGAATGGCTATGAAATGCCATAATAGGTAGGTATGGTGGCTGTTTTGAGGAAGGTATATGGTGGGTGTATGGTACCGGCGAAAGTTGTGCGGCACAAGAGAGGCTAGCAATGGTGGAAGGGAGAAAGTGCGTATAATACATGGACTCAACATTAGTCATAAAGAACTCATATACTTATTGCAAAAAATCTACAAGTCATCAAAAACCAAGCATTACGTGCATGCTCCTAGGGGGGTAGATTGGTAGGAAAAGACCATCGCTCGTCCCCGACCACCACTCATAAGGAAGACAATCAATAAATAAATCATGCCCCAACTTCATCACAAAGCGGTTCACCATACGTGCATGCTACGGGAATCACAAACTTCAACACAAGTACTCCTTAAATTCATAATTACCCCAGTAGCATGACTCTAATATCACCATCCTCATATCTCAAAACAATTGTCAAGCATCAAATTGATCATAGCATCCAATTCACTTTCTATGATAGTTTTTATTATACCCAACTTGGATGCTATCATTCTAGGACCAATTTTATAACCATAGCAAATACCATGTTGTTCTAAAAGACTCTCAAAATAATATAAGTGAAGCATGAGAGATCAATAATTTCTACAAAATAAAATCACCACTGTGCTCTAAAAAGATATAAGTGAAGCACTAGAGCAAAACTGCATAGCTCAAAAGATATAAGTGAATCACATAGATTATTATAATACATTCCAAATCGTGTGGGTTTCTCTCCAAAAGGTGTGTACAGCAAGGATGATTGTGGTAAACTAAAAAGCAAAGACTCATATTATACAAGACGCTCCAAGAAAAACACATATCATGTGGTGAATAAAAATATAGCTCCAAGTAAAGTTACCGATGAACAAAGACGAAAGAGGGGATGCCTTCCAGGGCATCCCCAAGCTTAGGCTCTTGGTTGTCCTTGAATATTACCTTGGGGTGCCTTGGGCATCCCCAAGCTTAGGCTCTTGCCACTCCTTATTCCATAGTCCATCAAATCTTTACCCAAAACTTGAAAACTTCACAACACAAAACTCAACACAAAACTCGTAAGCTCCGTTAGTATAAGAGAATAAATCACCACTTTTGGTACTGTTGTGAACTCATTCTAAATTCATATTGGTGTAATATCTACTGTATTCCAACTTCTCTATGGTTCATACATGATACGTCTCCAACGTATCTATAATTTTTGATTGTTCCATGCTATTATATTACCTGTTTCGGATGTTTATGGGCTTTACTTTACACTTTTATATCATTTTTGGGACTAACCTACTAACCGGAGGCCTAGCCCGTATTGTTGTTTTTTGCCTATTTCAGTGTTTCGAAGAAAACAAATATCAAACAGAGTCCAAACGGAATGAAACCTTCGGGAGCGTGATTTTTGGAACGAATATGATCCAGAGGACTTGGAGTGCAAGTCAAGAAGCTCCCGAGGCGGCCACAAGGGTGGAGGGCGCGCCCCCCTACTGGGTGCGCCCTTTGTCTCGTGGGCCCCTCGGGCGTCCACCAACGTACTTCTTCCTCCTATATATACCTACGTACCCCGAAACCATCAGGGGAGGCCACGAAAAGCTATTTCCACCATTGTAACCTTCTGTATCCACGAGATACCATCTTGGAGCCGTCGTCGGCGCTCTGCCGGAGGGGGAATCCACCACGGAGGGCCTCTACATCAACTCCAAGGCCTCTCCGATGAGTTGTGAGTAGTTTACCACAGACCTTCGGGTCCATACTTATTAGCTAGATGACTTCTTCTCTCTCTTTGAATCTCAATACCATGTTCTCCTTCCTCTTCTTGGAGATCTATTCGATCTAACTCTTTTTGTGGTGTATTTGTCGAGATCCGATGAATTGTGGGTTTATGATCAAGTTTATCTATGAGAAATATTTGAATCTCTTCTGAATTCTTTTATGTATGATTAAATTATCTTTGCAAGTCTCTTCGAATTATCGGTTTGGTTTGGCCTACTAGATTGATCTTTCTTGCCATGGGAGAAGTGCTTAGCTTTGGGTTCAATCTTGCGGTGTCCTTTCCCAGTGACAGCATGGGCGGCAATGCATGTATTGTATTGTTGCCATCGAGGATAAAAAGATGGGGTTTATATCATATTGCATGAGTTTATCCCTTTACATCATGTCATCTTTCTTAAAGTGTTACTCTGTTTTCATGAACTTAATACTCTAGATGCATGCTAGATAGCGGTCTTTGTGTGGAGTAATAGTAGTAGATGCAGGCAGGAGTCGGTCTACTTGTCACGGACATGATGCCTATATACATGATCATGCCTAGATAATCTCATAATTATTCGCTTTTCTATCAATTGCTCGAGAGTAATTTGTTCACCCACCGTAATACTTATGCTATCTCGAGAGAAGCCACTTGTGAAACCTATGGCCCCCAGGTCTATCTTTTATCATATAAGCTTTCAATCTACTTTTATTTGCATCTTTACTTTTCCAATCTATATTATAAAATACCAAAAACATATTTATTGTATCATATTATCTCTATCAGATCTCACTTTCGCAAGTGGCCGTGAAGGGATTAACAACCCCTTTATCGCGTTGGTTGTGAGTTCTTTGTTTGTTTGTGTAGGTGTGTGGGACTTGTGAGGAGCCTCCTGCTGGATTGATACCTTGGTTCTCAAAAACCGAGGGAAATACTTACGCTACTGTGCTGCATCACCCTTTCCTCTTCAAGGAAAACCAACGCAAGCTCAAGACATAGCAAGAAGGATTTCTGGCGCCGTTGCCGGGGAGGTCTTCACTCAAGTCAAGACATACCAAGTACCCATCACAAAGTCATCTTCCCGGCATTTACATTATTTGCCATTTGCCTCTCATTTTCCTCTCCCCCACTTCACCCTTGCCGTTTTATTTGCCCTCTCTTTCCTAATGTCCTCTCTCTCTTTCACTTGCCCTCTTCTTCCTCCTCGCTTTTGTTTGCCGTTATGTCTGAAATTGGGGAGATTATCGTCAATATGGACGATAATGATAACATGGAGAATTCTGATGCTCCTTCTGAAGAACCCCCTATCTTGCATACTAAAAGGTTTTTAATCGGTAGTGGTAATATTATTGGAAAAGGGGTTATTCAAGACTTCTTTACTTGTGCCGGTGCTTTACCTTCTATGGGTGGTTCTATCCTTCATAGAACTAGTAGTCTTGCAGACGCTATTGCCATGCTTGTAGTTGATCTTGAAAGACAATTTATGCATATGCATCCTTGCATACGAAGAATTTTTCTTGAATTTTCTAATATTGAGCATTCTTCTGTTAAGCGCGCCGCTACTATCTTTTTGGCACATGAGTTTAGATTTATAATGAAAGAGGCCAAAGAAATCTTTGTGCACTATAGGGTGGACGCCGGTCGTCCTCCCATAGAAGCGATCCTCTTTGATCAAGAGGAAATTAGGCATTTTCAATCTTTGAACTATGTTGCTTTAACCGAAAACCTTAGGAAAAAGGTTCCTACCAATGTCCTAGTTAATAGAATTTCCGAACATAATAATGATTTTGCCCTTCGTAACAATGAGCTAGGATACTCTCTTGAGTATAGGCTCACAATGTTTGGCCAAAAGAATGCTTATAATGATGAATTAGTTGTGCAATATGAAGGGCCAAAGGAGGAACCCATACCTCCTGAGATCGATCTTGGGGAGTCTTGTCCCATTAAATTCATCCCTTTTGATTATTTTTGCTTGCCTCAAAGAAAACTTGCTGCTGAACATAGAGAATATGAGATGAGTTTTCGTGATCTATCTTATTATTATGGCACTACTTAGATCTATCCTCGCTTTTATGCCCAGCTAGGGGCATTAAACGATAGTGCTAGTTGGGAGGCAACCCAATTTTATTTGTGTTTTTTGTTTTTTCTCCTTTTAGTAATAAATTTTGCATCTACCTTCTGTTTATATGTGTTTTCATGTTTTATTTAGTGTTTGTGCCAAGTAGAACCTATAGGATAACCTATGGTATGAGTTAATTTGATTCTGCTGAAAAACAGAAACTTTGCGCTCACGAGAAAAAATTCAATAAATCACAGAAACGTGATTTTGCGTTGATTCCTTTTTCTGTAGATCAATAGACAAATTTCTTAGGACTTCCTATTTTGGTAGGATTTTTGGAGTTCTAGAAGTAACCGAAAGTTACAGATTGCTACAGACTGTTCTGTTTTTGACAGATTCTGCCTTTTGTGTGTTGTTTGCTTATTTTGATGCATCTATGGATAGTATGTAAGGGTATGAACCATAGAGAACTTGGAATAAAGTAGGTTTAACACTAATTTAAATAAATAATGAGTTCATTACAGTACCTTACTTGGTGATTTTTCTTTCTTGCACTAACGGAGCTTATGAGATTTCCTGTTGAGTTTTGTGTTGTGAAGTTTTCAAGTTTTGGGTAAAGATTTGATGGACTATTGAATAAGGAGTGGCAAGAGCCAAAGCTTGGGGATTCCCATGGCACCCCAAGATATTCAAGAATAGCCAAAAGCATAATCTTGGGGATGCCCCGGGAAGGCATCCCCTCTTTCATCTTCGTTCATTGGTAACTTTACTTGGAGCTATATTTTTATTCGCCACATGATATGTGTTTTGCTTGGAGCGTCTTGTATGATATTAGTCTTTGATTTTTAGTTTACCACAATCATACTTGCTGTACACACCTTTTGGGAGAATCCCACTTGATTGGAATTTATTAGAATACTCTATGTGCTTCACTTATATCTTTTGAGCTAGATAACTTTTGCTCTAGTGCTTCACTTATATCTTTTAGAGCACGGCGGTGGCTTAATTTTGAAGAATTTGTTGATCTCTCATGCTTCACTTAGAACAGCATGGTATTTTCTATGGTTAAAAAATTGGTCCTAGAATGATGGGCATCCAAGTTGGGTATAATAAAAACTATCATAGAAGTGAATTGGATGCTATGATCAATTTGATACTTGATAATTGTTTTGAGGTATGGAGATAGTGATATTAGAGTCATGCCAGTTGGGTGATTATGAATTTAAAGAATGCTTGTGTTGAAGTTAGCAAGTCCCGTAGCATGCACGTATGGTAAAAGTTGTGTAACAAATTTATTGCATGGGGTGCTCTTTTGATTTCTTCCCTTGTGTGGAGGTCGGGGGCGCGCGATGGTTAACTCCTACCAACCTCCCCCCTAGGAGCATGCGCGTAGTGCTTGGTTTTTGATGACTTGTAGATTTTTGCAATAAGTATATGAGTTCTTTATGACTAATGTTGAGTCCATGGATTATACGCACTTTTATCTTTCCATCATTGCTAGCCTCTTCGGTACTGTGCATTGCCCTTTCTCACCTTGAGAGTTGGTGCAAACTTCGCTGGTGCATCCAAATCCCGTGATACGATACGCTCTATCACACATAAACCTCCTTATATCTTCCTCAAAACAGCCACCATACCTACCTATTTATGGCATTTCCATAGCCATTGTGAGATATATTGCCATGCAACTTTTCACCGTTCCGTTTATCATCATGACATACATTACTATTGTCATATTGCCTTGCATGATCATGTAGTTGACATCGTATTTGTGGCAAAGCCACCATGCATAAATTTTCATACATGCCACTCTTGATTCATTCACTAGTAGAAAATAGGGCTTTCGTCCAGGCCAGTTTAGCCCATTAGTCCCGGTTCAATCCAGAACCGGGACCAATGGAGCTATTTGCCCCGGTTCGTGATGATGGGGAACGTAGCAGAAATTCAAAAAATTTCCTACGTGCCACCAAGATCTATCTATGGAGAAACCAGCAACAAGGGTAAGGAGAGTGCATCTACATACCCTTGTAGATCGCTAAGCGGAAGCGTTCAAGTGAACGGGGTTGATGGAGTCGTACTCGTCGTGATTCAGATCACCGATGATCTAGTGCCGAACGGACAGCACCTCCGCGTTCAACACACGTACAGCTCGACGATGTCTCCCACGCCTTGATCTAGCAAGGAGAGAGGGAGAGGTTGAGGAAGACTCCATCCAGCAGCAGCACAACGGCGTGGTGGTGATGGAGGAGCGTGGCAATCCTGCAGGGCTTCGCCAAGCACCTACGGGAGAGGAGGAGGTGTCACGGGAGGGAGGGAGGCGCCAAGGGCTCAGGTATGGATGCCCTCCCTCCCCTCCACTATATATAGGGGCAGGGGAGAGGGGGGAGGCGCAGCCTTGCCCCTTCCTCCAAGGAAGGGGTGCGGCTAAGAGGGGGCGAGGAGTCCATCCTCCCCAAGGCACCTCGGAGGTGCCTTCCCCTTTTAGGACTCTCCCCTTTTTCCTATATCTTGGCGCATGGGCCTCTAGGGGCTGGTGCCCTTGGACCATGTAGGCCAAGGCGCACCCCCTACAGCCCATGTGGCCCCCGGGGCAGGTGGCCCCACCCGGTGGGCCCCCGGGACCCTTCCGGTGGTCCTGGTACAATACCGATGACCCCGAAACTTGTCCCGATGGCCGAAACAGGACTTCCTATATATAAATCTTTACCTCCGGACCATTCCGGAACTCCTCGTGACGTCCGGGATCTCATCCGGGACTCCGAACAACATTCGGTAACCACATACAAGCTTCCTTTATAACCCTAGCATCATCGAACCTTAAGTGTGTAGACCCTACGGGTTCGGGAGACATGTAGTCATGACCGAGATGTTCTCCGGTCAATAACCAATAGCGGGATCTGGATACCCATGTTGGCTCCCACATGTTCCACGATGATCTCATCGGATGAACCACGATGTCAAGGACTCAATCGATCCCGTATACAATTCCCTTTGTCTAGCGGTATGGTACTTGCCCGAGATTCGATCATCGGTATACCGATACCTTGTTCAATCTCGTTACCGGCAAGTCTCTTTACTCGTTCCGTAACACATCATCCCGTCAGCAACCCCTTGGTCACATTGTGCACATTATGATGATGTCCTATCGAGTGGGCCCAGAGATACCTCTCCGTTTACACGGAGTGACAAATCCCAATCTCGATTCGTGCCAACCCAACAGACACTTTCAGAGATACCCGTAGTGTACCTTTATAGCCACCCAGTTACGTTGTGACGTTTGGCACACCCAAAGCACTCCTACGGTATCCGGGAGTTGCACAATCTCATGGTCTAAGGAAATGATACTTGACATTAGAAAAGCTTTAGCATACGAACTACATGATCTTGTGCTAGGCTTAGGATTGGGTCTTGTCCATCACATCATTCTCCTAATGATGTGATCCCGTTATCAACGACATCCAATGTCCATGGTCAGGAAACTGTAACCATCTATTGATTAACGAGCTAGTCAACTAGAGGCTTACTAGGGACATGGTGTTGTCTATGTATCCACACATGTATCTGAGTTTCCTATCAATACAATTCTAGCATGGATAATAAACGATTATCATGAACAAGGAAATATAATAATAATCAATTTATTATTGCCTCTAGGGCATATTTTCAACAGTCTCCCACTTGCACTAGAGTCAATAATCTAGTTCACATCGATATGTGATTAACACTCAAGGTCACATCCCCATGTGACTAACACCCAAAGAGTTTACTAGAGTCAATAATCTAGTTCACATTTACCATGTGATTAACACTCGATGAGTTCTGGGTTTGATCATGTTATGCTTGTGAGAGAGGTTATAGTCAACGGGTCTGAACCTTTCAGATCCGTGTGTGCTTTACAAATCTCTATGTCATCTCCTAGATGCAGCTACCACGTTCTATTTGGAGCTATTCCAAATAATTGTTCTACTTGGAGCTATTCTAAATTGTTGCTCCATTATACGTATCCGGTATCTCTACTCAGAGCTATCCGGATAGGTGTTAAGCTTGCATCGACGTAACCCTTTACGACGAACTCTTTTACCACCTCCATAATTGAGAAAATTCCTTAGTCCACTAGTTACTAAGGATAACTTTGACCGTTGTCCTGTGATCCATTCTTGGATCACTCTTGTACCCCTTGACTGACTCATGGTAAAGCACACTTCAGGTGCGGTACACAGCATAGCATACTGTAGAGCCTATGTCTTAAGCATAGGGGACGACCTTCGTTCCTTTCTCTCTATTCTGCCATGGTCGAGCTTTAAGTCTTAACTTCATACCTTACAACTCAGGCAAGAACTCCTTCTTTGACTGATCCATCTTGAACACCTTCAAGATCACGTCAAGGCATGTGCTCATTTGAAAGTACTATTAAGCGTTTTGATCTATCCTTATAGATCTTGATGCTCAATGTTCAAGTAGCTTAATCTAGGTTTTTCCATTGAAAAATACTTTCCAAATAACCCTTTATGCTTTCCAGAAATTCTACGTCATTTCTGATCATTAATATGTCAACAACATATACTCATCAAAAATTCTATAGTGCTCCCACTCACTTCTTTGGAAATACAAGTTTCTCATAAACTTTGTATACACCCAAAATCTTTGATCATCATCAAAGCATACATTCCAACTCCGAGATGCTCACTCCAGTCCTCAGAAGGATTGCTGGAGCTTTGCATACTTATTAGCATATTTCAGGATGGACAAAACCTTTCGGTTGTATCACATACAACCTTTCCTCAAAAATCGTCGAGGAAACAATGTTTTGACATCCTATCTGCAAGATTTCATAAATAATGCAGTAATTGCTAATATAATTCCAACAGACTCTTAGCATCGCTACGAGTGAGAAAGTCTCATCGTAGTCAACTCCTTGAACTTGTCGAAAAACATCTTAACGACAAGTCAAGCTTTCTCAATGGTGACACTTACCATCATTGTATGTCTTCCTTTCAAAATCCATATGTACCTAATAGCCTTACGACCATCAAGTAGTTCTTCCAAAGTCTACACTTTGTTTTCATACATGGATCCTATCTCGGATTTTATGGCTTCTAACCATTTGTTGGAATTTGGGCCCACCATCGCTTCTCCATAGTTCGTAGGTTCATTGTTGTCTAGCAACATGAATTCCAAGACAGGATTACGTACCACTCTGAAGTAGTACGCATCCTTGTCATCCCACGAGGTTTTGTAGTGACTCGATCCGAAGTTTCATGATCACTATCATAAGCTTCCACTTCAGTTGGTGTACGTGCCACAGGAACAACTTCCTGTGCCCTGCTACACACTTGTTGAAGTGACGGTTCAATAACCTCATCAAGTCTCCACCATCCTCTCACTCAACTTTTCGAGAGAAACCTTTCCTCGAAAAAGGACCCGATTCAAGAAACAATCCCTATTGCTTTCGGATCTGAATTAGGAGGTATACCCAACTGTTTTTGGGTGTCCTATGAAGATGCATTTTTTCTGCTTTGGGTTCGAGCTTATCAACCTGAAACCTTTTCACATAAGCGTCGCAGCCCCAAACTTTCAAGAAACGGCAACTTAGGTTTCTCCAAACCATACTTCATACGGTGTCGTCTCAACGAAATTATGTGGTGCCCTATTTAAAGTGAATGTGGTTGTCTCTAATGCCTAACCCATGAACGATAGTGGTAACTCGATAAGAGACATCATGGTATGCACCATATCCAATAGGGTGCAACTATGACGTTTGGACACACCATCACACTATGGTGTTCCAGGCTGTATCAGTTGTGAAACAATTTCCACAATGTCTTAATTCTGTGCCAAACTCGTGATTCAGATATTCATCTCTATGATCATATCATAGATCTTTTATCCTCTTGTCACGACGATCTTTCAACTTCACACTGAAATTACTTGAACCTTTCTATAATTCAGACTCGTGATTCATCAAGTAAATATACTCAACATCTACTCGAATCATCTGTGAAGTAAGAACATAACGATATTCACTGCATGCCTCAGCACTCATTGGACTGCACACATCAAAATGTGTTACTTCCAACAAGTTGCTATCTTGTTCCATCTTACTGAAAACGAGGCTTTTCAGTCATCTTGCCCATGTGGTATGATTTGCATGTCCCAAGTGATTCAAAATCAAGTGAGTCAAAACGGTCCATTTGCATGGAGTTTCTTCATGCATATACACCAATAGACATGGTTCGCATGTCTCAAACTTTTCAAAAACGAGTGAGCCCAAAGATCCATCAATATGGAGCTTCTTCATGCGTTTTATACCGATATGACTTACGTGGCAGTGCCACAAGTAGGTGGTACTATCATTACTATCTTTTGGCATGAACATGTGTATCACTACGATCGAGATTTAATAAACCATTCATTTTAGGTGTAAGATCATTGAAGGTATTATTCAAATAAACAGAGTAACCATTATTCTCCTTAAATGAATAACCGTATTGCGATAGACGTAATCCAATCATGTCTATGCTCAACGCAAACACCAAATAACAATTATTTAGGTTTAACACCAATCTCTTTGGTAGAGGGAGCGTGCGATGCTTGATCATATCAAGCTTGGAAAAACTTCCAACACATATCGTCAGCTCACCTTTAGCTAGTCTCCGTTTATTCCGTAGCCTTTTGTTTCGAGTTACTAACACTTAGCAACCGAACCGGTATCTAATACCCTGGTGCTACTAGGAGTACTAGCAAAGTACACATCAACACAATGTATATCCAATATATTTCTATCGACCTTGCCAGCCTTCTTATCTACCAAGTATCTAGGGTAATTCTGCTCTAGTGGTTGTTCCCCTTATTACAGAAGCACTTAGTCTCGGGTTTGGGTTTTACCTTGGGTTTCTTCACTAGAGCAGCAGCTGATTTGCCGTTTCATGAAGTATCCCTTCTTGCCCTTGCCCTTCTTGAAACTAGTGGTTTCACCAACCATCAACAATTGATGCTCCTTCTTGATTTCTACTTTCGCGGTGTCAAACATCGCGAATACCTCAAGGATCATCATATCTATCCCTGATATGTTATAGTTCATCACGAAGCTCTAACAGCTTGGTGGCAATGACTTTGGAGAACCATCACTGTCTTATCTGGAAGATCAACTCCCACTCGATTCAAATGATTGTTGTACTCAGACAATCTGAGCACAAGCTCAACAATTGGGCTTTTCTCCTTAGTTTGCAGGTTAAGAAAGTCATCGGAGGTCTTATACCTCTTGACATGGGCACGAGCCTGAAATCCCAATTTCAGCCCTCAAAACATCTCATATGTTTCGCGATGTTTCAAGAACGTCTTTGGTGCCTCAACTCTAAACCGTTTAACTGAACTATCACGTAGTTATCAAAACGTGTATGTCAGATGTTCGCAACAACCACAGACATCGTTCGAGGTTCAGCACACTGAGCGGTGCATTAAGGACATAAGCCTTCTATGAAGCAATGAGGACAATCCTCAGTTTACGGACCTAGTCCGCATAATTGCTACTATCAACTTTCAACTAATTTTTCTCTAGGAACATATCTAAACAGTAGAACTATAGCGTGAGCTACGACATAATTTGCAAAAACCTTTTGACTATGTTCAGGATAATTAAGTTCATCTTATGAACTCCCACTCAGATAGACATCCCTCTAGTCATCTAAGTGATTACATGATCCGAGTCAAACTAGGCCGTGTCCGATCATCACGTGAGACGGACTAGTCATCATCGGTGAACATCTTCATGTTGATCGTATCTTCTATACGACTCATGCTCGACCTTTCGGTCTCCGTGTTCCGAGGCCATGTCTGTACATGCTAGGCTCGTCAAGTTAACCCTAAGTGTTTCGCGTGTGTAAATCTGTCTTACACCCGTTGTATGTGAACGTTAGAATCTAACACCCGATCATCACGTGGTGCTTCGAAACACGAACTGTCGCAACGGTGCACAGTTAGGGGAGAACACTTCTTGAAATTGTTGTAAGGGATCATCTTATTTACTACCGTCGTTCTAATCAAATAAGATGTGTAAACATGATAAACATCACATGCAATCAAATAGTGACATGATATGGCCATCATCACTTTGCTCCTTTTGATCTCCATCTTCGGGGCTCCATGATCATCATCGTCACCGGCATGACACCATGATCTCCATCATCATGATCTCCATCATCGTGTCTTCATGAAGTTGCCTCGCCAACTATTACTTCTACTACTATGGCTAACGGTTAGCAATAAAGTAAAGTAATTACATGACGTTTAAGTTGACACGCAGGTCACAAATAAATTAAGACAACTCCTATGGCTCCTGCCGGTTGTCATACTCATCGACATGCAAGTCGTGATTCCTATTACAAGAACATGATCAATCTCATACATCACATATATCATTCATCACATCCTTTGGCCATATCACATCACATAGCATACCCTGCAAAAACAAGTTAGACGTCCTCTAATTGTTGTTTGCATGTTTTACGTGGCTGCTATGGGTTTCTAGCAAGAACGTTTCTTACCTACGCATGAACCACAACGTGATATGCCAATTGCTATTTACCCTTCATAAGGACCCTTTTCATCGAATCCGATCCGACTAAAGTGGGAGAGACAGACACCCGCCAGCCACCTTATGCAACTAGTGCATGTTTGTCGGTGGAACCGGTCTCATGTAAGCGTACGTGTAAGGTTGGTCCGGGCTGCTTCATCCCACGATGCCGCCGAATCAAGATAAGACTAGTAACGGCAAGCATATTGAACAATATCGACGCCCACAACTACTTTGTGTTCTACTCGTGCAAAGAATCTACGCAATAGACCTAGCTCATGATGCCACTGATGGGGAACGTAGCAGAAATTCAAAAAATTTCCTACGTGTCACCAAGATCTATCTATGGAGAAACCAGCAACGAGGGGAAGGAGAGTGCATCTACATACCCTTGTAGATCACTAAGCGGAAGCGTTCAAGTGAACGGGGTTGATGGAGTCGTACTCGTCGTGATTCAGATCACCGATGATCTAGTGCCGAACGGACAGCACCTCCGCGTTCAACACACGTACAGCTCGACGATGTCTCCCACGCCTTGATCCAGCAAGGAGAGAGGGAGAGGTTGAGGAAGACTCCATCCAGCAGCAGCACAACGGCGTGGTGGTGATGGAGGAGCGTGGCAATCCTGCAGGGCTTCGCCAAGCACCTACGGGAGAGGAGGAGGTGTCACGGGAGGGAGGGAGGCGCCAAGGGCTCAGGTATGGATGCCCTCCCTCCCCTCCACTAGATATAGGGGCAGGGGAGAGGGGGGAGGCGCAGCCTTGCCCCTTCCTCCAAGGAAGGGGTGCGGCTAAGAGGGGGGGAGGAGTCCATCCTCCCCAAGGGACCTCGGAGGTGCCTTCCCCTTTTAGGACTCTCCCCTTTTTCCTATATCTTGGTGCATGGGCCTCTAGGGGCTGGTGCCCTTGGCCCATGTGGCCCCCGGGGCAGGTGGCCCCACCCGGTGGGCCCCCGGGACCCTTCCGGTGGTCCCGGTACAATACCGATGACCCCGAAACTTGTCCCGATGGCCGAAATAGGACTTCCTATATATAAATCCTTACCTCCAGACCATTCCGGAACTCCTCGTGACGTCCGGGATCTCATCCGGGACTCCGAACAACATTCGGTAACCACATACAAGCTTCCTTTATAACCCTAGCGTCATCGAACCTTAAGTGTGTAGACCCTACGGGTTCGGGAGACATGTAGTCATGACCGAGATGTTCTCCGGTCAATAACCAACAGCGGGATCTGGATACCCATGTTGGCTCCCACATGTTCCACGATGATCTCATCGGATGAACCACGATGTCAAGGACTCAATCGATCCCGTATACAATTCCCTTTGTCTAGCGGTATGGTACTTGCCCGAGATTCGATCGTCGGTATACCGATACCTTGTTCAATCTCGTTACCGGCAAGTCTCTTTACTCGTTCCGTAACACATCATCCCGTGATCAACCCCTTGGTCACATTGTGCACATTATGATGATGTCCTACCGAGTGGGCCCAGAGATACCTCTCCGTTTACACGGAGTGACAAATCCCAATCTCGATTCGTGCCAACCCAACAGACACTTTCAGAGATACCCGTAGTGTACCTTTATAGCCACCCAGTTACGTTGTGACGTTTGGAACACCCAAAGCACTCCTACGGTATCCGGGAGTTGCACAATCTCATGGTCTAAGGAAATGATACTTGACATTAGAAAAGCTTTAGCATACGAACTACATGATCTTGTGCTAGGCTTAGGATTGGGTCTTGTCCATCACATCATTCTCCTAATGATGTGATCCCGTTATCAACGACATCCAATGTCCATGGTCAGGAAACCGTAACCATCTATTGATTAACGAGCTAGTCAACTAGAGGCTTACTAGGGACATGGTGTTGTCTATGTATCCACACATGTATCTGAGTTTCCTATCAATACAATTCTAGCATGGATAATAAACGATTATCATGAACAAGGAAATATAATAATAATCAATTTATTATTGCCTCTAGGGCATATTTCCAACACGTGAGCCCAGGGGGCCAGCCGGGCCACGTGGGCCATTGGTCCCGGTTCGTCCGGACCTTTTGGTCCCGGTTGGTGGGACGAACCGGGACCAATGGTCCTGGCTCCTGGCCCACCACTATTGGTCCCGGTTGGTGGCATGAACCGGGACCAAAAGGGTTACCTTTAGTCCCGGTTCATGCCACCAACCGGGACCAATGGTGCTGCATATATATAGCCCCTCGCGCAAGAGCAGAGCACACTGCTCTATTTTTTCTGGCCGAGGGGGAGAGGGCTTGGTGGTGCTCTAGCTCACCTCCTATGCATACAAGGTGTTCGATGGAATGCCCGAGCCACACTACTTAAGGTTTCTCCTCTCCAATCTCGACCGCCAAGCTCCATTTTCCTCAATATTTATCTAGGTTTAGCGGTCTGTCACGCCCCGTCCCCGTCTTCACCGCCGTCGATCACCCGCGCCGATCTCATCGCCGGCACCACCGTGGTGAGCCTCTTGTTCTTATCTTCTTTCTGAAAGGAAAAATATTATTACTTGTTTGTTTAGATAGATACTTGTATTATTTTCTTACTTTTATTATTGCATCTTATATAGTGCGCCGATGGTTTTGGTATCCGCCCCCGTCGGCCCTCGTCCTGTCTATGATTCGGATGTGGTATATATTATCTTTTCATAACTATTGGTTCATTTATTGTTTATGAAAATTATGCCGACCAACGTGACATAGATTTTATTTATCTAGGAGGTTGTTGAACCGGAAATTCCAACCGACCCTATTGTCGAGAGGTTAAATTTAGTTGAAGAAGAAAAAAATTTCTTGAAGGAAAAAATAAAAAAACTTAAGGAGGAGAAGATGATATTGGAGTTGCATGTTGCGGATGTCGTCAATGATCACAAGATCAAGATGGATGCAATGCGCTTGAAGATGAGAAAGATTAGAAAATATGCCATTCATACCGAGGCTTGGTATCATTATGCCGTTGGATCAGTTGTTACCTTGGTTGCGATTATGATCACATTTGTTTTCGCATTGAAATGTTTTACATAGTTTCAATGTATGGTTTAATTAATTTAGATGCTCTGCAGAGCTTTATGTTGTTAGATGAGAACTATGTATCTACTTTGGTTTTTATGTGATGATGAACTTCTATTAATTTGGTCACTTAATTATCTATTCATGATGTTCTGTAATGATTTTTGACACACTTAATTATATATAATGCACGCAGATGAACCGGCAATGGATGTACGGTGACAGACACACCTCCGAGTACATTAAGGGCGTGCATGATTTTCTCGAAGTGGCTGAGGCAAACAAGCAGAATGGTTTTATGTGTTGTCCATGCCCTATATGTGGGAATACAAAGTCTTACTCTGACCGGAGAATCCTTCACACCCACCTGCTTTACAAGGGTTTCATGCCACACTATAATGTTTGGACGAGGCACGGAGAAATAGGGGTTATGATGGAAGACGGCGAGGAAGAAGAGTACGATGATAACTATGTGCCCCCTGAATACGGTGATGCTACTGAACATCAAGATGCACCAGACGATGTGCACGATGGTGCTGCAATGGGCGAATCTGTTGAAGATCAAGAGGAACCAGACGATGTGCCCGATGATGATGATCTCCGCCGGCTCATTGTCGATGCAAGGACATAATGCGAAAGTCAAAAGGAGAAGCTGAAGTTCGATCGCATGTTAGAGGATCACAAAAAGGGGTTGTACCCCAATTGAGAAGATGGCAACACAAAGCTCGGTACCGTACTCGAATTGCTGGAGTGGAAGGCAGAGAATGTTGTGCCTGATAAAGGATTTGAGAAGCTACTAAAAATAATGAAGAAGAAGCTTCCAAAGGATAACGAATTGCCCGACAGTACATACGCAGCAAAGAAGGTCGTATGCCCTCTAGGATTGGAGGTTGAGAAGATACATGCATGCCCTAATGACTGCATCCTCTACCGCGGTGCCTACAAGGATCTGAACGCATGCCCGGTATGCGGTGCATTGCGGTATAAGATCAGACGAGATGACCCTGGTGATGTTGACGGCGAGCCTCCCAGGAAGAGGGTTCCTACGAAGGTGATGTGGTATGCTCCTATAATACCACGATTGAACGTCTGTTCAGAAAGGAGAGCATGCCAAGTTGATGCGATGGCATAGTGAGGACCGTAAGAAAGACGGGAAGTTGAGAGCACCCGCTGACGGGTCGCAGTGGAGAAAAATTGAGAGAAAGTACTGGGATGAGTTTGCAAAGGACCCAAGGAACGTATGGTTTGCTTTAAGCGCGGATGGCATTAATCCTTTCGGGGAGCAGAGCAGCAATCACAGCACCTGGCCCGTGACTCTATGTATGTATAACCTTCCTCCTTGGATGTGCATGAAGCGGAAGTTCATTATGATGCCAGTTCTCATCCAAGGCCCTAAGCAACCCGGCAACGACATTGATGTGTACCTAAGGCCATTAGTTGAAGAACTTTTATAGCTGTGGAATGGAAACGGTGTACGTACATGGGATGAGCACAAACAGGAGGAATTTAACCTAAAGGCGTTGCTGTTCGTGACCATCAATGATTGGCCCGCTCTCAGTAACCTTTCAGGACAGACAAACAAGGGATACCACGCATGCACGCACTGTTTACTTGACACCGATAGTATATACCTGGCAAGCTGCAGGAAGAATGTGTACCTGGGACATCGTCGATTTCTTCCGACCAACCATCAATGTCGAAAGAAAGGCAAGCATTTCAAAGGCGAGGCAGATCACCGGAAGAAGCCCGCCATGCGTACCGGTGATCACGTACTTGCTATGGTCAATGATTTACACGTAATCTTTGGAAAGGGTCCCGGCGGACTAGCTGTTCCGAATGACGCTGAGAATCACGCACCCATGTGGAAGAAGAAATCTATATTTTGGGACCTACCCTACTGGAAAGACCTAGAGGTCCGCTCTTCGATCGATGTGATGCACGTGACGAAGAACCTTTACGTGAACCTGCTAGGCTTCTTGGGCGTGTATGGGAAGACAAAAGATACACCTGAGGCACGAGAGGACCTGCAACGCTTGCACGAAAAAGAGGGCATGCCTCCGAAGCAGTATGAAGGTCCTGCCAGCTACGCTCTTACGAAAGAAGAGAAAGAAATATTCTTTCAATGCCTGCTCAGTATGAAGGTCCCGACTGGCTTCTCGTCGAATATAAAGGGAATAATAAATATGCCAGAGAAAAAGTTCCAGAACCTAAAGTCTCATGACTGCCACGTGATTATGACGCAACTGCTTCCGGTTGCATTGAGGGGGCTTCTACCGGAAAACGTCCGACTAGCCATTGTGAAGCTATGTGCATTCCTCAATGCAATATCTCAGAAGGTGATCGATCCAGAAATCGTACCAATGCTAAGGAGTGATGTGGCGCAATGTCTTGTCAGTTTCGAGCTGGTGTTCCCACCATCCTTCTTCAATATCATGACGCACGTCCTAGTTCATCTAGTCGACGAGATTGTCATTTTGGGGCCCGTATTTCTACACAATATGTACCCCTTTGAGAGGTTCATGGGAGTCCTAAAGAAATATGTTTGTAACCGCGCTAGGCCAGAAGGAAGCATCTCCATGGGCCATCAAACAGAGGATGTCATCGGGTTTTGTGTTGACTTCATTCCTGGCCTTAAGAAGATAGGTCTCCCTAAATCGCGGTATGAGGGGAGACTGACTGGAAAAGGCACGCTTGGAAGGGACTCAATAATATGCAGGGACGGATATTCTTGGTCTCAAGCACACTACACAGTTCTACAGAACTCTACCTTGGTGACCCCGTATGTCGATGAACACAAGAACAGTCTGCGCTCCAAACACCCGGAGCAGTGCGACGACTGGATTACATGTGAACACATCAGGACTTTTAGCAGTTGGTTGGAAACACGTCTCAGAGGTGACAGCACTGTTTGTGATGAGCTGTACTTGTTGTCCAGGGGACCATCTTCGACTGTAATGATTTGGAAAGGATACGAGATAAATGGGAATACATTTTACACGATTGACCAAGATGAAAAGAGAACCAACCAAAACAGCGGTGTCCGCTTTGATGCAGCAACCGACAATGGAAATGACACATATTATGGTTACATAGCAGACATATGGGAACTTGACTACGGAGTAGATTTTAAGGTCCCTTTGTTTAAGTGCAAGTGGGTCAATCTGTCAGGAGGCGGGGTACAGGTAGACCCACAGTACGGAATGACCACAGCGGATCTGAAAAATCTTGGGTACACTGACGAACCGTTCATCCTAGCCAATGATGTGGCACAGGTTATCTATGTGAAGGACATGTCTACCAGACCGAGGAAAAGAAAAGATAAGGAAGCGAATACATCATACAATGAGCCAAAGCGCCACATAGTTCTTTCAGGAAAAAGGGACATCCTGGGAGTGGAGGGCAAGACAGACATGTCTGAAGAGTATGAAAAGTTTCATGAAATTCCCCCCTTCAAAGTTAAGGCTGACCCAAGCATCCTGATAAACGATGAAGATTATCCATGGTTACGGCGCAATAAGCAAACGACACAAGCGAAGAAAAAGTGAAGACTTTCTCCCGCAACTATTATGATGATAACATGCCAACTTTGTAACAGACGAGTATGATACCATTGTCTGTTTTGTACATGCACATGCTATGCCAACTTTTTCAGAGTTCATTTGAAAACTATGAATTTTAAAACCTCGCCAACCGAAGGGCGCTCACACCGGTTTATAAATAAAGCAACAAAGAAAACAAAAAAAGAGTCTCCAAATGTGAAAACTAATGGCACTAACAGAAAGTTTATAATTTTTCTAAAACTAAAATCAAAAAGAATTAAAAAATAAAGCAAAAAACAACAAAAAATAAATAATGCAGAAAACAGAACAAAAAACTGAAAAAAATAAAAATAGCAACAATAAGTATTTTGTTGTAAGTAGAAACAAAATAAAATAAATAAAGCAACAAAGGAAACAAAAAAGAGTTTTCAGATTTGAAAACTAATGGCACTAACAGAAAGTTTATAATTTTTCTAAAACTAAAAGCAAAAAAGAATTAAGAAATAAAGCAAAAAACAACAAAAACTAAATAATGCAGAAAACAGAACAAAAAACTAAAAAATAATAAAAATAGCAACAATAAGTATTTTGTTGTAAGTAGAAACAAAATAAAATAAATAAAGCAACAAAGAAAACAAAAAAAGAGTTTTCAGATTTGAAAACTAATGGCACTAACAGAAAGTTTATAATTTTTCTAAAACTAAAAGCAAAAAGAATTAAAAAATAAAGCAAAAGACCAAAAGAAAAATAAACCAAAACCAAAATAAACTAAATAAAGCAACAAATAAAACAAAAAAACAAAAAAAATGCCACCTACTGGGCCCCCACGGCCTGAATACGACTAGAAACCCTATGGGCCAGGATTCAGGCCCGTGGAAGGCCCAGTAGGCCCACAGGCACAGATGGCAGAGTTAGGCCCGAAAGCCTGCTTTAGAGAGGAGCTCGAGAGGGGAGCCGCACCGCACCTTATAAACTGGTGCGGCTCCCTCTCAACTAGCGAGGTGGGACTAAAAATTTGGCGCGGGGCAGCACAAGGCCACCAACCGGGACCAAAGGCCCCTGCTTCCCACCCTTTGGGCTGCTGAAAATTGGCCTTTGGTCCCGGTTGGTGGCACCAACCGGGACTAAAGGGGGGCATTAGTCCCGGTTGGTTCCACGAACCGGGACTAATGCCCTTGCTATATAACCAGGACTTGTGAAAATTTCACATCTCCCTCGCCTCCCTAGCCAGTTGCCCCCGCCGCCAGGCTGCCCAAATCGCTCGCGCGCTCCTCGTCGCCGTCGCCGCCGCC
>NC_041385.1:623155213-623160878 GCF_002162155.2 Triticum dicoccoides
CGCCCCTGCCTCGACGCCGCCCCTCCTCCCCGTTCGGTCCGGCTCCGGCGACCCCCTTTCCTCCCTGTCCCCTCGATCCTCTTCATATAATTTTTTTTCATATAATTTTTTTTCATATGCATATGTTGATTATATGGATGGATGGATGATGTATATGTTCATTATATGGATGGATGGATGATGTATGCTTTTTTTCATATAATTTTTTTAGGCAGATTTTTAGATTTTTTTAGGCAGATTTTTAGAATTTTTTGTGTATGTATGTTATATTTATATGTATGTATGTATGTTCATATGTATGTATGTTTATATGCAAAGCATATGCAAAGAAAATGTATGAATGGTCATATGCAAAGAAAAATGTATGTATGGTCATATGCAAAGAAAATGTATGTATGTATGTTCATATGAAAGAAAAATGTATGTATGTATATCTGTTTATATGTCTTTTTTTAACTTTTGTTTTGTTTTTTGCATTTTTATAAAAATGTATATATGTTCTCTGTGTGTATATATGTTTTATGTTCATAGATTTTTATTTGAACATTATTTAAAAAAAACAAGCAATACAAGAAGAAGAAAAAGAATGAGAGGAAAAAGGAAAAAAGAAGAGGAAGAAAGGAGAAGAAGAGGGGATAGGAAGAAGAGGAGAAATAAATAAGAAGAAGAAAAAAGAAGAAAACGAAGAGGAGAAGAAGAAAAGAATAGAGGAGAAGAAGAAAAAATAGAAAATCTCTATTCTTTTTTTTCTTCTCCTCTATTCTTTTCTTCTTCTCCTCTATTCTTTTCTTCTTCTCCTCTTTTTTTTCTTCTTTTTTTTCTTCTTCTTCTTCCTTCTTCCTTCTTCCTCTTTTCTTCCTTTTCCTTATTTTCCTTTCTCGAGGGATAAGAAGAAAAGAAGAGGAGAAGAAGAAAGAAAGGAATAGAGGAGAAAGAAGAAACTTTGACACGAGGGGGGGTACCGATACCCCCTCCCCGATAACATTATTTTCCCATGTATATGTATGTTGCGTCGTTGTCGATATAACGAGGGTGTCGACGATCACCGAGGGGTCGAGGGTCGGGAACTAGGGTAGAGGGTCGAGGGTCGTTAAGGGGTCAAGGGTCGAAGGTTTCAGGGTCGAGGGTTCCTATAGTGTCAAAGTATTGAAAAAATCCAATAGCTTGTGGGCGTTGATGCCCACGTCGATGCCCACGTCACTTGTGGGACATAGATGTACTGTTCAACGCCGACCCCCTCCCGATAGCTTCAACACGTGGGGGGAAGGGTCGATATTACCCCCTCCTAGCTTGAAGCGTTCTCGAGGCCACCCCCTAACCCTTGAAGCGTTGTCGAGGCCACCCCAAACCCTAGAGAAGCAGCGTCGAGGCCACTAATATGATTCCTTATTGTGATTAGCTAGCTAGTTCTACGTTTGCCACTAATATATCCATATCTGTCATGTTTGAATAATAATTGCCATGTTGTAAATATTTGTAGAAACTATGGACACCCCCCGAGACGAAGCACAAGAAGTGTTGTTGAGGGACATAATCGCAGAAGGAAGTGATGCCCTCTCCTCGATGTTTCTCAACGACAACGATGGTCTGGAAGGAGAGGGTGAAGAAGCAGCTGGCCCTCTCCTCATTGACTTACATGGCTCTGATGACCCAATGCCGGTGCAAGAAGGAGAGGGTGAAGAAGTAGACCGTGAGGACGGCTCCGGTGATCACCAAACCGAGTCCGGCCAGGTATATATATTAGTTAAGCCTGTGCTGACTAGCTAATTGATGCATTCATTGTTTTGGTATGTACACATATTAATTAACTCTCGTCTTTGTTCTTTTTTCTAGCCCTCCGGATCGAGCACAACTTCGGTAAAGAGACGAGGCCCGAAGAAAAAGTTGAGCTCGGATGAAAAGTTTGAGATCATACAAATCGCGCGCGACGGCCAACCGATTGAACCCTACTGGACAAAGAAGGCATTTGTTGCTCAGTGTGGGGTTCTGGTTAGGGACAAGATCCCGATCAGCATCCAGCAATGGTATAAGCCTAAGAACGAAGACCCTGAGGTGTCTTATGTCAATGAGATGCAGAAAGAGAATCTTTGGACTGAGCTGAAGTCAAATTTCACCCTACCGCCGGAGGATGATCCGGAGAAGCCAGTTATAGAGCCATTAATCAAGTCTTTTGCTCTGAGGAAGATGGCAGACCTATTCAGGAATTGGAAGAAAGACCTCAATAGGTATGTCGAAAAAAATGAGACACCAGAATTCATTGGCAAATATGAGAAGATCAGAGATGACTGGCCCGCATTTGTGGCCCACAAGACATCGGAAAAGAGTAAAAAAATGTCGGCGACAAACAAGAGAAATGCTGAGAAGAAGAAGCTTCACCATCGCACGGGGTCAGGTGGCTACCTCGTAGCCCAGCCTAAGTGGGCCAAGGCTGAGAATGATCTGCTTGATAAAGGGATCGAATCAGAGACAATGAACTGGCCAGAACGTTGCCGGACTTGGTTCTTTGGGGCCGGCGGATCCTTGGACCCTATAACAGGGAAGTGCATTTGGACGGAGGAACAATTGGACATACCAGTCAAGAAGCTTCAGTAATATATCGAAGCAGCGCAGCAAGGGACGTTCCTTCCAGACAGGGAGAAGGACGAGCTCACAATGGCCCTCGGCAATCCTGAGCACCCTGGACGGACACGAGGCACGCCAGGCTCCGTTTCGTGGAAGGCTGGATTTTTGGACGCAGGGGGTTACAAAACCCACGAGAGGAGGAAGAAACTGGAGCAGAGCTAACTGCAGTCGCTGCACGAAAGGGTAATGGGGCTAGAGGAACGAGAAGCAGATCGCAGCAAACGACCTGCCGAAGCTTCCCCCGAAGCTACCCCGCCATCTCAGCGGAAAAGCAGCGTGGCTTCCACCGAGCTGCTTCAGCCAGAGCATGCCTTGACGGCTCCTGCCAGCTATCCCGTGGATGCTATCACGGATGCTGAAAATTGCCACCTTATGGCGCAATGGAGCAATTTGAAGGTCAAGGCGGCTGTTGGCTCTGTTTATCCTACTAAACCCGACTCAACTTTTCACTGCCGGCCGATTCCAGAAGGATATGCTAAGGTGATGGTCGATGAAATAACGGAGGGATTTGAGGACCTCCGGCTTGACCACCCTATCGGTGAAGGGGAGTATCGGCTGGGTTCTGCTCTGAAGACTCCATGCCTATGGCGGAAGGATCTCATCAACCTTCCGAACTGGACGCCTCCGCCTCCTCCTCCTCCTCCGGCGAGTCAGGGCACTCCGCCTCCTCCACCGGCGAGTGACGATCAGGGCACTCGGCCCGCTCCTTCTCCGGCGCGTGGCGGCACTCCGCCTCCTTCTCCGCCTGCGCCGACGCGCCCGAGCAGCCAGCCTCCTCCTTCTCCGCCTCGTCAGCAAGGGCGGAAGAGCCCCGCCGCCGCTCCGGCTTCTACGACGCGTGGCAGTCCTTCTCCTCCACCTCGTAAGCAAGGAAAGAAGACATCCGCTCCGTCTACTCTGCCGGCGTCTAGCAGTACAGCCAAAGGCGGGAGGAGATACAGATTCGGTCCTTCTCTGAAGACTCCATAGAAGTTACCGTACGAGAGGAGCGAGGAGGAAAACCCGAAGATCGCGCAGACCGGAGTGGATGACTGGTTTCAAGGGTTGAGAGCAGAGAGAGATCCACCTACGGAGGAGAAGGTAGATCCGGTGAAAGGGAAGCGCACTCTGGCAGCCCTGACAAAACCACCCAAGTCTCCGCCGAAAGGCAACTATGAGCGCATTATTGGAAAGGCATTTGCCGAAGCGGAGAGGTCGGGAAGTACTAAAAGTGATCAAAGGATGAAAGAACGACGAGCTGGGAAACAAATTGCCCAGCTCGGCGAACAAGCGAAGCAATCGTGCCCCCCGCTCAAGGTGCCTGCTAGCGACATCGTCGATCCGAGGATGGTGCCCGGTTATGGCAATCCTGCAAATTACCTGCCCGACGATGTACATTATGATATCTTGGAGGTGCAGATACAAAGATACGAGTACGGGAAGCCTCTCGTCAAAGATGAAAGTTCTCTATCAACGATGATGCGAAGATTGCATGATTGGTACATGAAAACCTGCAAAGAGTCTGAGGGGAGGAATACTTTGTATATGAGAGTTAAAAAGGAGCATGACCTCCTTGGAATTGAACTGTTGCCTATTCCATTTGAGGAGTTCTATCAGTTTTTCAATCAATTGGCCATCGATAAAGCAACGGTCACCTCCTACTGTCTGTAAGTAGTACTACTTCCATCATTAAGTCTCTCTATATAACTCAGCCCTTTCATTTGCATGTATTTATAATTATCCTCACTATATTATGCAGATTGAAGATCGCCGAATTGAAGAAAAGACAAGTGGGAGATATTGGGTTCATTAACACGTATCTCATAGATGCAACTGAGGTTCAATATCGTGCCCAAGAAACCGAGGCCAACTTGCTACGATCGTTGGAAATAAATGAACACAAAGATATAATACTCTTTCCTTACAACTTCAAGTGAGTGTTACTGTCTTGTGGCATATTCGGTTTCCTTATTAGTCCAGGTTATAGTAATGTAATATTGATGAGTTATGCATGTGTGCGCAGCTACCACTATATTCTCCTAGAGATTAAGCTTGAGAAGGGAGTAGTAACTGTCTTAGACTCCAAGCGAAAAGATCCCAAGGAGTATGTGGACATGACTGAAATGCTCGAGAAGTAAGTTAAATCGATCATTATCCACCATATCAGCAACTTTGTTCATTTCTGATATCAAGTAATTGTTTTCTTTGTATGGCAGGGCTTGGAGAAAATTCACCAAAAAAGCTCCGGGACTACCGAAGAAGCTGCAATTTAGGCACCCGAAAGTAAGTACTATATAGTAGCATATTCCAGGCATCTCCTAGTGATTCAAGCGCTATTTTCATCAATACCATTTAGCATGCTTGCTAATTATCAGTTTGATTGACCTCTATTTCGTGTAGGAACAAGGGAATGATTTCTGTGGATACTACATTTGCGAGTCCATCCGCCACTCGACCTGTGAGCGGGGCTACTCCGACAAACAATATGAAGTGCGTAAATAACAATATTCTCAATTTTATTTTATTACCATCATTTGTGTTGAGTTTCATTCATTCATATATATATATATATATATATATGTATTGACACCCTTCTTAAAATTAGATGTTTCGGATGCGGGATGAACTCCTAGCACCAGATCGCATGCGAGCACTTCAAGAGGAATTGGCGGCATTCTTTCTTGACCACGTGATCGCTGAAGACGGAGAATACTATGTGGACCATGCGTCCGTATTTTAGGAGATTATATATTTGTAAAAGATAATTATTGTATATATGTAGCCGGTAGTGTCGGATAGATATACGAGAACTTGTTTATTCGACCAATCTCTCGGAGAAGGAGAGGTGGTCGATATCACTTCTCTCTGTATGCATATATGTTCATGACGATCTTCTGTTTGCTTACTAGCTAGCTAGCGTGTCTAGCTAGTCCTCTCTATACGTATGTATGTATGGTACGTAGCGTCGACCAAGCACGGACAAAAGAGAGGACACTTCTCTCTATTAATTAGCTAGCTATAGCACAATATATGAAACACCTAAATTAACCCCCCAAAACCCCCC
>NC_041385.1:623161005-623162317 GCF_002162155.2 Triticum dicoccoides
CCCCATTTTCAAAAAAAACAAAAACCCCAGCCACAGAAATGCTGACGCGTGGATGCCTATTGGTCCCGGTTGGTACCACCAACCGGGACCAAAGGCCCTCCTGCCTGGGCTCAGCGACAGGCCACGTGGAGGCCCATCTGTCCCGGTTCTGGATTGAACCGGGACTAAAGGGTCAGGGCATTAGTACCGAACCTTTAGTCCCGGTTCATGAACCGGGACTAAAGGCCCTCACCAACCGGGACTGTAGGCCCTTTTTCTACTAGTGATTGCCCATCCCGGTACACTGCCGGAGGCATTCATATAGAGTAATATCTTGTTCTAGTTTCGAGTTGTAATTCATGAGTTGTAAATATATAGAAGTGTGATGATCATCATTATTAGAGCATTGTCCCTAAAGAAAAAAAGAAAAAAAAAGAAAAGGCCAAAAAGAAAAAAGGAAAGGCCAAAGAAAAAAAAGGCCAAAAAGAAAAAAGAAAGGTCCAAAAAAAGAAGAAAAAAAAGGGGGCAATGTTACTATCTCTTTTTCCACACTTGTGCTTCAAAGTAGCACCATGTTCTTCATATAGCGAGTCTCATATGTTGTCACTTTCATATACTAGTGGGAATTTTTCATTATAGAACTTGGCTTGTATATTCCTACGATGGGCTTCCTAAAATGTCCTAGGTCTTCGTAAGCAAGCAAGTTAGATGCACACCCACTAGTTTCTTTTGTTGAGCTTTCATACATTTATAGCTCTAGTGCATTCGTTGCATGGCAATCCCTACTCCTCATGTTGACATCAATTGATGGGCATCTCCATAGCCCGTTGATTATCCTCGTCAATGTGAGACTTTCTCCCTTTTGTCTTCTCCACACAATCCCCATCATTATATTCTCACTACTGGAATCAGCTACTTTGCCATCTGCCAGCTCTTTGCCGTCAGCTAGCAGACGGCAAAGAAGCTCTTGGCCATCAGCTACCCGAAAGCGGACGGCAAAGAACTAGCTGATGGCAAAGAAAGGCTTTGACATCAGCCTGTTCTTTGCCGTCCGCTAGCTGACTGCAAAGAATCTTTGCCGTCCGCTAGCAGACGGCAAAGAGGGAGGGGGGGCCACTGAGGAGCTGGTTAAAAAATGCTTAACGTCCCCCCGCTTTGCCGCCCGCCGCGGACGGCAAATATGAACAAAAGCGGACGGCAAAGGAGGGCGGACGGCAAAGGCTACCCTAACTAACCTAACTAACGGCCGAGCCCCCTCCCCCGCCCGTTACTCATCTCTCTCCCTCGACCTCCTCCGCCCCCGCCGCCCCCGCCCCCGCCGCCCGGCGCCACC
>NC_041385.1:623163373-623365212 GCF_002162155.2 Triticum dicoccoides
CACCCCGACCCCGACACCACACCCCGACACACAGACCACGACACCACACCCCGACACCCCGACCCCGACACGACACCCTGACCCCGAAACAGCACCCCGACACCGACATGACACCCCGACCACCTAAACCTCCCGAAAAGGTGCTCTTTGGCCTTCCAGAGGCCGATGGGGTTATATATTTGTGAATTATTAGTTAGGTCATATATTTTTCGATTTGTTATGAAAAACATCATATATAATTGTGTTGATCGGGTAGATTTAAATGTGCAGTTGTTTCATCTCTGCGAGGTTTGGTGTTCGACGACCTCGCCGTGTGTTTGACGAGCTCTGCCCCTTCGTTCATGGGTGAGCACAAATGACATGTCCTTCTCCCCCATTAATTATTTGCACAAATGACATGAAATTTGGTAGCTAGCTATATATGTGTCTTGAATCATCAGTATGCGTAACCAATATGTGTCTCCCGTTCGAAAGCGTCATAGTTATAAATATGCATGCATTTGCATATTTATAACCTTGATTCTTTCGCATTGTCCAACGCTATCCATGGACAGCCCGAGTATGTGTAGATTGGGTTTGTTTTCCCATATGCTTTGCTCCGGATCCGACGCATAAATTTCGTCAGTGCCTCCCCTGTTGTTCTCCGGGTACACATCCTCTCTATTTATTGCAGAGACGTGTATCAGGAGAACAGCGGGGAGGTGCTGCCGAAATTTTGCGTCGGATCCGGAGCATAGCTTGGGAAAATGAACCCAATCTACACATACTCGGGTGGGATTAGGACCTATCATTACCTATTAGAGTGTAGGTTGCATGGACGTAATAAAATTGACAAAGTAGATCAACTGATGAATATATACATGGTGAATTATATATATAATTGTTGTGTGTCCAGTAGCTCTGAAAGTCAAGATGAGTGATCGTGCATGGATGTATACCGGTCACACTGGTCAGAACAAATGGAGCACTGAATGGTTCACAAAAACCAAGGGGTTTGTGCAAGCCGCATTTGCAAATGGCCAGAGGAAAACTTGGTGCCCCTGTTTCCGATGCGGCAATTGGGAAAAGAGGACAGAGGCTGAAATGGGTAAACACCTGCAGAAGAATGGTTTTACGCCCGATTATACGGTGTGGACATTTCATGGTGAGTCTGCCCAACGTGACCGAGCTGAGGTGGATCACCATCGCACCGACGAGCATGGTACCGGGATGGAAAACAGGTGCAAGACTATGATGATGCTCGGGATTCGGACGAGGAGATGGAGGAATCTGCAAAGGCCTTCAATGAAATGTTGGAGTCTGTAAAACGTCCGCTCCACAAGCACACTGAGCTTTGTCAGTTGGATGCCATCTCACAAGTAATGGCTTTGAAGGCTCAGTTCAACTTGGGCAGAGAATGCTATGACGCAATTATGACAGTATTTGGACACTTTCTACCCAAAGGCCATGTAATGCCTGCAAACCTGTACCAGTCGGACAAAATCCTCCGTGCACTGAAGATGCCCTATGAGAAGATACATGCCTGTGAGAAAGGATGTGCCTTATTTAGGCTTGACTATGCGGACTTGAACTATTGTCCCATTTGCAAGTGTTCTAGGTATATTGTGGTAGACAATGGTATGGGTGAGAAGACACAAACCAAAATCCCTGTTAGTGTTCTTCGGTATATGCCAATCGTACCAAGACTTCAACGTCTTTTCATGGTCGAAGAGACGGCCAGACAGATGACATGGCACAAAACAGGCAAAAGAACCGAACTAGATGCAGATGGTAATCTGATGATGGTACACACATCGGATGGTGTTGCGTGGAAAAAGTTTGATGAATTACATGCTGACAAAGCGGCAGATCCGAGGCATCCTCGAGTCGGCATCAGCACCGATGGTTTCAGTGTGTTTGGTATGATGGCAGCCCAATACAGTTGTTGGCCCGTATTTGTCTTTCCACTCAATCTCCCCCCGGACAGATTATGCAAAGAAAGAACATTTTCCTAACGTTGATAATTCCAGGGCCCAACTATCCAGGGAAAAATATGAATGTGTACATGCAGCCGCTTAAGGACGAATTGCAAGAAGCCTGGGATAATGGGTTCAAGACATACGACGCCTATAGCAAACGAAACTTCATAATGCGTGTCTGGTACATGTACTCGACGCATGACCTACCGGTGTATGCGCTATTTGTTGGCTGGTGTGTGCATGGAAGGTTCCCGTGCCCCACATGCAAGGGAGCTCTTGATTTTCGTTGGCTTCAGGCCGGTCGCAAGTTTTCTTGCTTCGACATGCATAGACAGTTCCTGGATCCTCGCCATAAGTTCAGGAAAGACAAGAAGAACTTCATCAGAGGTAGAGTTGTAAAAAACTCTGCACCACCTGCGTTGACAGGCCAACAGACCCTGGATCAGTTAAACGCTCTCGAGCCAGATCCAGAGCGTCCAGGGTACTTCAAGGGGGATAATTCTGAGCACGCCTGGACTCACAAATCATGCTTATGGGATCTGCCTTACTTCAAAGACCTCCTTTGCCCACACAACATCGACGTGATGCCACTGAGAAGAATATCGCCGAGGCACTTTTTGGTACATTGTTCGGCATAGATGGGAAGTCAAAGGATAATACCAAGGCTAGAGTCGATCTGGAGGCGCTATGTGATAGGCCGTTACAAAACATGAAAGAACCGAAAGGAAAGCAGAACTGGACGAAGCCAAAGGCATGGTTCAATCTTGGAAGGCCAGCTATGAGGGAAATTATCTTGTGGGTGAAAATGCAGTTGATGTTCCCCGATGGGTATGCAGCGAATCTAAAGAGGGGAGCGAGTCTTGATAAATTGAAGATATTTGGTCTCAAGAGTCATGATTGGCACATATGGATTGAGCGGGTAATGCCGGTGATGTTGCGTGGCTTCATCCCTGAGGATGAATGGCTAATACTGGCAGAACTCAGCTATTTCTTTCGTGTTCTTTGTGCGAAAGAACTATCGCCTGGCGTGCTAGAAGAAATGGAAGAGTTGGCGCCAGAGTTGATCTGCAAGTTAGAGAAGATCTTTCCACCGGGCTTCTTTAATCCAATGCAGCATTTGATTTTGCATCTCCCGACCGAGGCAAGATTGGGGGGGGGCGTGCAAAATCGTTGGTGCTACCCAACTGAGAGGATGCAGAAGACGCTTCGAGAAAAATGTAAAAATAAACGTAGAATTGAAGCGTCTATGGCTGAGGCATTCATCACTGAGGAGGCGGCAAACTTCGTGACAGCACACTACGAAACCAAAAATCGTCATTTGCATAATCCGAAGCCTCGGTACAATGCTGACGAGCCTAAAAAGGGTGGATCCAACCTTAGCCTATTCAAAGGCAATCTCGCACCAGCCAGTGTTTCAAATCCAGTATCTTTGGATAACGAAGAATGGCGGACCATTTCGTTGTATATCTTCAACAACCTGATAGAAGTGCGGCCGTACATCGAGTAAGTTCTCGGTACATTGTTTTGCAACTTCTATTTCCTTTGAACTGCTCTTATTCCTGGATATTTCATACAGTTGATACGTCACCCTATTCTCGTATGGAGCGGTGATCCAGAAAGATTCCGTCGAAGAGTATGAGCTTCTCGCAAACCAAGGAGGCAGCTATCCCGGTTTCATCTCTTGGTTCAAACAAACGGTAAATTCTATTAGACAATTTCATTTCATTCACTAATTTGTGTGTAATGCAACAATCCTTTCATATTAAACTTGTAGGCTAATTCAGAGTCTATGGATGCCAAATTGAGACAAGTCGCTAATGGTTTTGACTATAAGGTTCGTTCATTTGACAAATACGACATCAACGGGTATCGTTTTCGTACCTATGGCAAAGAGCTATGTATGGCCGACCGAAAGTCTACAAGTTGTTGTGTATCTGCTATCGGCGAAGGAGGTACCGAGTATTATGGGAGAGTTGAAGCAATTTATGAACTTCTATTCTATGGTGAAAACCCACCGAATGTCGTAGTCTTCAAATGTTATTGGTTTCAGCCGAAGGAGACTAGAAGGACTCATGAACATATAGGGCTAGTTGAAATCAACCAAAGCACCCATTTAGATGTTCCTGATGTCTATATTATGGCTCAACAGGTGACCCAAGTATTCTATCTACCCTGGGCCTGCCAAACTAATCCAAATCTGAAAGGTTGGGATGTCATTTATGAAGTGCCGCCACGTGCTAGACTATCTCCCCCAAAGGAAGAGGATTATGAACCTCACATTAACCCAGACACATATGAAGGAGAATTCTTCCAAGAGACACGTCTTTCCAAAAAGCGTTTCAAGAACCGGTATACTTCACCCCAAAACATTGAAGTAGACAGCGACAGTGAACCCCACATCACCCCAGAGGAGGAACAAGAAGAGGTTACTGCTGCGAACAACCTCTCAATGCTTGACCGATTACGTAAAGGTGGCCTTCCACATGTTGATGCCACTGAACCCTATGAGCCCGTCATTGATTATAGTGATGATGATGATTATGCATTTATTGATGATACTGATTGAGGTTATTAGTAGTGTCAGGTATTCAATTTTTTTATGTTGTACTTGATGATGATACACTTAAGTGATATACATATTATTATTCATGTCGGTATTTTTTTTATGTTGTACTAATTTCGTTTACTCTTTGTCATGGCAGGTGTTGAAATATGGAAGGGGAGCCGACTGAGGCCAACGACAAACGTGCCCAAATTGAAGGTGTGCCACACCATCAAGGTAGCTCCAGCTTATATCAGTTCGGGCGGAATTGGGTAATGTGGTTTGCTTCATTATTAATGCAATTCATTCATCATGCTAGCTTGAGCCCTTTAATTACTAATTTACTTTGTTTCTCTCTTTCAGGCATGCTACAATAAGACGAATAAGGTGCCAGAGGGGTACGACCTGTATGCCATGGCCCACACTGCCTCTTACAAGCAAGTCAAGGGGAAGGCGAGGAAAGGGGAGGAGTTTAACCTGAGCCAGATCCCCTACAATCCAGAGCAGGTGATGATATCTAGTGGCGGGAGGTCCCGTGGCTCCATAGCCATTGATCCAGAGATTGCTCCTGAGACCACGGTGAGTTTAATTTGAATGGACGTTACTTGCTAGTCTTAACATTTGAGTGTCATCATGCTAACGAAACATTGGAAATGGTCTTTGGTGCAGCGTTACTCCACACAAGCATCACACAATCCTTCTCCAGCTACTGGCCTGAGCCAGCCCGCTCCCACACCTCCATGATCAAGGTAAGTTTCTCTAGTTTTTTGCTTAACAAATGCATAAAGACCTAGACTTAGCTTTATTTCATCCAATATGCTTACCTTAATGACCTAAACGTAGCTTCTTTTCATGCAAAATGACTTAATAAGCTTACTGACCTCCCAAACCAGCCATTTTACCTAAGTTAGCTCTAAAACGATCTATACTTAGCTTTGTTTCCTTCAAAATGACCTAAGTTAGTTATAATATACTTAGTTAACTAGGTTTGCTCAATAATGACATGTACTTACCTTACTTATGTAAAAAACGGCATAATTAGCTTAGTTAGCTCATAAATGATCCATTTTACCTACATTAGCTCTAAAATGATGCATTTTACCTAAGTTAGCTCATAAACGATCCATTTCACCTAAGTTACCTCACAAACGATGGCGTGCTTCTTCTTCTATTCTTCTTCTTCTAGTCACCTTTTCCTAACTTTCTTATTTGCCATTTTGCAGATTTCATTCACTTCTCGGAAGCTAGCTTGCTATGATGGAGTGCTTGTTTTTAATTTCATTCTCTTCTAGTATTCTTCTAGCTTGCTACGATGGAACTTGCTATCTTGATGAAACTTTGCATTGTAATATGTATGTGCAACTTTGCTATCTTGATGGAACTTGCTATGTATGAGTGGATGGAACTATATATGTATGTACGATGAAACTTGTGTGTTGTTAAATAGCTCTGTGAAATATATCTATATATGTCATATATATTTGTTGTGAAAATTGTTGGATTTAAAAAAACAGAAAAAAGAGCCAATATGCAGGCTCTTTGCCGTCAGCCACCGACGGCAAAGGTCTCTTTGCCATCAGCAGCGGACGGCAAAGAGGCCACGTGGCAGGCAACTGTGCTTCCTGGGAGGCTGACCTATTTGGTCAGTTTGCCAACAGTGGCTGACGGCAAAGAGAAAAAAAACTTTGCCTACAGCGGCGGACGGCAAAGGCCTTTCGATGTTTGCCGTCAACAGCCGATGGCAAAGGCTTGCCGTTAACCACCTAACGGAGTAACAGCGCAATTATTACCATCAGTATTCTTTGCCGTCGGCAGCTGATGGCAAAGGACCCTTTGCCGTCAGCCACCCGAAGCGGATGGCAATGTAGCTCTTTGTCATCCCGTACGTTGCCGTCCACTTTTGCCGTCCGCGGCGGACGGCAAAGACCTTTGCCGTCCGCCGTGGCTGATGGCAAAGTAGCTGATTCCTGTAGTGTCTATTCCACCCATAGTGCTATATCCATGGCTCACGCTCATGTATTGCGTGAAAGTTGAAAAAAGTTTGAGATTGCTAAAGTATGAAACAATTGCTTGGCTGAAACCGGGGTTGTGCTTGATGGGAGTATTTCGTGTCATAAAAATGAAGCATAGCCTAACTATATGATTTTGTAGGGATGAACTTTCTTTAGCCATGTTATTTTGAGAAGACATGATTACTTTGATTAGTATGCTTGAAGTATTACTATTTCTTATGTCAATATGAACTATTATTTTGAATCATTTGGATCTGAACATTCATGCCACAATAAAGAGAAATACATTGAGAAATTGCTAGGTAGCATTCCACAACAATTTTTTTTTATCATTTACCTACTCGAGGACGAGCATGAATTAAGCTTGGGGATGCTTGATACGTCTCCAACGTATCTATAATTTTTTATTGTTCCATGCTATTATATTACCTGTTTTGGATGTTTATGGGCTTTACTTTACACTTTTATATCATTTTTGGGCTAACCTACTAACCGGAGGCCCAGCCCGTATTGCTGTTTTTTTGCCTATTTCTGTGTTTCGAAGAAAACGAATATCAAACGGAGTCCAAATGGCATGAAACCTTCGGGAGCGTGATTTTTGGAACGAACGTGATCCAGAGGACTTGGAGTGCAAGTCAAGAAGCTCCCGAGGTGGCCACGAGGGTGGAGGGCGCGCACCTCCTACTGGGCGCACCCCCTGTCTCGTGGGCCCCTCGGGCGTCCACCGACGTACTTCTTCCTCCTATATATACCTACATACCCCGAAACCATCAGGGGAGCCCACAAAAAGCTATTTCCATCGCCGTAACCTTCTGTATCCGCGAGATCCCATCTTGGAGCCATCATCGGCGCTCTGCCGGAGGGGGAATCCACCATGGAGGGCCTCTACATCAACTCCAAGGCCTCTTCGATGAGTTGTGAGTAGTTTACCACAGACCTTTGGGTCCATAGTTATTAGCTAGATGGCTTCTTCTCTCTCTTTGAATCTCAATACCATGTTCTCCTTCCTCTTCTTGGAGATCTATTCGATGTAACTCTTTTTGCGGTGTGTTTGTCGAGATCCGATGAATTGTGGGTTTATGATCAAGTTTATCTATGAGAAATATTTGAATCTCTTCTGAATTCTTTTATGTATGATTAAGTTATCTTTGCAAGTCTCTTCGAATTATTGGTTTGGTTTGGCCTACTAGATTGATCTTTCTTGCCATGGAAGAAGTGCTTAGCTTTGGGTTCAATCTTGCGGTGTCCTTTCCCAGTGACAGCAGGGGCAGCAAGGCACGTATTGTATTGTTGCCATCGAGGATAAAAAGATGGGTTTTATATCATATTGCATGAGTTTATCCCTCTACATCATGTCATCTTTCTTAAAGCGTTACTCTGTTTTCATGAACTTAATACTCTAGATGCATGCTGGATAGCGGTCGATGTGTGGAGTAATAGTAGTAGATGCAGGCAGGAGTCGGTCTACTTGTCACGGACGTGATGCCTATATATATGATCATGCCTAGATAATCTCATAATTATTCGCTTTTCTACCAATTGCTCAACAGTAATTTGTTCACCCACCGTAATACTTATGCTATCTCGAGAGAAGCCACTAGTGAAACCTATGGCCCTCAGGTCTATCTTTTATCATATAAGCTTTCAATATACTTTTATTTGCATCTTTACTTTTCCAATCTATATTATAAAATACCAAAAACATATTTATCTTATCATATTATCTTTATCAGATCTCACTTTCACAAGTGGCCGTGAAGGGATTGACCCCTTTATCGCGTTGGTTGCGAGTTCTTTGTTTGTTTGTGTAGGTGCGTGGGACTTGTGAGGAGCCTCCTACTGGATTGATACCTTGGTTCTCAAAAACTAAGAGAAATACTTAAGCTACTGTGCTGCATCACCCTTTCCTGTTCAAGGAAACCAATGCAAGCTCAAGACGTAGCAATACCCTCCGATACTGCTCATAGATTCATCAAAATAAGCAAACAACACATTGAAAACAGAATCTGTCAAAAACAGAACAGTCTGTAGTAATATGTATCAAACGTATACTTCTGTAACTCCAAAAATTATTAAATAAACTGGTAGACCTGAGTAATTTGTCTATTAATCATCTTCAAAAAGAATCAACCTAAAAGCACTCTCTGGTAAAAAATGGCAGCTAATCTTGTGAGTGCAAAAGTTTCTGTTTTTTACAGCAAGATCACAAAGACTTCACCCAAGTCTTCCCAAAGGTTCTACTTGGCACAAACACTAATTAAAACATAAAACCACATCTAACCAGAGGCTAGATGAATTATTTATTACTAAACAGGAACAAAAATAAAGTTGGGTTGCCTCCCAACAAGCGCTATCGTTTAACACCCCTAGCTAGGCATGATGATTTCAATGATGCTCACATAAAAGGATAAGAATTGAAACATAAAGAGAGCATCATGAAGAATATGACTAGCACATATAAGTCTAACCCACTTCCTATGCATAGGGATTTTTTGAGCAAACAACTTATGGGAACAATAATCAACTAGCATAGGAAGGCAAAACAAGCATAACTTTAAAACTTTAAGCACATAGAGAGGCAACTTGATATTATTGCAACTCCTACAAGCATATATTCATCCCTCATAATAATTTTCAGTAGAATCATGAATGAATTCAACAATATAACCAGCACATAAAGCATTCTTTTCATGATCTTCTTGCATAGAAAATTTACTACTCTCCACATAAGCAAATTTCTTCTCATCAATAGTAGTGGGAGCAAACTCACAAAATAACTATCATGTGAGGCATAATCCAATTGAAAACTAAAATCATGATGACAAATTTCATGGTTATGTTTATTCTTAATAGCATACAATTCATCACAATAATCATCATAGATAGCAACTTTGTTCTCATAATCAATTGGAACCTCTTCCGAAATAGTGGATTCATCACTAAATAAAGTCATGACCTCTCCAAATCCACTTTCATCAATATAATCATCATAAATAGGAGGCATGCTTTCATCATAACAAATATTCTCATCAAAGCTTGGGGGACTAAACATATCATCTTCATCAAACATAGCATCCCCAAGCTTGTGGATTTGCATATCATTAGCATCATGGGTATTCAAAGAATTCATACTAACAACATTGCAATCATGCTCCTCATTCAAAGATTTAGTGCCAAACATTTTACACACTTCTTCTTCTAGCACTTGAGCACAATTTTCCTTACCATCATTCTCATGAAAGATATTAAAAAGATGAAGAGTATGAGACAAACTCAATTCTATTTTTTGTAGTTTTCTTTTATAGACTAAACTAGTGATAAAACAAGAAACTAAAAGATTCGATTGCAAGATCTAAATATATACCTTCAAGCACTCACCTCCCCAGCAACGGCGCCAGAAAAGAGCTTGATGTCTACTACACAACCTTCTTCTTGTAGACGTTGTTGGGCCTCCAAGTGCAAAGGTTTGTAGGACAGTAGCAAATTTCCCTCAAGTGGATGACCTAAGGTTTATCAATCCGTGGGAGGCGTAGGATGAAGATGGTCTCTCTCAAACAACCCTGCAACCAAATAACAAAAAGTCTCTTGTGTCCCCAACACACCCAATACAATGGTAAATTGTATAGGTGCACTAGTTCGGCGAAGAGATGGTGATACAAGTGCAATATGGATGGTAGATATAGGTATTTGTAATCTAAAAATATAAAAACAGCAAGGTAGCAAGCGATAAAAGTGAGCGTAAACGGTATTGCAATGCTAGGAAACAAGGCCTAAGGTTCATAGTTTCACTAGTGCAAGTTCTCTCAACAATAATAACATAACTGGATCATATAACTATCCCTCAACATGAAACAAAGAGTCACTCCAAAGTCACTAATAGCGGAGAACAAACGAACAGATTATGGTATGGTATGATACCACCTCAAAGTTATCCTTTCTGATCTATCTATTCAAGAGTCCGTAGTAAAATAACATGAAGCTATTCTTTCCGGTTGATCTATCATAGAGTTCGTACTAGAATAACACCTTAAGACACAAATCAACCAAAACCCTAATGTCACCTAGATACCCCATTGTCACCTCAAGTATCTGTGGGCATGATTATACGATATGCATCACACAATCTCAGATTCATCTATTCAACCAACACAAAGTACTTCATAGAGTGCCCCAAAGTTTCTACTGGAGAGTCAAGACGAAAACGTGTGCCAACCCCTATTTATAAGTTCACAAGGTCACTGAACCCGCAAGTTGGTCACCAAAACATACATCAAGTGGATCACGTGAATATCCCATTGTCACCACAAATAAGCACAGCAAGACATACATCAAGTGTTCTCAAATCCTTAAAGACTCAATCCGATAAGATAACTTCAAACGGAAAACTCAATCCATTACAAGAGAGTAGAGGGGGAGAAACATCATAAGATCCAACTATAATAGCAAAGCTCACGATACATCAAGATTGTGCCAAATCAAGAACACGAGAGAGAGAGAGAGAGAGAGAAAGATAGAGCGAGAGAGATCAAACACATAGCTACTGGTACATACCCTCAGCCCCGAGGGTGAACTACTCCCTCCTCGTCATGGAGATCGCCGGGATGATGAAGATGGCCACCGGTGAGGGATCCCCCCTCCGGCAGGGTGCCGGAACAGGGTCCCGATTGGTTTTTGGTGGCTACAGAGGCTTGCGGTGGCGGAACTCCCAATCTATTGTTCTCCCCGGTGTTTTTAGGGTATATGGACATATATAGGCGAAATAAGTCGGTTAGGGGAGCCTCGAGGGGCCCATGAGGGTGGGGGGCGTGCACAGAGGGGGGGGCTCCCTGCCTCGTGGCCACCTTGAAGCTTCCCTTGCTTCAACTCCAAGTCTCCTGGATTGCTTCCATTCCAAAAATAACTCTCCCGAAGGTTCCATTCCGTTTGGATTCCGTTTGATATTCCTTTTCTACGAAACACTGAAATAGGCAAAAAAACAGCAATATGTGATGGGCCTCCGGTTAATAGGTTAGTCCCAAAAATGATATAAAAGTGTAAAGTAAAGCCCATAAACATCCAAAACAAGTAATATAATAGCATGGAACAATAAAAAATTATGAATACGTTGGAGACGTATCAGGCATAGCCTTCTTGCTCGTGGTGGCCTCAGCAGCGGCAGCAGCAGAATTTTCATTGAATTTCTTCACTGCTTCTCTGGCCTGCTTTGCCAACTTGGCCTGCTTCCTGGCCCCTTCATTAGCATAATCCTCACCACGTTTAAGGCTTGTTGGATCAGCTCTTTGGCCAGGTGCCAATGGAAGTCTTGAGCAAGGAGGGTTGAGAGCGGATTTCTTCGTATATTTAGGAGTGACATATATGTACTCTCTCCACTCTCGTGCCCATCTTCGTTCAATCCTTTGTATGCGCACTTTGCGCTCCTTCTTGGTTTCTTTGCCATGAGTTGCCTCATCAGACGTGTAGTACCCTGCATAAATGTCATCAGGGATTTCAAAAGCAGTATTGACTTCAAGCTTCTTTCCTCCTTTCTGAGGCCTTTTACCATCTGACATTTTCTTCAGCTGAGGAATTTGAACAATAGAGTTGTTTGAGGAAGTATGCAGCTTTTCTTCGAGGAACACTGCAAATGAGTTAACTTGATGAGAACCTAGTGATTCAGCAGCACACATGTGTACGTGTGAATAGAGTATAGATGCGAAGAATTTGGAGAGGTCATATGCATTCTCAGAAGTTTTTGCAAATTTGGAACAAGTTTGAGGAAAATGACCAGTTGAGTATTGAAGAATTTCACTAAGCGTTATTTGTCTTAGGTTCCAGAGTTGTGCGGATTGTGAAATTCACACAATTGAGGAATCTTGAAGAAAAATGTCACTTAGAGAAACAGATCAAGAGCAGAAGTTGTGTGAGGTGTTTAGAGTGTTGAAGTTGAAGAATAAACACCTTTTGAAGATTTGATGAAAATCATCAGTAGCAATAAGGCAGTAAAAGTAACTTTTAATTACCCTTGATGAAGAACACGACGAACGGGAGGTGTAGATTTGGAGGTTCATCGGCTCAGATCTTCCACGCCCTAACTTGGTGGCGGAAGACAACTACGGCGGCGGCGGAGTGAAGAAATCTGCGTCCGACGCGAGTATAATGGCGACGAGGTCGAGGCAGTGAAGCACTTCCTCACTGGCGACGATGGAAGTAGCGGCGGCGCTAGGGTTTTGAGAGCTCGAGCGAGGGAGTGAGCTCGAGCGGAGTAAAAACGAAGTGAGGAGGGGAGGGGGTATTTATAGCCACTGTGAAAAACTATTCGCCCGAGGAATTAGGACAAACGTGCCCCTGACCCTTCTCATTCGCGCGACATGTGTCACCCACATACCCTGTAGTGGAGATCGTGCAAGATCGTGGGTGAATAGATAAGATTTATCGTGGAATGTGTAACGGTTTGAGCTGCAACAAGCGAAAATTCAGATAATAATATTTTAAAGTTTCATTCGCAATTTCTTCAGCTGACAAGGACACGGTGAAGATTTCGAACGAGTTTCAAATAGAACACACATGAAGAATTTGTGAACAGACTGGGTTGAGTTTAGCATAGAGGGGGAAGGGTCCGATCACATTCACTTAGCAGAAAGATCAACTTGAAGAAATAGCAATAAGTGAATGTTGTAGAGGACAATAAAACTCAAGTATATGTATAGTCAGTGAAGAACAACGACGGAAAGAGTGAAGACAACGCAAAGTTGAAGAATTTGAAAAAAAACTGAGGAATTTCAAATGAAGAAAAACTCAAATCGAAGATTTTCAACTTTGGTTGGTGGCTTAACCCACCGTATAAGAAAGCTGATTTCAGACACCGCGTACAACTGTCGTAGGGTTCTGAGAATCAATTTCTTCACACTTAGAGGGTTAGTCTTCATTGATTGAAGAAAAATGTTACTTTGTGTGTTGCACATCTAAGTCATCAAGTCAGCATAAGTGTTAGGATGTGTGTCCTTTTCAAAGAACATTCGAAGATTCTAGGATATTTAGCTCACACCGCAACTTGCTAAATCTCTTCTCATCCAAGGACTTTGTGAAGATATCGGCCAGCTGGTCTTCAGTACTTGCGTGGTCGGTGGAGATGTCGCCCTTCAACACATGGTCACAAAGAAAATGATGATGAATCTGGATGTGCTTTGTCTTCGAGTGCTGAACTGGATTGTGAGCAATCTGGATAGCACTCTCATTGTCGTAGTAGAGCGGCACATTCTTCACATTGATGCCATAGTCCTTGAGTGTTTGCTTCATCCACAGTAATTGAGCACAGCAAGATCCAGCAACAATGTATTCAACTTCAACCATAGAGAGTGAAACGCAGTTCTGTTTCTTCGAGGACCAACATACCAAGGATCGTCCGAGGAAATGACATGTGCCTGACGTTGACTTGCGGTCCACACGATCACCAGCATAGTCAGGGTCTGAATATCCAATGAGATCAAAGGAAGAGCCCTTGGGATACCATAATCCAAGTGTTGGTGTGTGAGCTAGATATCGAAGAATATGCTTCACAACCTTATGGTGTGATTCCTTCGGACTAGCTTGAAATCGGGCAAACATGCAAACACTAAGCATTATATCCGGCCTAGATGCACATAGATACAATAAAGAGCCAATGGTGGAGCGGTATACCTTTTGATCGAAGTCTTTACCATTTTCATCAGTGCATAGATGGCCATTTGTGGGCATAGGGATTTTACGCCTTTGTAGTCTTGCATGCCGAATTTCCCCAACACATCCTTGAGGTATTTCTCCTGAGATATGAATATGTCATTGTATTGTTGACGAATCTGAAGACCTAAAAAGAACTTCAATTCTCCCATCATAGACATTTGATATTCTTTACTCGTCATAAAGGCAAATTCATCACTGTAACGTTGGTTAGTACAGCCAAAAAATAATGTCATCAACTTATATTTGGCACAGAAATAATTCATCATCGTATGCTTTGGTGAAAAGAGTTGGGTCAAGTGAACCGGGTTTGAAGCCTTTCTTCATGAGGAATTCCTTCAGTGTGTCATACCACGCCCGAGGTGCTTGCTTGAGGCCATAGAGGGCCTTGTTGAGTCTGTAGACGTGATCTGGAAATTTTGGATCCTCAAAACCTGGTGGTTGAGCAACATATACTTCTTCCTCAAGCTTACCATTGAGGAATGCACTTTTCACATCCATTTGATGTAAGATGATATTATGATGGTTAGCATAAGCAAGCAATATGCGAATAGCCTCAAGTCTAGCAACAGGTGCAAAAGTTTCATCGAAATCAATTCCTTCAACCTGTGTGTAGCCTTGAGCTACAAGACGAGCCTTATTCCTCACCACAAGGCCATTTTCATCTTGTTTGTTGAGGTAGATCCATTTGGTACTGATGATGTTGTGCTTGCGTGGGTTTGGTCACTTGACAAGCTCCCACACGTTGTTGAGCTCGAATTGATGCAATACATCTTGCATTGCTTGAATCCACTCAGATTCCATGAATGCTTCATCAACTTTGGTGGGCTCTATGATAAAGACAAATTCAAAATGCCCACAAAAGTTAGATAAATGTGAAGCTTTTGAGAGAGTGAGAGGACCTGGTGCATTGATGTCATCGATGATCTTCTCGATCTGCACTTCGTTTGCAACGAGAGATGTGCGGGTTGAAGATTTTGCTTTGGCCGAGCAATTTCTTCAGGACCAGTTTCTTCAGCAGCACCAGTATGATTTTCTTCATGATCCGGAATGAATTCTTTAGCAGATTCTTCGGTAGGGATGATGTCCTCAGTGGCTTTGAACTTGATGGATTCCTGAGGTGACATTTCATCTAGCATAGGAGGTAGGTGCTCTGTTTGCGAGACATTAGTGTCATCGAACCGCACGTCTACAGTTTCAACAACCTTATGATGATTTAGGTTGAAGACTATGTAGGTGTGCGAGTCCGTTCCATAACTAAGCATGAAACCTTCGTGTGCTTTCGGTGCAAATTTAGAGTGACGGTAAGGATCTCTAATCCAGCATTTAGCACCGAAGACTTTGAAATAACTTACATTGGATTTCTTGTCAGTGAGGAGTTCGTATGAGGTCTTTTTGAAGAATTTGTGAAGATATACCTTGTTGATGATGTGGCACGCGGTATTGATTGCTTCAGGCCAGAAACACTGAGGCGTCTTGTATTCATCAAGCATAGTGCAAGCCATCTCAACAAGAGTTCGGTTCTTGCGCTCCACGGTGCCATTTTGCTGAGGAGTATAAGGAGCATATAATTCGTGAGTAATGCCAAGCATGTCAAGATATTCATCGAGTCCAGTGTTCTTGAACTCGGTTCCATTATCACTTCTGATATGCTTGATCTTCACACTGAAGTTAGTGGAAGCCCTTGAAGAAAATTGTCCGAAGACTTCCTGCACTTCATTTTTGTAAGTGATAATATGCACCCATGTGTATCGAGAATAGTCATCAACTATGACAAAGCCATATAATGATGCAACACTAGAGATCGTGGCATAATGAGTAGGGCCAAACAGGTCCATATGAAGTAATTCAAAGGGACGAGAAGTGGTCATGATAGTCTTCGAGGGATGCTTGTCTCTGGTAATCTTTCCAGCCTGACAAGCCCCACAAAGATGATCTTTGAGGAATTTGACACCCTCGATGCCAATGACATGCTTCTTCTTCGCGAGTGTATGAAAGTTCCTCATCCCAGCATGACCAAGTCGTCGATGCCATAGACAACATTCTGAAGCTTTTGCAAGTAGACATGTAGCAGGCTGTGGTCCTGCAGAGAAGTCAGCAATATACAAGTCTCCTTTCCTAAAGCCTTTGAAGACTTTGGAGTTGTCAGATTCCATTAGCACAAGGCAACGAAATTTGCCAAAGACAACAACCACATCAAGATCACAAAGCATTGAGACAAACATGAGGTTGAATCGACAAGCATGACTTTGTCCATGTGTCGATCCTTTGAGATTGCAATCTTACCTACACCCAATACCTTGATTTTGCCTTTGTCAGCGTAAGTGATATGCTTCAGATGAGATGGTGACAAATCAGTGTCCATCAACAGGTTCTTGTCACCAGCCATGTGATTTGTACATCCACTATCGAGGACCCACTCAGTAGCTTTGGGTTGTTCATCCTGCAGATGAATTAGTGCAACTTACGAACCCATATACTTCACCAGTGAAGAATATGATATCAATTTCATCAACAGTAACGGATATAGCGATAGTAATATTGAGGACATGAGAAATGAGTGATTCATTTCTTCATGATTAGGTTGCGTCCATTCAAGCACATTCAGGTCTCCAACAAATTCTTCAGACGATTAAGTTCGTCTGGAGACCTGACCCTGCATAAGAGATTATTTCTTTTTCTTCACCACCCACATCTGAAGGGGTGGCAAAGAGTTCATCATTATGCGAGCTCCATAAGAAAAATATGGCATAGAAACCAGTGCACTTCGTTTCACAGAAGAGTGGTTAGGGTAAGCATATGAATAAGCAGAGAAATTCTTTGAGGACTTATGAACATAATGTTTGAAGAATAATGCTCATAATCATATACTTTAGACTTTCCCTGCGAAACAGAAGTGTTAGCACGATGGTGTTCATATGCGGATTTTGATCCGTGTGAGGAATTTGATCCATATGAGGAATTTGGTCCATATGAGGACTTGGATCCACGTGAAGATTTTGATCCATATGAAGAATTTGATCTGGGGTTCGTATTCTTCATGGGTGGTGTCATGATGACATTCACCTGAAGATTTTCAAGGCATCTTTTAGGAACCCAGATTGTCTTCATAGGGGGACTGTTCCTGCAGTTAGTTCCAACATATCGAGCAAATACTTCACCATTCTGATTCTTAAACAGTTTGTAGTTGGAGTCAAATGACTCATCAGAGGAATATGAAGAATCACAGGTAAAGTGAGACAAAGTGCATGGATCTACAGGAGGTCCTTTTGCAGCAACCCATGAGGTTTTGGGATACTGCTCAGGTTTCAAGTAGGTCCCATCAACATTGAGTTTCCTCTCAAAGGCAATACCCTCTTTCCTAGGGTTCCTGTTCAAGATCTTCTTTTTAAGCACATCACATAGAGTTTGATGCCTTTTGAGGCTTTTGTAAATGCCTGTCACATACAATTCCTTCAGACCTGCATTATCGTCAGTGATACTTGTGGTATCCTTAGATGAGGAATTTGTGACCACAGAGACAGTTGAAGAATTTGCAGCAGTAGAAGCATTTGAACATTCAGGTGATGAATTAGCAGATTCACACTCAATGCATTTTAAACATGGTGGAATAAATTCGTCCTGAGCGGAACTGATATGTTGAGCAAGCAATGAATCGTTTTCCTTCTGAAGATCTTCATACCTCACTCTTAACTTCTCAAGATCTTGCTTTCTCTGAAGAAATTCATAAGAAAGTTTCTCATGATCAGTTAAGAGAGTGTTATGATGATTTTGAAGGTTGTCAAACTTTGACTGAAGTTTTTGAAGACTATCAGTCAAGGCCTTAGTTCGATCCAATTCCTCACCCAACATATCATCGCTTTCATCTAGCATGTTTTGAACTTTTTCAAGAGCTCTTTGTTGTTTGGTGGCAAGGGAAGCAAGTTTGACATAGCTAGGTCCAAATTCATCACTTGATTCATCATCACTAGATTCGGAAAGGTAGCATTCTGTTACCTTGTCACCCTTTGACATAAGGCATGGTGAAGAAGATGATGATTCAGGTGCGAAAGTCATATCCTTGAGTGATTCCTTGAAATCCTCAAACCAAGGATCATGACAAGTACGATGGCCTTCGTAGACCTCAGAGAGTCGGTCCCAGATAAGCTTCGCATGGTTGAGATGCATGACGTTCCTGAACTGATTTTGGGACAAACAGGAGCACATGACATCCTTTGTTGTGAGGTTGAGTAGAGTGTACTTGCGAATGTCATCAGCCTCCGCCATCTTCCATAGATAGGTAAGACCAATCAGTGATGGTCCATAGTTCGTTTTTCATCGCCATGAGTCGCTTCTTCATCATGGCCTTCCACTTGGGATATTCATGACTGTCAAAGATGGGGCAGGACACACTCCTCATTCCTGCAGCCGACATAACTAAAACTCCACGTGGTTAAACCAAAATCACACAGAACAAGTGAGTACCTTGCTCTGATACCAATTGAAAGTGCATTACATCGACTAGAGGGAGGGTGAATAGGCGATTTTTAAGAATTCTTCACTGAGGAATTTCAGGGTGAGGAAATTCCTAAACGAAGAACTACTTGCAGCGGAATAAGTACTCAGGCATAAGCATAACAAAGCAATAGCGTAGTCTTCATGATGAAATGAAAGACAAAACATAGAGTACAGAAAGCGTAAACACAGGATAACATGATGAAGACAAAACTGACTGAAGAAATAGGATTGAGGAATTTAGAGAAAGTCTTCAGTCAAAGTCTTCAAACAGTAATGATCAGGTTCATCAACACATAACTGGGGAAATGAAAGGGTTGAGGAAATAGAACCAATAGGCTTGGTGAAGACAATGATTTGGTCGACCAGTTCCAACTACTGTGACAGTTGTACGTCTGGTTGGAGTGGCTGAGTATTTAAACTCGAGGACACACGGTCCTCACCGTATTCTCCTTGAGCTAAGATCACACAAATCTTGCCCAACAGTAGTGGTAAGTCTTCACAGGTGACTTCCAAACCTTCACAGACTTGGTCACTCGACGATCCACAATTCCTCTTGGATGCTCAGACCATGATGCCTAACCGTCTGGAGGATACACAGTCCTCAAAGGTAACCAGCATCGGTTCCACACAAGAACAATCTCTTCAGTGATGCTCAATCACTTTGGGGTTTGTAGGTTTGGGTTTGGGATTTGGGTTTTTCCTTACTTGATTATTTTTGCTCAAAGTCCTTGGAGGATGGGATGCTCTCAAATGACAAGTGTTAGTTTCTCTCGGAGCAGCCAACAAGCTAGTGGTTGTAGGGGGCGGCTATTTATAGCCTAGGGAGTAGCCCGACATGATAAGACATAAATGCCCTTGGCTGATATGACCGTTAGGTGGTAGATATTTTGGGACAGCTTGCGCATAGCACAACAACAGTCGGATATTTGAGGTTTGAATTCCTCAGGGCTATCATGTTCCTCACTATGTAGGCAATTCGCACTGGCGAATTCCTAACTCCTCAGTCAGAACAAATTCCTCAGAGACCAGAAGATCTTCGTCTCTATCACTGAAGAAATTGACTGAACTGATATGAGATTTCGAATGGCTTCACTCGAAGGATTGGGTAGATGTAGGATTTTGAGATGAGCATCACTTGGAAATCAGTTTCCTTAGTATTACCTCGACCCCCTTTAACAGTACGGTGTTTTCTATGACTCAAGAAAGAGAAAATGAAACTACAAAAACAAAAGTCTTCACGCTTCATAATCCTCGCATGAATATCCAAGTCTTGAAGGTCACACCAATTTCTTCATTTTCAAAGTCTTCACGAGAACCGAAGTCTTTAGCCGAAGACATTTATTTTTAGGGGTCGACTTTCACTGTAAATAGCAAACTCCTCATCGACTTATAGAGCCTGTGTACACTTCACAAACATATTAGTCCCTTAACATATAAGTCTTCAATACACCAAAATCACTAAAGGGCACTATATGCACTTACACTCACGTCAGCTGAGCCTCGTGAGGTAAACCTTGCATAGAACTCTCCGCCCCTCGGGTTTTGTGACAAGGTTGAAGGCTAAGTTAGGTGTGCATGGTGTGTCCGGACTCTCTCAAACCTCCTCTATGTTTGGTTTTGTTTTGTAGTATTTCAATTGTCCCGACCACCTAGCCCACTATCTATGGATATTTCATGATTTTCATTGGATAGAACCGTCCGGTATAGACATTTAGGGGCGACTTGGTGATCGGTACTCTGCCCCTGCAAACTTGTGCAAGGCCTCTCCTTTGGTTCATGCTGAACAAAATCTTCTGTTCCCTATGGGTTAGGCTACGTCTCCCTCTCTTCGGCTGCAGCAGGCACGCGCCAAACACCATGACCAGGCTCACACAGGCAAAACAACATGCTGGAGCACTCCATCGCGAGCAAACAAAACCACAGGAGATCAGTGTGGGTGTGTTTGGTTGCAGTAGTGAACAGTACCTGCGTTGCATACACATCTCAACCCAGCCTGGCTCTGGAAAAACAGTCTCATATGCGACATCTACACGTTGTTTGGTTGCCTGCATGGGGTATGATTAAGAGCTGACACTTGCACTTAGCACACACGGATTAGAGCTAGCAGAGGAAGGGGGAGAAGAAATGCAGTGTGCGCCGGACCATGGCGACTGCGGTGGATAGTGGCCATGGCGTCGTGTCCGACATGACGAGCATGGAGTCATGGGCGAGCGACCCAGTCGGCGGCACGAGCTGGCACTTGCACTTAGCACACACGGTTTAGAGCTAGCAGAGGAAGGGGGAGAAGAAATGCAGTGTGCGCCGGACCATGGCGACTGCGGTGGATAGTGGTCGTGGCGCCGTGTCCGACCTGAAGAGCATGGAGTCGTCGGCGAACTAGTTGCGGTGCTCGCGCAAAGACAGTGGACAAGGGAGGAGAATGCAGTGCTCGCGCCATAGTATCGTTCGTGTGGTGGGACAAGAGAGGAGGCCGAGATGATCGACGCCGGAAGCGACTCCAGTGTAGTGGGACGAGAGAGAGGAGGCTGAGAGGAGGCCAAGATGATCGACCCCGTCGGCGGCGCGGCGAACTCCAGTGTGCGCGCCATTGCAGCGTCAGTGCAGTAGGAGGATGACAGAGAGTAGGCCGAGATGAGCGATGCCGGAAACAACTCTAGTGTAGTAGGATGCAGGCAAGGAGATCAAGGGGAAGGGCGTCGGCGTCGAGAGGGGCGAACAGGATGGTTTTGAGCAGAGGACAGAGGAGCTCGACATGGTGGCGTCAATGCAGTAGACTGCTGTTGAAAGAGAGATGAAGCTACGATCGCCGAAACCAAAAACTTACAACACGAATGTTGTGAGGAACTGCGAGATTAGGCTGCTGGTCAAAGGAAATTTCAAATGATGGATCGTGCGCGACGAATCTAACAAAATTCGTCCAGAATAGCTCCAAACGGGAAGGCGGAATTAATAACTTACGGCCGACGAAACTACGAACCGATCGCCTGAATGGAACCGTAGCATCAAGGTGCATCTTTTTCGTGTAGAGCTTACCTCGAATCGAAGCACCGTTGTGTAGATCAGAGGGAGGAGATTAAATAGGAGCTTAATGGAGGTTGAAGAACTCACTTAATCACCGGGATCCCTCCCGTCTCCACTCGTGCAAGAGCCCGCTTGCTTGCGCCCGGCTCGCGAGAAACTGCCGATTCTAGCGTTTCCAACAAGCCAGCCTCTAGACTGCTTTAAGAAGCGTGCGATGCAGGCCCAACAGTGAAACCAGGCAACCAAACAGGACTCTGGCTACCCGCACGGACCTGGTTGGGCTCTATGCAGGCAACCAAACATGCCCTATAATCACTCGATTTCGGTATCCCAGTTTTTCTTTTCTCCATAGAGCAACGCATACGGCACACAGCGTCAACCTTGGGACCCATCTCAATATGTAAACGGCAGTGGATAATAAATCCTCAATTAGAAAATTGCTCCCATGACAGCATTTACAACAAAAATATCGCATACTTGTCGATAATCTTGTTACATGTCGGAAGTTCACGTGGCGAAAAGATACGTCACAGTATTCTTCCTTTGGCGCTAAACATCATAGAACGAGGCTACCGACGAGGAATGATGTCAAAGGAACGGTTAAATTGTCATCCAGTTCAGTGCTGATGGGGTGTGACTCCACAAGAGCCGCCGCTACGGAGACCACAAGGAAGCCCAAGGTCATGTACCAGCTCTCCTCCATGAGACCGAAACTGTGGAAGTAATGCATGTACCTGATCAATATGAGCGCAAACGATTGAACAAAGCACACTGAAGGGGGAAAAGCAGGTAACATGGTCTCATTAAGTAATTACCCAATTGAGGCCAAGAAACCAGCCACAGCCATCGCTACGCTTCCTGCATATGACTTGTTGGGGTTGTATGGAAGCTTTTCTTTTCCTAGGCGTCTCCCCACTACGTCTGCTATACCTGGAAGCATGCATCGACGAAGGGTGAACAGCCTAATTATATCTGCTTTTGTCTAGGAAGGGCAAAGCAGCTAATTCTTTTGGCATACTGTTTACAGCCAGTGTGAAGATAGGCAGCAGATTATGTTGCGCAAGATAAAAAATTGTTCCAGGACACATGGCGCGAAATGCAGATACATGCACGTACCATCTCCAGCGCATAAGTTGCAGACAAGTGCTATAGCAATTGGAGATGTTCTCCATAATACAGAAGTGGCCAAAGTTATAGTAGTAGCATAATACAGTGGTCCCTTGAGAAGTTCCCTAAGTTGAAAAGAAAAACAGGTAGAAAGGAATCATAACCTGAACCGGTCAAAGCAAGACTCGATAATGCCATAGAAAATGAAAAGGAGAATCTCAAGACGAAAGATCTGTATTTAATAACAAAGGGTTGGCATTAACTGTGGCACCTGTGGTCTCCAGATCGGCTCATTGATTTGACCATTGCTTCATTTTTCATTATTCCTAGCCCCAATAGAAGCATTCTTACAATATTAATCCCTGGTGCAAGTGCAGCAAAGAAAGGAGCATACCTTCCCGAGCTGTATAAAGCATTAGTACTGAACACCAAGATGCTGATTTTCATTGACAGTGTCATTTCAGATATCAATTACCTGAAAAGAGGCCAAAAGAGCAAGAATACCATCCCAATAGTTATGTGCACAAGTTTCCTATTCAGTTTCTGCATCCAAAAAAGGACATTTATCAATACAAAGTGTCTATATGAAGTTGCACATTTCAATAAGAAAAAGACACACGTACATGGCTAATTAGCTATGTTACAGTGGTTAGCATATTTAGTTGCCAAATGCACGCCATGGCACATTGTGTTAACTTCTGTGAGCAAGTTCACTTGTGCTTGAATTAATTGAATAGGCAACCGTAAATATCATCTGGAGGCTCTGAGTTCATGATGTATTGACAGGCTATCTGAGATCAGTCAAGAATAAATCACAAACAGGGTGGGCTGTGCACAACCCAAGGGTTCATGGAATGGGTTTTTGGTAGGCTACATAACAGTGGCCGAGGACTACATGGTATGTGTGGTAAGCAATTTCTGAATGGAAATTAAGTTATGGTGATTTAGCTTGTTAGCTCTACTTAAGAAAAGTACATAATCCAAAAAAGAAAGAACAGTGGCAGAGGACCGTAAAAAAAAATTGGTAGGGCAAAGTTGAAGGCATAGGCTAAAATGAGCACATGATCGTTTTAATTGCCTTTCCTCTTTAGCCTATAGCTAGCATGTAGCACGGAGTAGAGGCAGAGTAGTACTTTATGAACGCACTTAGGTTCAACAGGGTCGATAGCACATGGCGAGATTCAAGTGTCTTCTCTGAAGGATAATAGGGCCCAATTGTTGGATTATATGGAATAAGATATGTTGCCCTATGGGGTCCTCTGCCAGTGCTACAGAATAGAATTCATCTTTCACTCCAAATGATGGACTGTCGCAGGAATGATGCATCAAAGGGCTCTAGAGCAACTAAACAAATGCAGTTGACTAGAAAACTAGTGCACAGTCATTTAGTACTCTGACCATAATCAGCTGTAGAACTATATTTTGAACAATAGCAGGATTTGTGGATATCTCAACAACTTCCAGTCTCTCATCCGAAACATTTGAGTTTCTAAAGTATCTCAAAAGTAGCAGCCTATACCCGGATCATAAGCAGTGAAAAAAAAAATCACATATGAATGCTACTTACAAATTATACAAAATAGAGCAATTCATGCAGTGGCAGCTAGATTTCAACTCAGCATGCCGATGTAATCGAACCTTGATAAATGACAGAGTTCACCATCAATTCTATTTATAACTGACAATAGCAGTTAGATTTCAACAAAGCATGCCGATTTAATCGAACCTTGATAAATGACAGAGTTCACCATCAATTCTATTTATAACTGACAAAGTTGTAAAGTTGAAACACTTATGTTGGGATGGAGGGAGTATTTATCATTAATCACACCTGAAATATGATTTCTATCAAATCATATCATGCAACAGATAATTCTATAAATGGCAATCCTAATACTTAGCATCCTATGCGCCCTATGTTATGTAGCTTGAACAGTAGTCTACTACGTTTTTTACAATAGTTCACATCACAGTGATGCACAATCCCAAGTTCTCTTACGAGAAGCACCGACCAACCAAATGAGTTGCAGTATAATTTCTGACTCGCAGCTTGTAATTCAGATACTAATAACAATTCAATGGATTCGATCCCCGGTGAAGACAAACTCCATATAACCAACAGAATGTGAGACGACTCCAGCTCTGACTATGTCGTTACTGGTACATAGTAGAACTTGCGAAATCGATGTATGTAGTAGTAATTCGGTAGTGCCCTGGTCTCGCTACTGTTTCCTTTAGGGATGGCCTCGTTGCTGTTGCCATGTTACTGTCACATGGTATAACCTACAAACTAAAACTGAGTATACAAATCAGTGACTCGATGCGGACACTGACGCGCTAGATAAACGGTAAAAATTGGGGGCAAGTTAGTCAGGCCGTTGACTAACTGACTGACCTGGTCGCAGACGCCGCGCTTGGCGAGCTCCTCGAAGAAGCGGAGGAGGCCGAGGGCGATGGCCGCGGTGACGCCTGAGGACACGAGGTCGTGGACCAGGCCGCCGTCCCCCGGGGAGACCACCGCGGCCATCGTCGTCGCCCTCCGGCTCCGGTCGGCGGCGCAGCCGCGGCGGAGGAAGCCGAAGCGGAAGGGGAGGGAGGGCGGCGCTGAGGAGGAGGAGGAGGTGGTCAGCGCGGAGCTGGTGGGTGAGCAGAGGGGTCTCGATCGGAGGCGAGTGTGGAGTGGGGAGGAGGAAGGAAGCAAGAAGGGATGGGCGCCGAGGCTGAGCATTTCGGGTGTCCACAGCCGACGGCGACAGCGAGGCGGATGGCTTAGAGACGAGGGAAGGGAAAATTGCCCATTTTAAATGGAAAGATGTAAACTGTTTTCCTACTAATCGGATAAATCGGTAGCCGATATCAACAAAATGCGGAGGCTATCGGTTCCTCATAGGGAAAACGAAGAGGATTTGGATACCGACTTTTACACGCTGAGCGTTAAGTTCTCGGTCAGAAATAAAATTATGTCATATTCCCGCCGAAAAATAGGGACCGAGGAAGTAAGCCAAAACTAGTGCCCGTCGCCCGCGCTGCCTGCCGCCGCCCTCTCCTCTCCCCGCTGCCGCCGGAGGAGGCCGGCGAGCGAAGCTCGCTTGGCTGACGGCGGTGGCGGGCTCGCCTCCGTTCCTCGCGAGGAGGCCTCCGGCTGCGGCGCGACGGCACCCCTGGGCGTCCGACGGCGCGGCGAATGCGGGATGCTGGGGCGGCGGCCCCAGGGGACTTCGGTGGTGGCTGTACCGCCACGGCTGCAGGGGCAGCGTGGGGACGGCCTTGGCGGCTGGTGGCGACGGATCTCGGGCATCCGGCCCAGATCCGGTTTCCTCCGGGTGATGTGGGCTCGGGCGCCGGCCGGCGGCCCCGAGCGGTGGTGGTTGCGCGCCTGGGTTGCTCCCTTCTCCGGCGTGGTTGAGGATGGTTGGTGGTGGTGGCGTGGTGCCGGCGATGCTCAAGGTTGGCTCTGTCCGACGGTCGGCGCGCCCGGCGGTGGGATTCCGGTAGGCTACGCGACCTGCTGTGGATTTTGGATGCCAGAGCGGCGGCTCTGGGTGGTGGTCCGACGGGTCCGCCTCATACTTTGAGGACGGCCGGTCATGATTGCTGTTTGTGGAGGGGAGGCCGGCGGCGTCCGGTGTCACCTCTCTGCAACGTTAATGAGTGTCTCTCGCCTTCCTGTAGCGGTGAACTCACCCGGCAATCTGCTCCCTGGTCGTGGCTCCGGTGGTTTGGACTTTGTTCATGGACGGGGCGAAATCTCCGCACGGCTTGCCGATGCTGGCAGCGACGACGCCTGTGGGTGCCGTTTCCTTCTTGGGGGCGTTGCCATGGTCCTGATCATGTCCCTTCTCGAGCGCCGGGGGAAACCCTTGTTCCGGCCCTCCGGAACAGGCGGCGGCGGCGTCACGGCGTCGTTACCTTCATGAAGGCGCCGCCTTGGCTGCTCACGGAGTCCTCGGAGCTAGAGTTTGGAGCGTCTTGCTTTTGGTGTGGGTTGCCCCTTGGGACGTGGGCCTCTAGGGCGCTATGTATGCCATCGCGGCGCATCCTGCGCGTCTTCTTCTTCAGGCCCGGCTAGGTTCTGCCATCCACCAGCCGACTCTTCTAGGCACTAGTGGTGGGAGGTGCGTCGATCTAGTTAGTTCTGTAGTTGTCAGTGTGGCTTGGATGTTGCTTGCAACGGTAGTGACGCGGCCTGTTTGCTCGGTGCCCCGTCTTCTTTGCTTTCTTGGCTAGGGATAGGGCAAGGCAAGTTCTCTCATTCTCGTCTGTAGTAGGTGTGGTTCTAATCCCAGGGATTAGCGTGATGTGTTTTTGCCTTTTGGCATTGTACTCAAACTGTGGATGGGTCTCTTCACCCTTTCTTCTATCAATATATGATATGCATGCTTGTGCGTATTCGAGAAAAAAAGAAAAGTAGGGACCTGGCATTTTGTAAGTTGTGTTAATGAAAAATCGCATCATCGATTTTTCAGGATCGAAATCTAACCCAAACGGATTTGGCGTGCTTCGTTGCATGGTTGGTGTTGTTTTAATTATTTTTTGCAGAAAGATGATGAAGTGTGTTTTTCTTTTTGATATGTCTATCTCTCGTCTAGATGAGAATTAACTATGTCCCATCTAAATGACAATAGTAAGGAAAACGGGAAGAAAAAAAGGAAAAAAAATCAGCACGAATCTCCGCGTAAAGTCAAATGGCACAAGAGTTAGCAAATCCGTTTTTATAATGCGATGTTTTGATGGTGTGTTATCTGCAAATTAATCCACACATATGTTGGGAGCCCTTTTTTTGCGGTGATGATATATGTACTATATTGGTGCTACAATGTTTGATTCTGGCATTTATCTTTTGTCAGGTGATGAGAGGGTGCGAGACTGATCTATTTTATAAACTTGTCACGGATTGATTTGAGAAATCATTGACCAGTGAACAAAATTAAAAAAATGAACACCTCACCTGAACGAGAGAGCTCCAAAATTCAGAGCTCAATCCAAAATCATATTGGTGCTACAGTGTTGTATCTTGGTATTTGTTTTTTTGAGGTGATGAGAGCGTGCGTGATGTTGATATTTGTTTTAAAGTTGGTTGTTGCCGAATGATTTAAGAAATGATTGACCAGTTAAAATCGTGAACAAGATTTAAATTAGACAGCTTATTTAGATGAGAGAGCTCCTTAAAAAAATATGACCAAATTAAAATTAAGAACCCAATTCAAAACCAATATCCTTAATTGAATGGAAGGCATTCATCCTCAAGTGAGCTAAGTGACACTGTAGGTGGCTAGCGTGCGTCTTCCCCCACCCAAGCCGATGCCCCTCCATCTGTCTGCCCCCACCCAAGTTACTTGAAACTACAAAAACCCTGAGTATGTACCAATATATTTGATCTACAACACCAACTTTGCTTTGGTTGACACAACTTCTAATCTACTCGACTTGTGTTGAATGTTTCGTGTACTTGATATGTCTCCGTCGTATCTACTTTTCCTAACACTTTTCCTCTTGTTTTGGACTCTAATTTACATGATTTGAATGAAACTAACCCGGACTGACGCTGTTTTCAGCAGAATTGCCATGATGTTGTTTTTGTGAAGAAATAAAAGTTCTTGGATTGAAACGAATTATTTTGAAGAATTATTTCACAATAAAAGAAAAATATTGGAGCCAAGAACCACCGGAGGGGGGCACCTGAGTGGGCACAACCCACCAGGGCGCGCCCAGGTGGGTTGTCCCCACCTGGTGGCCCCGCAGACCCTGAAACCGACGCTATAAAATCACATTTTTTCAGAAAAAATCAGGAAGAAAAAATTATCGCGTTTCACGAGCCGCCGCCACCGCCTCCTGTTCTTCATCAGGTGGCCAGATCTGGAGTCCGTTTGGGGCTCCGGAGAGGGGGATCTTCGATCTTCGTCGTCACCAACCCTTCTCCATCGCCAATTCAATGATGCTCCCCACTGAGAGTAAGTAATTCCTTTGTAGGCTTGCTGGTCGGTGAGGAGTTGGATGCGATTCATCATGTAATCGAGTTAGTTTTGTTAGGGCTTGACCCCTAGTGTCCATTATGTTCTGAGATTAATGTTGTTATGACTTTGCCATGCTTAATGCTTGTAACATTGGGCCCGGGTGCCATGATTTTAGATATGAACCGTTTATGTTATCACCATTATATCTATGTTCTAGATATCTTGCAAGTTATAGTCACCTACTACGTGTTATGATCCGGCAACCCCGGAGTGACAATAGTCGGGACACTTCCCGGTGATGACCGTAGTTTGAGGAGTTCATGTATTCACCGTGTGTTCATGCCTTTTTCCGGTTCTCAATTAAAAGGAGGCCTTAATATCCCTTAGTTTCCAATAGGACCCCGCTGCCACGGGAGGGTAGGACAAAAGATGTGATGCAAGTTCTTTCCATAAGCACGTATGACTATTTACGGAATACATGCCTACATTATATTTATGAATTGGAGCTAGTGCCGCATCGCCCTAGGTTATGACTGGTACATGATGAATATCATCCAACAAATTGTCGATCCAATGCCTATGATTTTCCTACATATTGATCTTGCTAAGTTACTACTGCTGCTACTACTATTGTTACTGCTACAAAACCATTGCTATCACTATTTACCGTTACTGTTGCTGCTACTACTACTATCAAAACTATCATACTACTTTGCTATTGATCACCTTGTTGTAGATAATTAATCTTCAGGTGTGGTTGAATTGACAACTCAGCTGCTAATACTTGCAAATATGTTTTGGCTCCCCTTGTGTCGAATCTATAAATTTGGGTTGAATACTCTACCCTCGAAAACTTTTGCGATCCTCTATACTTGTGGGTTATCAAGACCTTTTTCTAGCGCTGTTGCCAGGGAGCATATCTATATTTGTGGAGTCACTTGGGATTATTATCATATTATCACTATGAAGAATCTGAAGGACGCAAAGACTAAGATTTTTTCCTTTAAGACGACGGGAGGTAAGGAACTGCCATCCAGCTTCGCTTTAGATTCACCATCTATTATAAGTAACTTACAACACCATCACATGCTATTAATTCTGATATGTCGCAAGTTATTGATGATGCTACTTCTGCTATGAGTGCTACTCTTGATGATGCTAGTAGCCTTACTTGATGATAATGTGCCACTAGGTGAATTTCTTGATGAAAAAATTGCTAGAGTAAGATATGTTGGGGAACATAGCATGCAATTTCAAAAAAAATCCTACGATCATGCAAGATCTATTTAGGAGATGCATAATAACGAGAGGGGGAGAGTGTGTCCACGTACCCTCGTAGACCGAAAGCGGAAGCGTTAGGTTAACACGGTTGATGTAGTCGAACGTCTTCACGATCCAACCGATCCAAGTACCGAACGTACGGCACCTCTATGTTCAGCACACGTTCAGCTCGATGACGTCCCTCGAACTCTTGATCCAGCAGAGGGTCGAGGGAGAGTTTCGTCAGCACAATGGCGTGATGACGGTGTTGATGATGTGATTCGTGTAGGGCTTCGCCTAAGCACTACGACGCTATGACCTGAGGAGTAAACTGTGGAGGGGGCACCACACACGGCAAAGAGAACAACTGATGTGCCTTTGGGATGCCCCTCGCCCACGTATACAAAGAAGGAGAGGGAGGAGGCCGACGGCCTAGAGGGGGCGCGCCAAGGGGGAGTCCAACTAGGATTACCAATCCTAGTTGGTTTCCCTTTCCTATTCCAAGAAGGGGAAAGAGCGAAGGAGAGGGAGAGGGAGAGGGAAAGAGGGGGCCGCACTCCCTTCCCTTTGTCCTATTCTGACTCCCTTGGGGGGCGCGCACCACCCTGCGGGCTTCCCTCTCCTACTCTCTTATGGCCTATTAAGGCCCATAACTTCCCCGGGGGGTTCCGGTAACCCCTCGGTTCCTCGGTAAATATCTGAAACATCCTGAAACCATTCTGGTGTCCGAATACCTTCGTCCAATATATCAATCTTTACCTCTTGACCATTTCGAGACTCCTCGTCATGTCCGTGATCTCATTCGGGACTCCGAACAAACTTCAGTCATAAAAATGCATAACTCATAATACAAATCGTCATCGAACGTTAAGCGTGCGGACCCTACGGGTAAGAGAACTATGTAGACATGATTGAGACACATCTCCGATCAATAACAAATAGCGGAACCTGGATGCTCATATTGACTCCTACATATTCTACGAAGATCTTTATCGGTCAAACCGCACAACAGCATATGTTATTCCCTTTGTCATCGGTATGTTACTTGCCCGAGATTCGATCATCGGTATCATCATACCTAGTTCAATCTCATTAGCAACAAGTCTCTTTACTCGTTCTATAATTCTTCATCCCGTAACTAACTCATTAGTCACATTGCTTGCAAGACTTATAGTGATGAGCATTACCGAGAGGGCCTAGAGATACCTCTCCGATACATGGAGTGTCAAATCCTAATCTCGATCTATGCCAACCCAACAAACACCTTTGGAGACACCTGTAGAGCATCTTTATAATCACCCAATTACGTTGTGATGTTTGAAATCACACAAGGTGTTCCTCCGGTATTCGGGAGTTGCATAATCTCATAGTCAGAGGAACATGTATAAGTCATGAAGAGAGCAGTAGCAATAGAACTTGTCGATCATTATGCTAAGTTAACTGATGGGTCTTGTCCATCACATCATTCTCTAATGATGTGATCCCGTTCATCAAATGACAACACATGTCTATGGTCAGGAAACATAACCATCTTTGATTAACGAGCTAGTCAAGTAGAGGCATGCTAGGGACACTTTGTTTTGTCTATGTATTCACACATGTACTAAGTTTCCGGTTAATACAATTCTAGCATGAACAATAAACATTTATCATGATAGAAGGAAATATAAATAACAACTTTATTATTGCTTCTAGGGCATATTTCCTTCAGTCTCCCACTTGCACTAGAGTCAATAATCTAGATTACATAGTAATATTCTAACACCCATGGAGTCTTGGTGTTGATCATGTTTTGCTCGAGGAAGAGGCTTAGTCAACGGGTCTGCAACATTCAGATTCACATGTATCTTGCAAATCTCTATGTCTCCCTCCTTGACTTTATCGCGGATGGAATTGAAGCGTCTTTTGATGTGTTTGGTTCTCTTGTGAAATTTGGATTCCTTTGCCAAGGCAATTGCACTAGTATTGTCACAAAAGATTTTTATTGGACCCGATGCACTAGGTATTACACCTAAATCGGATATGAACTCCTTCATCCAGACTCCTTCATTTGCTACTTCCGAAGCAGCTATGTACTCCGCTTCACATGTAGATCTCGCCACGACGCTCTACTTGGAACTGCACCAACTGATAGCTCCACCATTCAATATAAATACGTATCCGGTTTGTGACCTAGAGTCATCCGAATCGGTGTCAAAGCTTGCATCGACATAACCATTTACGACAAGATCTTTGTCACCTCCATAAACGAGAAACATATCCTTAGTCCTTTTCAGGTATTTTAGGATGTTCTTGACCGCTGTCCAGTGATCCACTCCAGGATTACTTTGGTGCCTCCCTGCTAAACTTATAGCAAGGCACACATTAGGTTCTGTACACAACATTGCATACATGATAGAACCTATGGCTGATGCATATGTAATGACTTTCATTTTCTCTATCTTCTGTAGTGGTTGGGCATTGAGTCTGACTCAACTTCACACCTTGTAACACAGGAAAGAACCCTTTCTTTGACTGATCCATTTTGAACTTCTTCAGAACGTTATCAAGGTATGTGCTTTGTGAAAGTCCAATTAAGCGTCTTGATCTATCTCTATAGATCTTGATGCCCAATATATAAGCGCTTCACCGAGGTATTTCATTGAAAAATTCGTATTCAATTATCCTTTTATGCTACCCAGAAATTCTGTATTATTTCCAATCAACAATATGTCATCCACATATAATATTAGAAATGCTACAGTTCTCCCACTCACTTTCTTGTAAATACAGGCTTCTCCAAAAGTCTGTATAAAACCATATGCTTTGATCACATTATCAAAGCGTATATTCCAACTCCGAGAGGCTTACACGAGTCCATAAATGGATTGCTGGAGCTTGCACACTTTGTTGGCACCTTTTTGATTGAAAAAACCTTCTGGTTGCATCATATACAACTCTTCTTTAAGAAATCCTTTAAGGAATGCAGTTTTGACATCCATCTGCCAAATTTCATAATCATAAAATGCGGCAATTGCTAACATGATTCGGATAGACTTAAGCATCGCTACGGGTGAGAAGGTCTCATCGTAGTCAACTCCTTGAACTTGTCGAAAACCTTTCACAACAAGTCGAGCTTTGTAGACAGTAACATTACCGTTAGCGTCAGTCTTCTTCTTGAAGATCCATTTATTTTCTATGGCTTGCCGATCATCGGGCAAGTCCACCAAAGTCCACACTTTGTTCTCATACATGGATCACATCTCAGATTTCATCGTCTCAAGCCATTTCGCAGAATCTGGGCTCATCATCACTTCCTCATAGTTCGTAGGTTCGTCATGGTCTGGTAACATGACTTCCATAATAGGATTACTGTACCACTCTGGTGCGGACCATACTGTGGTTGACCTATGAGGTTTCATAGTAACTTGATCTGAAGTTTCATGATCATCATCATTAGCTTCCTCACTAATTGGTGTAGGAATCACTAGAACTGGTTTCTATGATAAAGTACATTCCAATTCAGGAGAAGGTACAATTACCTCATCAAGTTCTACTTTCCTCCCACTCACTTCTTTCGAGAGAAACTCCTTCTTTAGAAAGGATCCATTCTTAGCAACGAATATCTTGCCTTCAGATTTGTGATAGAAGGTGTACCCAACAGTTTCCTTTGGGTATCCTATGAAGAGGCATTTCTATGATTTGGGTTCAAGCTTATCAGGTTGAAGCTTTTTCACATAAGCATCGCAGCCCAAACTTTAAGAAACGACACCTTAGGTTTCTTGCCAAACCATAGTTCATATGGTGTCCTCTCAACGGATTTTGATGGTGCCCTATTTATCGAGAATGCAGCCGTCTCTAAAGCATAACCCCAAAATGATAGGGTAAATCAGTAAGAGACATCACAGATCACACCATAGCCAATAAAGTACGGTTACGACGTTCGGACACACCATCACGCTGTGGTGTTCCAGGTGGCGTGAGTTACGAAACTATTCCACATTGTTTCAAATGAAGACCAAACTCGTAACTCAAATATTCGCCTCTGCGATCAGATCATAGAAACTTTATTTTCTTGTTAAGATGATTTTCTACTTCACTCTAAAATTCTTTGAACTTTTCAAATGTTTTAGACTTATGTTTCATCAAGTAGATATACCCATATCTTCTCAAATCATTTGTGAAGGTCAGAAAATAACGATACCCACCGCGAGCCTCAACACTCATCGGACCGCATACATCGGTATGTATTATTTCCAGCAAGTCTGTGGCTCGCTCCGTTGTTCCGGAGAACCGAGTCTTAGTCATCTTGCCCATGAGGCATGGTTCGCAAGCACCAAGTGATTCATAATCAAGTGATTACAAAAGCCCATCAGCATGGAGTTTCTTCATGCGATTTACACCAATATGACCTAAACGGCAGTGCCACAAATAAGTTGCACTATCATTATCAACTTTGCAACTTTTGGCTTCAATATTATGAACATGTGTATCACTATAATCGAGACTCAACAAAAATAGACCACTCAACAAAGGTGCATGACCATAAAAGATATTACTCATAAAAATAGAACAACCATTATTCTCTAATTTAAATGAATATCCGTCTTGCATCAAACAAGATCCAGATATAATGTTCATGCTCAACGTTGGCACCAAATAACAATTATTCAGGTCTAAAACTAATCCCGAAGGTAGATGTAAAGGTAACGTGCCGACAGAGATCACGTCGACCTTGGAACCATTTCCGACGCGCATCATCACCTTGTCCTTAGCCAATCTTCGTTTAATCTGTAGCCCTTGTTTCGAGTTGCAAATATGAGCAACAGAACCAGTATCAAATACCCAGGTGCTACTACGAGCATTAGTAAGGTACACATCAATAACATGTATATCAAATATACCTTTCACTTTGCCATCTTTCTTATCCGCCAAATACTTGGGGCAATTCTGCTTCGAGTGACCAGTCCCTTTTGTAGTAGAAGCACTCAGTTTCAGGCTTAGGTCCAGACTTGGGTTTCTTCCTGGGAGTAGCAACTTGCTTGCTATTCTTCTTGAAGTTCCCCTTCTTCCCTTTGGCCTTTTTCTTGAAACTAGTGGTCTTGTTAACCATCAACACTTGATGCTCCTTCTTCATTTCTACCTCCGCGGCCTTTAGCATCGCGAAGAGCTCGGGAATGTCTTTTCCATCCCTTGCATATTATAGTTCATCATGAAGCCTTTATAGCTTGGTGGCACTGATTGAAGAACTCTTTCAATGACACTATCATCGGGAAGATTAACTCCGAGCTGAGTCAAGTGGTTATGGTACCCAAACATTCTGAGTATGTGTTCACTGACAGAACTATTCTCCTCCATTTTGCAGCTATAGAACTTGTTGGAGACTTCATATTTCTCAACTCGGGCATTTGCTTGAAATATTAACTTCAACTCTTGGAACATCTCATATGCTACATGACGTTCAAAACGTCTATGAAGTCCCGATTCTAAGGCGTAAAGGATGGCACATTGAACTATCGAGTAGTCATCAGATCGAGCTTGCCAGACGTTCATAACATCAGCATCTGCTCCTGCAGCAGGCCTTGCACCTAGCGGTGTTTCAAGGACACAATTCTTCTGTGCAGCAATGAGGATAATCCTCAAGTTACGGACCCAGTCCGTGTAGTTGCTACCATCATCTTTCAACTTAGCTTTCTCTAGGAACGCATTAAAATTCTAGGGAACGGTAGTATGGGCCATTGATATACAACAACATAGATATGCAAAAAGTATCAGGACTAAGTTCATGATAAATTAAAGTTCAATTAGTCATATTACTAAAGAACTCCCACTTAGATAGACATCCCTCTAGTCATCTAAATGATCACGTGATCCATATCAACTAAACCATGTCCGATCATCACGTGAGGTGGAGTAGTTTTCAATGGTGAACATCTCTATGTTGATCATATCTACTATATGATTCACGTTCGACCTTTCGGTCTCAGTGTTTCGAGGCCATATCTGTATATGCTAGGCTCGTTAAGTTGAACCCGAGTATTCTGCACGTGCAAAATTGGCTTGCACCCGTTGTATGCGAATGTAGAGCTTATCACACCCGATCATCACGTGGTGTCTCGACACGACAAACTGTGGCAACGATGCATACTCAGGGAGAACACTTATACCTTGAAATTTATTGAGCGGTCATCTTATAATGCTATCGTTGTACTAAGCAAAATAAGATGCATAAAAGATAAACATCACATGCAATCAAAATATATGACACGATATGGCCATCATCATCTTGTGCCTCTGATCTCCATCTCCAAAGCACCGTCATGATCTCCATCGTCACCGGCTTGACACCTTGATCTCCATCGTAGCATCGTTGTCGTCTCGCCAACTATTGCCACGATGACTATCGCTACTGCTTAGTGATAAAGTAAAGCAATTACATGGAGATTGCATTTCATACAATAAAGCGACAACCATATGGCTCCTGCCAGTTGTCGATAACTCTGTTACAAAACATGATCATCTCATACAACAATTTATGTCACATCATGTCTTGACCATATCACATCACAACATGTTGCAAGTTTTAGATGCTACAGGCTTCTAGCAAGAACCGTTCTTACCTACGCATCAAAACCACAACAAGTTTTCATCAGGTGTGTTGTTTTAACCTTCAACAAGGACCGGCCATAGTCAAACTCGATTCAACTAAAGTTGGTGAAACAAACACCCGCCAGCCACCTGTGTGAAAAGCACACCGGTAGAACCATTCTCATGAACGCGGTCATAACTGTCGGTTCGGGCCGCTTCATCCAACAATACCGCCGAATCAAAGTAAGACATTGGTGGTAAGCAGTATGACTATTATCGCCCACAAATCTTTGTGTTCTACTCGTGTATACTATCTACGCATAGACTTGGCTCAGATGCCACTGTTGGGGAATGTAGCATGCAATTTCAAAAGAAATCCCACTATCACGCAAGACCTATCTAGGACATGCATAGCAACAAGAGGGGGAGAGTGTGTCCACGTACCCTCATAGACCGAAAGCGGAAGCGTTAGCTTAACGCGGTTGATGTAGTTGAACGTCTTCACGATCCAATCGATCCAAGTACCAAACGTACGACACCTCAGTGTTCAGCACACGTTCAACTCAATGACATCCCTCGAACTCTTGATCCAGCAGAGGGTCGAGGGAGAGTTTTGTCAGCACGACGGCATGATGACGGTGTTGATGATGTGATCCGCGCAGGGCTTCGCCTAAGCACTATGACGCTATGACCGGAGTAGTAAACTGTGGAGGGGGGCACCGCACACGGCCAAGAGAACAACTGATGTGCCTTTGGGGTGCCCCCTACCCACGTATATAAAGGAGGAGGGGAGGAGGCTGGCGGCCTAGAGGGGGTGCGCCAAGGGGGAGTCCAACTAGGATTCCCAATCCTAGTTGGTCTCCCTTTCCTATTCCAAGAAGGGGAAAGAGGGAAGGAGAGGGAAAGAGGGGGCCACACCTCCTCCCCTTTGTCCTATTCAGACTCCCTTGGGGGGGGGGCACGCCACCCTGCAGCTGCCCTCTCCTACTCCCTTATGGCCCATTAAGGCCCATAACTTCCCCGGGGGGTTCTGGTAACCCCTTGGTTCCCCGATAAATATCCGAAACGTCCCGAAATCATTCCAGTGTCCGAATACCTCCGTCCAATATATCAATCTTTACCTCTCGACCATTTCGAGACTCCTCGTCATGGCTGTGATCTCACACGGGGCTCCGAACAAACTTTGGTCATCAAAAACACATAACTCATAATACAAATCATCATCGAACGTTAATCGTGCGGACACTGCGGGTTCAAGAACTATGTATACATGATCGAGACACATCTCCGATCAATAACCAATAGAGGAACCTGAATGCTCATATTGGCTCCTACATATTCTACGAATATCTTTATCGGTTAAACTGCACAAGAACATACATTGTTCCCTTTGTCATCGATATGTTACTTGCCCGAGATTCAATCATCGGTATCATCATACCTAGTTCAATATCGTTACCGGCAAGTCTCTTTACTCGTTCCATAATGCTTTATCCCTTAACTAACTCATTATTCACATTTCTTGCAAGGCTTATAGTGATGAGCATTACAGAGAGGGCCTAGAGATACCTCTCTGATACATGGAGTGACAAATCTTAATATCGATCTATGCCAACCCAACAAACACCTTCAGAGACATCTGCAGAGCATCTTTATAATCACCCAGTTATGTTGTGATGTTTGATAGCACACAAGGTGTTCCTTCGGTACTCGGGAGTTGCATAATGTCATAGTCAGAGGAACATGTATAAGTCATGAAGAGAGAAGTAGCAATAAAACTTATCAATCATTATGCTAAGCTAACGATGGGTCTTTTCCATCACATCATTCTCTAATGATGTGATTGCGTTTATCAAATGTCAACACATGTCTATGGTCAGGAAACATCACCATCTTTGATTAACGAGCTAGCCAAGTAGAGGCATACTAGGGTCACTTTGTTTTGTCTATGTATTCACACATCTACTAAGTTTCCGGTTAATAAAATTCTAGCATGAATAATAAACATTTATCATGATATAAGGAAATATAAATAACATCTTTATTATTGCCTCCAGGGCATATTTCCTTCAAGATAGCATAAGATTGTTGAAATTGATGAAGAGCTGAAGGAAATATGCACTAGAGGCAATAATAAAGTTGTTATTTATATTTCCTTATATCATGATAAATGTTTATTATTCATGCTAGAATTGTATTAACCGAAAACTTAGTACATGTATGAACACATAGACAAAACAAAGTGTCCCTAGTATGCCTCTACTTGACTAGCTCGTTAATCAAAGATGGTTATGTTTCCTGACCATAGACATGTGTTGTCATTTGATGAACGGGGTCACATCATTAGAGAATGATGTGATGGACAAGACCCATCCGTTAGCTTAGCATAATGATTGTTAAGTTTTGTTGCTATTGCTTTCTTCATGACTTATACATGTTCCTATGACTATGAGATTATGCAACTCCCGTATACCGAAGGAACACCTTGTGTGCTATCAAACGTCACAACGTAACTGGGTGATTATAAAGATGCTCTGTAGGTGTCTTCGAAGGTGTTTGTTGGGTTGGCATAGATCGAGATTAGGATTTGTCACTCCGTGTATTGGAGAGGTATCTATGTGCCCTCTCGGTAATGCTCATCACTATAAGCCTTCCAAGCAATGTGACTAACGAGTTAGTTACATGATGATGCATTACGGAACGAGTAAAGAGACTTGCCGGTAATGAGATTGAACTAGGTATGATGATACCGACGATCGAATCTCGGGTAAGTAACATACCGATGACAAAGGGAACAACGTATGTTATTGTGCGCTTTGAACGATAAAGATCCTCGTAGAATATGTAGGAACCAATATGAGCATCCAGTTTCTGCTATTGGTTATTGACCGGAGATGTGTCTCGATCATGTCTACATAGTTCTCGAACCCGTCGGGTCCGCATGCTTAACGTTCGATGACGATTTGTATTATGAGTTATGTGTTTTGGTGACCAAAGTTTGTTCGGAGTCCCGGATGAGATCAAGGACTTGACGAGGAGTCTCTAAATGGTCGAGAGGTAAAGATTCATATATTGGAAGGTTATATTCGGACATCGGAATGGTTCCGAGTGATTCGGATATTTTTCCGGAGTACCGAGGGGTTACCGGAACCCCCCGGGGAAGTTTTGGGCCTAAAGGAGAGAGAGGGAAGCCCGCGAGGGGTGGCCGCCCCCCTCCTTGGGAGTCCGAATAGGACAAGGAGGAGGGGGCAGCGCCCCCCTTCCCTTTCCCTCTCCCTCTCCTTCCTATTCCCTCCGATGGAGAAACAAAAGGGGGGGGGGCGAATCCTACTTGGACTAGGAGTCCAAGTAGGTCTCCCCCCATGGCGCGCCCCTCGTGGCCGGTGGCCTGTCTCCCCCTCCTTTATATACTTGGGCAGGGGGCACCCCAAAGGCACATCAATTGTTCTCTTCGCTGTGTGCGGTGCCCCCTTCCACAATTTACATCTCCGGTCATAGCGTCGTAGTGCTTAGGCGAAGCCCTGCGTGGATCACATCATCAACACCGTCATCACACCGTCGTGCTGACGAAACTCTCCTTCGACCCTCTGCTGGATCAAGAGTTCAAGGGACGTCATCGAGCTGAACATGTGCTGAACTTGGAGGTGTCATACGTTTGGTGCTAGATCGGCTGGATCGTGAAGACGTTCGACTACATCAACCACATTAAGCTAACGCTTCCGCTTTCGGTCTACGAGGGTACGTGGACACACTCTCCCCATCTCGTTGCTATGCATCTCCTAGATAGATCTTGCATGATCATAGGAAATTCTTTGAAATTGCATGCTACGTTCCCCAACAGTGGAATCAGAGCCAGGTCTATGCATAGACGATATGCATGAGTAGAACACAAATAGTTGTGGGCGATAATAGTCATACTACTTACCACCAACGTCTTACTTTGATTTGGCGGTATTGTTGGATGAAGCGGCCCGGACCAACATTACATGAGCACGTTCATGAGACCGGTTCTACCGACGTGCTTTGCACACAGGTGGCTGGCGGGTGTCTATTTCTCCAACTTTAGTTGAATCGAGTTTGACTACGGCCGGTCCTTGTTGAAGGTTAAAACAACACACTTGACGAAAAATCGTTGTGGTTTTGATGCGTAGGTAAGAACGGTTCTTGCTAGAAGCCCGTAGAATGCACGTAAAACTTGCAACAACAAAGTAGAGGACGTCTAACTTGTTTTTGCATTGCTTGTTGTGATGTGATATGGTCAAGACATGATGTGATATAAATTGTTGTATGAGATGATCATGTTTTGTAACAAAGTTATCGGCAACTGGCAGGAGCCATATGGTTGTCGCTTTATTGTATGAAATGCGATTGCCATGTATTTGCTTTACTTTGTCTCTAAGCGGTAGCGATAGTCGTAGAAGCAATAGTTGGCGAGACGACAACAATGCTACGATGGAGATCAAGGTGTCAAGCCGGTGACAATGGAGATCATGACAGTCCTTTGGAGACGATGATCAAAGGCAAAGATGATGATGGCCATATCATGACATATTTTGATTGCATGTGATGTTTATCTTTTATGCATCTTATTTTGCTCAGTACGGCGGTAGCATTATAAGATGACCCCTTACTAAAATTTCAAGGTATAAGTGTTCTCCCCGAGTATGCACCGTTGTGAAAGTTCTTCGTGCTGAGACACCACGTGATGATCGGGTGTGATAAGCTCTACGTTCAATTACAATGGGTGCAAGCCAGTTTTGCACATGCGGAATACTCGGGTCAAACTTGACGAGCCTAGCATATAGAGATATTGCCTCAAAACACTAGAGACCGAAAGGTCGAACGTGAATCATATAGTAGATATGATCAACATAGTGATGTTCACCATTGAAAACTACTCCATCTGACGTGATGATCGGACATGATTTAGTTGATTTGGATCATGTATCATTTAGATGACTTGAGGGATGTCTATCTAAGTGGGAGTTCTTAAGTAATGTGATTAATTGAACTTAATTTATCATGAACTTAGTCCTGATAGTATTTGCAAATTATGTTGTAGATCAATAGCTCGCGATGTAGCTCCTTGTTTATTTTTGATACGTTCCTAGAGAAAACTAAGTTGAAAGATGATAGTAGCAATGATGCGGATTGGATCCGTGATATGAGGATTATCCTCATTGCTGCACAAAAGAATTATGTCCTTGATGCACTGCTAGGTGACAGACCTATTGCAGGAGCAGATGCAGACGGTGTGAACGTTTGGCAAGCTCGATATGATGACTACTTGATAGTTTAGTGAGCCATGTTTTATGGCTTAGAATCGGGGCAACAAAGATGTTTTGAAAGCCACGAAGCATATGAGATGTTCCAAGAGCTGAAATTGGTATTTCAGACTCATGCCCGTGTCAAGAGGTATGAGACCTCTGACAAGTACTTCATCTAAAAGATGGAGGAGAATAGCTCAGCTAGTGTGCATGTGCTCAAAATGTCTGGGTACTACAATCGCTTGAATCAAGCGGGAGTTAATCTTCCAGATAAGATAATGATTGATAGAGTTCTCTAGTCACCATCACCAAGCTACTCGAACTTCATGATGAACTATAATATGCAAGGGATAACAAAAGCGATTCCCAAGCTCTTCATGATGCTGAAATCGACGAAGGTAAAATCAAGAAAAATCATCAAGTGTTGATCATTAAACAAGACCCCTAGTTTCAAGAAAAGGGCAAAGGGAAAGAAAGGGAGCTTCAAGAAGAATGGCAAGAAAGTTGTGACTCCCATGAAGAAGCCCAAAGTTAGACCTAAGCCTGAAACTGAGTGCTCTACTACAAAGGAAATGGTCACTGGAAGTGGAAGTACACCAAATATTTGGCGGATAAGAAGGTCGGAAAAGTGAAAAAAGTTATATTTGATATACATGTTATCGATGTGTACCTTACTAGTGCTCATAGTAGCCCCTGGGTATTTGATACCTGTTCGGTTGCTAAGATTAGTAACTCGAAATAGGAGTTGCAGAATAAATAGAGACTAGTTGAGGATGAAGTGACGATGTGTGTTGGAAGTAGTTCCAAGATTGATATGATCATCATCGCACACTCCATATACATTTAGGATTAGTGTTGAATCTAAAATGTTATTTGGTGTTTGCGTTGAGCATGAATATGATTAGATCATGTTTATTGCAATACGATTATTCATTTAAGGCAGAGAATAATTGTTATTCTGTTTACATGAATAAAACCTTCTGTGGTCATACACCCAATGTTAATGGTTTATTGAATCTCGATCGTGGTGATACACATATTCATAATATTGATGCCAAAAGATGCAAAGTTGATAATGATAGTGCAATTTATTTGTGGCACTGCCATTTAGGTCATATTTGTGTAAAGTGCATGGAGAAACTCCATAAAATTGGACTTTTGGAATCACTTGATTATAAATCATTTGATACTTGCGAACCGTGCCTTATTGGCAAGATGACTAAAACTCCGTTCTCCGGAACAATGGAACGAGCTAATAACTTACTGGAAATAATATGTACCGATGTATGCGGTCCGATGAGTGTTGAGGCTCATGGCGGGTATCGTTATTTTCTGACCTTCACAGATGATTTGAGTAGATATGGGTATATCTACTTAATGAAACACAAGTCTGAAACATTTGAAAAGTTCAAAGAATTTCAGAGTGAAGTGGAGAATCATCGTAACAAGAAAATAAAGTTTCTACGATCTGACCGTGGAGGTGAATATTTGAGTTACGAGTTTGGCCTTCATTTAAAGCAATGTGGAATAGTTTCACAGCTCACGCCACCTGGAACACCACATCATAATGGTGTGTCTAAACGTCGTAACCGCACTTTATTGGATATGGTGCGATCTATGATGTCTCTTATCGATTTACCACTATCGTTCTGGGGTTATGCATTAGAGACAGCTGCATTCATGTTAAACAGGGCACCATCAAAGTCCGTTGAGACGACACCCTATGAATTGTGGTTTGGCAAGAAACCTAAGCTGTCGTTTATTAAAGTTTGGGGATGCGATGCTTATGTCAAAAGGCTTCAGCCCGATAAGCTCGAACCCAAATCAGAGAAGTGTGTCTTCATAGGATACCCTAAGGAAACAATTGGGTACACCTTCTACCATAAGTCTGAAGGAAAAATCTTTGTTGCTAAAAATGGAACCTTTCTAGAGAAGGAGTTTCTCTCGAAAGAAATGAGTGGGGGGAAAATAGAATTTGATGAGGTAATTGTACCTATTCTCAATTTGAAAGGTAGATCATCAAAGAAATATGTTCCCGTGATGCCTACACCTACTGGAGAGGAAGCTAATGATAAAGAGCATGAAACTTCAGATCAAGTTACTATAGAACCTCGTCGGTTAAACAAAGCATGATCCACACTGGAGTGGTACGGTAATCCTGTTCTGGAGGTCATGTTACTTGACCATGATGAACCTATGAACTATGAAGAAGCTATGATGAGACTAGATTCCGATAAATGGCTTGAGGCCATGAAATCTGAGATAGGATCCATGTATGAGAACAAAGTGTGGACTTTGGTGGATCTGCCCGATGATCAACGACCCATAGAGAATAAATGGATCTTCAAGAAGAAGAGTGACGCTGATGATAGTGTTACTATCTACAAAGCTTGAATTGTCGCAAAAGGTTTTTGACAAGTTCAAGGTGTTGACTACTATGAGATTTTCTCACTTGTATCGATGCTTAAGTCTGTCCGAATCATGTTAGCAATTGCCACACTTTATGAAATCTGGAAAATGGATATCAAAACTACTTTCCTTAATGGATACTAAAAGTTGTATATGATGCAATCAGAAGGTTTTGTCAATCCTAAAGGTGCTAACAAAGTGTGCGAGCTCCAGCGATCCATCTGTGGACTGGTGCAAGCATCTGAGAGTTGGAATATACGCTTTGATGAGTTGATCAAAGCATATAGTTTTATATAGACTTGCGGTGAAGTCTGTATTTACAAGAAAGTGAGTGGGAGCACTACAGCCTTTCTGATAAGTATATGTGAATGACATATTGTTGATCAGAAATGATGTAGAATTTTCTAGAAAGCATAAAGGAGAGTTTGAAAGGAGTTTTTAAAAGAAATACCCCGATAAAGATGCTTACATATTGGGCATCAAAATCTATAGAGATAGATCAAGACACTTGATAAGATTTTTCAATGAGTACATACCTTGACAAGATTTTGTAAGAGTTCAAAATGGATCAGTCAAAGAAGGAGTTCTTGCCTGTATTACAAGGTGTAAAATTGAGTAAGACTCAAAAGCCGACCACGGCAGAAGATAGAAAGGAAATGAAATTCATTCCCTATGCCTCAGTCATAGGCTCTATAAAGTATGCCATGCTATGTACCAGGCCAGTTGTGTGCCTTGCTATGAGTTTAGCAAGGAGGTATGATAGTGATCCAGGAGTAGATCCCTGAATATCGGTCAAAGTTATCCTTAGTTACCTAAGAGGACTAAGGAAATATTTCTCGGTTATGGAGGTGATAAAGAGTTCATCGTAAAGAGTTACGTCGATTCAAGCTTTTACATCGATCCAGCTGACTCTGAGTCTCAATCTGGATACATACTGGAAGTGGGAACAATTAGCTAGAGTATCTCCATGCAGAGCATTGTAGACATAGAAAAATTGCAAAATACATACAGATCTGAATGTGGCAGACCGTTGACTAAACTTCTCTCATAAGCAAAACATGATCACACCTTAGTACTTTTTGGGTGTTAATCACATGCTGATGTGAACTAGATTATTGACTCTAGTAAACCCTTTGGGTGTTGGTCACATGGCGATGTGAACTATGGGTGTTAATCACATAACGATGTGATCTATCGGTGTTAAATCACATGGCTATTGATGTCTACTACACAACCTTCTTCTTGTAGACGTTGGGCCAGCAAGTGCACATGTTTGTAGGACAGTAGCAAATTTCCCTCAAGTGGATGACCTAAGGTTTATCAATCCGTGGGAGGCGTAGGATGAAGATGGTCTCTCTCAAACAACCCTGCAACCAAATAACAAAGAGTCTCTTGTGTCCCCAACACACCCAATACAATGGTAATTTGTATAGGTGCACTAGTTCGGCGAAGAGATGGTGATACAAGTGCAATATGGATAGTAGATAAAGGTATTTGTAATCTGAAATTATATAAACAGCAAGGTAACTAATGATAAAAGTGAGCGTAAATGGTATTGCAATGGTAGGAAACAAGGCCTAAGGTTCATACTTTCACTAGTGCAAGTTCTCTCAATAATAATAACATAGATAGATCATATAACAGTCCCTCAACATGCAACAAAGAGTCACTCCAAAGCCACTAATAGCGGAGAACAAACGAAGAGATTATGGTAGGGTACGAAACCACCTCAAAGTTATCCTTTCTGTTCTATCTATTCAAGAGTTCGTAGTAAAATAACATGAAGCTATTCTTTCCGCTCAATCTATCATAGAGTTCATACTAGAATAACACCTTAAGACATAAATCAACCAAAAACCTAATGTCACCTAGATACTCCATTGTCACTCAAGTATCCGTGGGCATGATTATACGATATGCATCACACAATCTCATATTCATCTATTCAACCAACACAAAGTACTTCAAAGAGTGCCCCAAAGTTTCTACCGGAGAGTCAAGACGAAAATGTGTGCCAACCCCTATGCATAGGTTTATGGGCGGAACCCGCAAGTTGGTCACCAAAACATACATCAAGTGGCACATGATATCCCATTGTCACCACAGATAAGCACGGCAAGACATACATCAAGTGTTCTCAAATCATTAAAGACTCAATCTGATAAGATAACTTCAAAGGGAAAACTCAATTCATCACAAGAGAGTAGAGGGGGGAGAAACATCATAAGATCCAACTACAATAGCAAAGCTCGGGATACATCAAGATCGTGCTATAGAGGGAACACGAGAGAGAACACGAGAGGGAGAGATCAAACATATAGCTATTGATACATACCCTCAGCCTCGAGGGTGAACTACTCCCTCCTCGTCATGGATAGCGTCGGGATGATGAAGATGGCCACCTGTGATGGGATCCCCCTCCGGCAGGGTGCTGGGAAGGGCTCCCGAGAGGTTTCTGGTGGCTACAAAGGCTTGCGGCGGCGGAACTCCCAATCTATCTTGATATTCAATGTTTTTAGGGTACGTAGGCTTATATAGGCGAAAGAAGTCGGTCGGGGGAGCCTCGAGGGGCCCACGAGAGGGTAGGGCACGCCCAGGGGGGTGGGCGCGCCCCCTGTCTCGTGGCCTCCTCGATGATCCCCTAGCTTGCACTCCAAGTTCCTGGGATTGGTTCTGTTCCAAAAATAACTTTTCCGAAGGTTTCATTCCGTTTGGACTCCGTTTGATATTCCTTTTCTTCGAAATACTGAAACAGGCAATAAAACATCAATATGGGCTGGGCCTCCGGTTAATAGGTTAGTACCAAAAGTAATATAAAAGTGTATAATAAAGCCCATAATCATTCAAAATAGATAATAAAATAACATGAATGCTTCATAAATTATAGATACATTGGAGACATATCAAGCATCCCCAAGCTTAATTCCTGCTCGTCCTCGAGTAGGTAAATGATAAAAGAAAGAATTTATGAAGTGTGAATGCTAGCAGGTGCACAAGTTTGTTCAATGATAATTTCAATCACCTTTTTTAGCATGTTTATATGTCATAATAGTAGTTCATCTCATAAAACTTTTCATAATCAAGTAACAAGCTATTCACATGTTAAAGCATGGACGATAAACTTTCTTGAAAACTAGCAAACTTCATTCTTAGTCATCAAACAATTGCAATTCATCCTATTTTCAGGAAGGTTCTATGTCAGAGCTTTGATTTAGCAAACTCCACATACTCAACTATCATATAGTCTTCTACAATTGCTAACACTCACGCAATATTAATGGTTATGGAGTTTTAATCAGACACAGAGAAAGATAGGGGCTTATAATGTTGCCTCCAAACGTATTCACCTTTGGGTGATGTCAACAATAATAGTTCATGCTAATGTACATCCAATTGGATATATATATCAGGATCACCCTAACACAAAGTGCTTGCCAAAGGATAAAATGAAAAAGGGAAAGGTGAAGATCACCTTGACTCTTGCATAAAGTAAATGACATAAAGTAAAAGATAGGCCCTTCACAGAGGGAAGCAGGGATTTGCAGAGGTGCCAGAGCTCGATTTTGAAATAGAGATAAATAATTTTGAGAGGTATGATCTCAATGTCAACATAACAACCAAGAGTTCCCAATATCTTCCATACTACATATATTATAGGCGGTTCCCAAACAGAATGGTAAAAGTTTTTACTCCCCCTCCACTAACAATCATCAATCCATGGCTTGCCCAAAACAACGGGTGCCTCCAACTAACATCAAACCTGGGGGAGTTTTGTTTGCAATTATTTTGATTTGATTTTTTGATCATTTTGATCATGGGACTGGGCAACCCGGTTACCGCCACTTTCTTGTGAATGAGGAGCCGAGTCCACTCATCTTGAGAATAACCCACCTAGCATGGAAGACACTGACATCCCCTAGTTGCTACATGAGCAATTCGGGCATACAAAATAGATTATAATTTGAAGGTTTAGAGTTTGGCACATGCAAATTTACTTGGAACGGTAGGTAAATACCGCATATAGGTAGATATGGTGGACACTCATGGCAAAAATTTGGTTCAAGGGATTTGGATGCACAAGCAGTATTCCCGCTTAGTACAGATATTTAGGCTAGCAAAGGGAGAAAGGCAAGCTCAACATGTTTGAATGATCCATGACAATATAGTTTAACTGAGATGTGAGAAAACATAACCCATTACGTTGTCTTCCTTGTCCAACATCAACTCTTCAGCATGTCATACTTAATGAGTGCTCACAATTATAAAAGATGTCCATGATAATATATTTATATGTGAAATCTCTCTTCCTTAAATATTCTTTCATGAATTGTTCAAATGACTAATACAATGCTTGCTAACCGTCAATAAATTTACAACCTCTACTTCTTAGATGTGAAGTCATTTCTCCCCATGGGATAAGCAAATGAGACATATATAATTTCAGATCTATGACATTCAACTCATTCAACCATTTACTCATAGGATATAAGTGAAGCACATGAGTAAATGACAAAGTACTCCAAAAAGATATAAGTGAAGATCAATGAGTAGCTAAATAATTATGTAACTATGTGAAGACTCTCTCTCATTAAAGAATTTTAGATCTTGGTATTTTATTCAAACAACAAGCAAATAAAAACAAAATGGCATTGCAAGGATAGCACAACTCATGTGAAGAAGCAAAAACTTAGGTTCAACCGATACTAACCAATAGTTGTTGAAGAAGAAAGGTGGGATGCCTAACGGGGCATCCCCAAGCTTAGATGCTTGAGACTTCTTGAAATATTATCTTGGGGTGCCTTGGGCATCCCCAAGCTTGAGCTTTTGTGTCTCCTTAATTCCTTTTTATGTCACGGTTTCTCTTCTTTTTATCAAAAGCTTCATTCACAACAAACTCAACAAGAACTCGTGGGATAGGTTAGTATAAACCAATGCAAAACCATATCATTCCCTACTGTAACAAATAACTAAAATTATTATTCAGCATTGAATACTAAATGTCTCTGCATATTTAATACTCCTATCCTCAAATAGAATCATTAAACAAGCAAATATATGCAAACAATGCAAACATAACAGCAATCTGCCAAAACAGTATAGTCTGTAAAGAATGCAAGATTCATCATGCTTCCCTAACTCCAAAAATTATGAGAAAAATACTACGCTGTAGTAGATTTATCAGATCTCAATATGCAAATATATTCAACTTTATATCACTCTCTGACTTTTCTAGGGAATGTTTGCAACAGCGGTAAACTTTCTGTTTTCAAACAGCAACATGCATACTAGCAAAATAAGCATGGTAAAGGCTATCCTTGACATTTTTATTGAAAATAAAGATTCAAAACATTATTATAAATAACATCAAGCAAATACTAACAAAATAAAATGACTCTCCAAGCAAAACACATATCATGTGGAGAATAAAAATATAGCTCCAAGTAACGTTACCGATGAACGAAGACGAAAGAGGGGATGCCTTTCGGGGCATCCCAAAGATTAATTGCTTGGTTGTACTTGAATATTACCTTGGGGTGCCTTGGGAATCCCCAATCTTAGGCTCTTGCCACTCCTTATTCCATAGTCCATCGATTCTTTACCCAAAACTTGAAAACTTCAACCACACAAAACTCAACACAAAACTCGTAAGCTCCGTTAGTATAAGAAAATAAAACCACCACTTAGGTACTGTAATGAACTCATTCTAAATTCATATTGGTGTAATATCTACTGTATTATAACTTCTATATGGTTCATACCCTTACATACTAGCCATAGATTCATCAAAATAAGCAAACAACAATATGAAAACAGAATCTGTCAAAAACAGAACAGTCTGTAGTAATCTGTATCAAACGTATACTTCTGAATCCCAAAAATTATGAAATAAATTGGTGGACCTGAATAATTTGTGTATTAATCATCTGCAAAAAGATTCAACCTAAAATCACTCCCCAGTAAAAAATGGCAGCTAATCTTGTGAGCGCAAAAGTTTCTGTTTTTTACAGCAAGATCACATAAACTTCACCCAAGTCTTCCCAAAGGTTCTACTTGGCACTTTATTGAAAAAAAGCTATAAAACATGATTACTACAGTAGCATAATCATGTGGACACACAAAAACAGTAAGGGTAAATATTGGGTTGTCTCCCAACAAGCGCTTTTCTTTAATGCCTTTCTAGCTAGGCGCGATGATGACAATGATGCTCACATAAAAGATAAGAATTGAAACATAAAGAGAGCATCATGAAGAATATGACTAGCACATTTAAGTCTAACCCACTTCCTATGCATAGGGATTTTGTGAGCAAACAACCTAAGGGAACAATAATCAACTAGCATAGGAAGGCAAAACAAGCACAACTTCAAGAATTTCAACACATAGAGAGGAAACTTGATATTATTGCAATGCATACAAGCATATGTTCCTCTCTCATAATAATTTTCAGTAGCATCATGAATGAATTTAACAATATAACCAGCACATAAATCATTCTTTTCATGATCTACAAGCATAGAAAATTTATTACTCTCCACATAAGCAAAATTCTTCTCATTCGGAATGGTGGGAGTATCATAAGAGACTTGAACACTAAAAATTGTTTCCACATTAAAGGAGTAATGTTCAGAAAAAGGGTAACCATAATCATGACAAGTTTTATAAATATAATAATCACTACTTTTTATAGCATAAGTTTCATCACAATAATCATCATAAGTAGCAACTACTTTTTATAGCATAATCACTACTTTTTATAGCATAATCACTACTTTTTATACCTTTTTACCTTTGCTGCCCCTTCTCTTCCTTTTCTTCTTCACATTATGTGTGGGTTCAACTCTCTTTATTGATGGGATTGGTTGAATAGAAAGCTCCTCCTCGTTACCTGATTCATCATAAGGAATAATAGGAGGAGATTGGGAAGTCTCTTCCCTTTGATTAGTATTTTCATCATATTCTATTTGCTTTCTTTTCTTTATGTAATTGGCAATATAAGGATTTTCAATGCAATTCACTGCACAATACAAATAAATCTTCTCTAGATCAAAATCAAGAACTTTCTTAAGGGCAAAACCTGGAAGATCCTTAGTCAAACGTTTGAATTCTTCATAACCCAAAAGCAAACTAGGTTCATTATAATGTGCAAGGGAAATCAAATCATCACAATTTTTGGACACGATTCGATCATGAAATAATCTGCATAGGGGATGTAGATGACCACGTTCATTGCATAGTTCACAAGTACGACAAAGGAAATGTAAATTTTCAGCACTTCTATTTAACTTTTCTTGCGACAATTTAGTTTCTAATGCTTATGCCTCTTGCAATATATATCTTCTCTATTCGGTGTGTTCATGCAAACATGCACTCCACAAAAGTTGACATGCTCATAAGAGATATTTTCATCATGACTAGTGCAATCATCATTAGTACTATGGATATTCAAAGAGTTCATACTAACAACATTGCAATCATGATCATCCTTCAAAGATTTAGTGACAAACATTTTATAGATTTCTTCTTCTAGCACTTGAGCATAATTTCCTTACCATCATTCTTACCAAAGATATTAAAAAGATGAAGCATATGAGACAAATTCAATTCCATTTTTTGTAGTTTTCTTTTATAGACTAAACTAGTGATAAAACAAGAAACAAAAAGATTCAATTGCAAGATCTAAAGATATACCTTCAAGCACTCACCTCCCCGACAATGGCGCTAGAAAAGAGCTTGATGTCTACTACACAACCTTCCTCTTGTAGACGTTGTTGGGCCTACAAGTGCACAGGTTTGTAGGACAGTAGAAAATTTCTCTCAAGTGGATGACCTAAGGTTTATCAATCCGTGGGAGGCGTAGGATGAAGATGGTCTCTCTCAAACAACCCTGTAACCAAATAACAAAGAGTCTCTTATGTCCCCAACACACCCAATACAATGGTAATTTGTATAGGTGCACTAGTTCGGCGAAGAGATGGTGATACAAGTGCAATATGGATAGTAGATAAAGGTATTTGTAATATGAAATTATAAAAACAGCAAGGTAACTAATGATAAAACTGAGCGTAAACGGTATTGCAATGGTAGGAAACAAGGCCTAAGGTTCATACTTTCACTAGTGCAAGTTCTCTCAACAATAATAACATAGATAGATCATATAACAATCCCTCAACATGCAACAAAGAGTCACTCCAAAGCCACTAATAGCGGAGAACAAACGAAGAGATTATGGTAGGGTACAAAACCACCTCAAAGTTATCCTTTCTGTTCTATCTATTCAAGAGTTCGTAGTAAAATAACATGAAGCTATTCTTTCCGCTCAATCTATCATAGAGTTCATACTAGAATAACACCTTAAGACATAAATCAACCAAAACCCTAATGTCACCTAGATACTCCATTGTCACCTCAAGTATCCGTGGGCATGATTATACGATATGCATCACACAATCTTAGATTCATCTATTCAACCAACACAAAGTACTTCAAAGAGTGCCCCAAAGTTTCTACCGGAGAGTCAAGACGAAAACGTGTGCCAACCCCTATGCATAGGTTTATGGGCGGAATCCGCAAGTTGGTCACCAAAACATACATCAAGTGGCACATGATATCCCATTGTCACCACAGATAAGCACGACAAGACATACATCAAGTGTTCTCAAATCATTAAAGACTCAATCCGATAAGATAACTTCAAAGGGAAAACTCAGTTCATCACAAGAGAGTAGAGGGGGAGAAACATCATAAGATCCAACTACAATAGCAAAGCTCGGGATACATCAAGATCGTGCTATAGAGGGAACACGAGAAAGAACATGAGAGGGAGAGATCAAACATATAACTACTGGTACATACCCTCAGCCTCGAGGGTGAACTACTCCCTCCTCATCATGGATAGCATCGGGATGATGAAGATGGCCACCTGTGATGGGATCCCCCTCCGGCAGGGTGCTGGGAAGGGCTCCCGAGAGGTTTCTGGTGGCTACAGAGGCTTGCGGCGGAGGAACTCCCGATCTATCTTGATATTCAATGTTTTTAGGGTACATAGGCTTATATAGGCGAAAGATGTCGGTCGGGGGAGCCTCGAGGGGCCCATGAGAGGGTAGGGCATGCCCAGGGGGGTGGGCACACCCCCCTGTCTCGTGGCCTCCTCGATGATCCCCTGGCTTGCACTCCTAGTTCCTGGGATTGGTTCTGTTACAAAAATAACTTTTCTGAAGGTTTCATTCCGTTTGGACTCCGTTTGATATTCCTTTTCTTCGAAATACTGAAACAGGCAATAAAACAGCAATATGGGCTGGGCCTCCGGTTAATAGGTTAGTCCCAGAAGTAATGTAAAAGTGTATAATAAAGCCCATAATCATTCAAAACAGCTAATAAAATAACATGAATGCTTCATAAATTATAGATACGTTGGAGACGTATCAGCTATGTAATCTAGATTATTGACTCTAGTGCAAGTGGGGGACTGAAGGAAACATGCACTAGAGGCAATAATAAAGTTGTTATTTATATTTCCTTATATCATGATAAATGTTTATTATTCATGCTAAAATTGTATTAACCGGAAACTTAGTACATGTGTGAATACATAGACAAAACAAAATGTCCCTTTCTGATTGATCTATTCAAGAGTCCATAATAAAATAACACGAAGCTATTCTTCCTGTTCTATCTATCATAGAGTTCGTACTAGAATAACACCTTAAGACACAAATCAACCAAAACCCTAATGTCACCTAGATACTCCAATGTCACCTCAAGTATCCGTGGGCATGATTATACGATATGCATCACACAATCTCAGATTCATCTATTCAAACCAACACAAAGTACTTCAAAGAGTGCCTCAAAGTTTCTACCGGAGATTCAAGACGAAAACGTGTGCCAACCCCTATGCATAGATTCCCAAGGTCACGGAACCCGCAAGTTGATCACCAAAACATGCATCATGTGAATCAACAGAATACCCCATTGTCACCACGGGTATCCCACACAAGACATACATCAAGTGTTCTCAAATCCTTAAAGACTCGATCCGATAAGATAACTTCAAAGGCTAAACTCAATTCATTATAAGAGAGTAGAGGGGGAGAAACATCATAAGATCCAACTATAATAGCAAAGCTCGCGATACATCAATATCGTGCCAAATCAAGAACACGATAGAGAGAGAGATAAAACACATAGCTATTGGTACATACCCTCAGCCCCGAGGGTGAACTACTCCCTCCTCGTTATGGAGAGCGCCGAGATGATGAAGATGGCCACTGGTGCGGGATCCCCCTCCAGTAGGGTGACGGAATGGGGTCCCGATTGGTTTTTGGTGGCTACAGAGGCTTGCTGCGGCGAACTCCCGATCTATTGTGCTCCTCGATGTTTTCAGGGCATATGAGTATATATATATATAGGCAAAAGAAGTCTGTCAGGGGAGCCACGAGGGGCCCATGAGGGTGGGGGGTGCGCCCAGGGGGTAGGGCGTGCCCTGGACCCTCGTGGCCGCCTCGTTGCTTCCCTGACGTCTACTCCAAGTCTTCTGGATTGCGTTTGTTCCAAAATTAACTCTCCCGAAGGTTTCATTCCAATTGGACTCCGTTTGATATTCCTTTTTTGCGAAACACTGAAATAGGCAAAAAAACAACTTGGACTGGGCCTCCGGTTAATAGGTTAGTCCCAAATAATATAGAAGTGTATAATAAAGCCCATTAAACATCCAAAACAGATAATATAATAGCATGAATACTTCATAAATTATAGATACATTGGAGACTGTCAGCATCCCCAAGCTTAATTCCTGCTCGTCCTTGTGTAGGTAAATTATAAAAGAAAGAATTTATGAAGCGTGAATGCTAGTAGGTGCACAAGTTTGATCAATGATAATTTCAGTCACCTTTTCTAGCATCATTATATGTCATAACAGTAGCTCATCTCATAAAGCTTTTCATGATCAAGTAACAAGCTATTCACATGTTAAAGTATAGATCATAAACTTTCTTGAAACTTACAAACTATATTCTCAGTCATCAAACAATTGCAATTCATCTTATTTTCAGGAAGGGTCTATGTCAGAGCTTTGATTTAGCCAACTCCACATATTCAACTATCATTTAATCTTTCACAATTGCTAACACTCACGTGATATTTATGGGTTCAAAGTTTTGATCAAACACAGAGAAAGATAGGGGCTTATAGTTTCGCCTCCCAACCTTTTACCTCAAGGGTAATTTCAACAATAATAATTTATGAACGCCTACATCCAAGTGGATATATATATCCAGATCGCTACAACACAAATTGCTTGCGAAAGGAAAAAGTGTAAAAAGGAAAGGTGGTGATCACCATGACTCTTGTACAAGGGTAGAAGATATTAGTAAAAGATAGGCCCTTCGCAGAGGGAAGAAGAGGTTTTCATGCGCTTTTATGGTTGGATGCACAAAATCTTAATGCAAAAGAACGTCACTTTATATTGCCGCTTGTGATAAAGACCTTTATTATGCAGTCCGTCACTTTTATTTCTTCCCCATCACAAGTTCGTATAAAGCTTATTTTCTTCGCACTAATAGATCATACATATTTAGAGAGCAATTTTTATTGCATGCACCGATGACAACTTACTTTAAGGATCTTACTCAATCCTTAGGTAGGTATGGTGGACTCTCATGGCAAAACTGGTTTAAAGGATGTTTGGAAGCACAAGTAGTATTTCTACTTGGTGCAAATAATTTGGCTATCATGAGAGGGAAAGGCAAGCCCAGCATGTTGGATGATCCAAGACAATATAACGTTTCGAATATAGGAAAACATAACCCATTAAGTTGTCTTCCTTGTCAAACATCAAATTTTTAGCATGTCATATTTTAATGAGTGCTCACAATTACAAAAGATGTCCAAGATAGTATATTTATATGTGAAATCTCTCTTCCTTCAATATTCTTTCATGAATTGTTCAAGTGACCAATACAATGTTTGCTAACCTTCAACAAATTTACCACCTCTACTTCTTATATGTGAAGTCATTACTCCCCATGGGATAATCATATGAAACATATGTAATTTCAGATTTATGATACTCAAATCAATCAACCATTTACTTATCTGATAAAAGTGAAGCACACGAGTAAATGACAAACTAATCTAAAAAGATATAAGTGAAGATCAATGAGTAGTTAAATAATTATGTAGCTATGTGAGGACACTCTCTCATTTAAGTATTTCAGATCTTGGTATTTTATTCAAACAGAAAGCAAAACAAAACAAAATGAAATTTCAAGGATAGCACTCATCATGTGAGGAAGCAAAAACATAGGCTCAACTGATACTAACCGATAATTGTTGAGGAAGAAAGGTGGGATGCCTACCGGGGCATCCCCAAGCTTAGATGCTTGAGACTTCTTAGAATGTTATCTTGGGGTGCCTTGGGCATCCCCAAGCTTGAGCTTTTGTGTCTCCTCAATTCCTCTCATATCACGGTTTTCCTAAATCTCAAAAACTTCATTCACACCAAACTCAACAAGAACTCGTGAGATAAGTTAGTATAAACCAATGCAAAAACCTTATCATTTTCTACTGTAACAAATCACTAAAATTATTATTAAACATTTCATACTAAATGTCTCTGCATATTTAATACTCCTATCCTCAAATAGAATCATTAAACAAGCAAACAATGCAAACATAACAGCAATCTGCCAAAACAGTATAGTCTGTAAAGAATGAAAGATTCATCATACTTCCCTAAATCCAAAAATTATGAGAAAAATAATACACTGTAGAATATTTATCATAGCTCAATATTCAAAAAGTTTCAGTATTATATCATTCTCTTACATTTCTAGGGAATTTTTGCAACAGAGGTAAACTTTCTGTTTTGAAACAGCAACATGTATACTTGCAAAATAAGCATGGTAAAGGCTATCCTTGACATTTTTATCAAAAATAAAGATGCAAAACATTATTCTAAATAATATAAAGCAAATACTAACAAAATAAAATGACGCTCCAAGCAAAACACGTATCATGTGGTGAATAAAAATATAGCTCCGAGTAAAGTTACCGATGAACGAAGACGAAAGAGGGGATACCATCCGGGGCATCCCCAAGCTTAGGCTCTTGGTTTTCCTTGAATATTACCTTGGGGTGCCTTGGGCATCCCAAAGCTTAGGCTCTTACCACTCCTTATTCCATAGTCCATCGAATCTTTACCCAAAACTTGAAAACTTCACAACACAAAACTCAACAGAAAATCTCATAAGCTTTGTTAGTATAAGAAAATAAAACCACCACTTAGGTACTGTTGTGAACTCATTCTAAATTCATATTGGTGTAATATCTACTGTATTCTAACTTCTCTATGGTTCATACCCTCCGATACTACTCATAGATTCATCAAAATAAGCAAACAACACATAGAAAACAGAATCTATCAAAAACAGAACAGTCTTTAGTAATATATATCATTAGAATACTTAAGTAACTCCAAAAATTCTGAAATAAATTGGTGGGCCTGAGGAATTTGTATATTAATCATCTGCAAAAATAATCAACTTAAAAGCACTCTCCAGTAAAAAATGGCAGCTAATCTCGTGAGCGTAAAAGTTTCTGTTGTTTACAGCAAGATCGCATAGACTTCACCCAAGTCTTCCCAAAGGTTCTACTTGGCACAAACACTAATTAAAACATAAAACCACATCTAAACAGAGGCTAGGTGAATTATTTATTACTAAACAGGAGCAAAAAGCAATGAAACAGAAATAAAATTGGGTTGCCTCCCAACAAGCGCTAACGTTTAACGCCCCTAGCTAGGCATGATGATTTCAATGATGCTCACATAAAAGATACTAATTGAAACATAAAGAGAGCATCATTAAGAATATGACTAGCACATTTAAGTCTAACCCACTTCCTATGCATAGGGATTTTGTGAGAAAACAACTTATGGGAACAATAATCAACTAGCATAGGAAGGCGAAACAAGCATAGCTTCAAGGTTTTCAACACATAGAGAGGAAACTTGATATTATTGCAATTCCTACAAGCATATGTTCCTTGCTCATAATAATTTTCAGTAGCATAATGAATGAATTCAACAATATAACCATCACATAAAGCATTCTTTTCATGATCTACAAGCATATAAATTTTATTACTCTCCACATAAGCAAAATTCTTCTCATTCGGAATAGTGGGAGTATCATAAGAGACTCGAATACTATAAATTGTTTCCACATTAAAAGAGTAATGCTCAGAAAAAGGGTAATCATAATCATGACAAGTTTTATAAATATAATCATCACTACTTTTTATAGCATAAGTTTCATCACAATAATCATCATAAGTAGCAACTTTGTTCTCATCATAATCAATTGAAACCTCTTCCAAGATAGTGGATTCATCACTAAATAAAGTCATGACCTCTCCAATTCCACTTTCATAAATATTATAAGATTCGACACCCTCCAAAATTATGGGATCATTACTTCCTCAAGTTGACACTACTCCAAACCCACTTTCATCAATATAACCATCATAAATAGGAGGCATGCTATCATCATAATAAATTTGCACGTCAAAACTTGGGAGGCTAAAAATATCATCTTCATTAAACATAGCATCCCCAAGCTTGGTACAAACATTAATTGCAGCAAATATATTCTCAAACATGTCATTCTCATCAAACATAGCATCCCCAAGCTTGGGCCTTTTCATATCATAAGCATAATCACTCTCATCATTAATAGTATGGATAGCACCAATAGGATAGCAATTATCATTATCATAATGAGTAATAGGAGCAACATCATTTGGAAGGGATACCTTTCTACCTTTGCTTCTCCATCTTTTCTTTTTCTTCTTCACATCATGTGTGGGTTTAACCCTCTTTTTTGAGCTCCTTATTAATGAGATTGGTTGAATAGAAATCTCCTCCTCGTTACCTAATTCATCATAGGAAATAATAGGAGGATATTGGGAAGTCTCTTCCCTTTCATTAGTATTCTCTTCATCTTATATTTGCTTTCTTTTCTTTATGTAATTGGCAATATAAGGATTTTCAATGCAATTCACTACACAATACATAAAAATTTGTTCTAGATCAAAATCAAGAACTTTATCAAGGACAAATTCTGGAAGATCCTTAGTTATACGTTTCATTTCTTCATAACCAACAAGCAAACTAAGTTCATTATGATGTGCAAGGGAAATCAAGTCATCACAATTTTTGGACATGATACGACCATGAAACAATTTGCATTGGGGATTTAAATGATCACGTTCATTGCAAAGTTCACAAGGATGACAAAGAGATTTTAAATTTTCAGCACAAGCATTTAGCCTTTCTTGCAACCATTTAGTTTCTAAATGCTTATGCCTCTTGCAAAATCTATCTTATCTATTTGATGTGTACTTGCAAACTCTATGCACTCCACAAAAGTTGACATGCTTATAAGAGACATTTTCATCATGACCAGTGCAATTATCATTAGTACTATGGATATTCAAAGAGTTCATACTAACAACATTGCAATCGTGCTCATCATTCAAAGATTTTGTGCCAAACATTTTATAGACTTCTTCTTCTAGCACTTGAGCACAATTTTCCTTTCCATCATTCTCACTAAAGATATTAAAAAGATGAAGCGTATGAGGCAAACTCAATTCCATTTTTTTGTACTTTTCTTTTATAAACTAAACTTGTTATAAAACAAGAAACTAAAAGATTCTATTGCAAGATCTAAATATATACGTTCAAGCACTCACCTCCCCGGCAACGGCACCAGAAAAGAGCTTGATGTCTACTACACAACCTTCTTCTTATAGACATTGTTGGGCCTCCAAGTGCAGAGGTTTGTAGGAAAGTAGCAAATTTCCCTCAAGTGGATGACCTAAGGTTTATCAATCCGTGGGAGGCGTAGGATGAAGATGGTCTCTCTAAAACAACCCTGCAACCAAATAGCAAAGAGTCTCTTGTATCCCCAACACACCCAATACAATGGTAAATTGTATAGGTGCACAAGTTCGGCGAAGAGATGGTGATACAAGTGCAATATGGATGGTAGCTATAGGTTTTTGTAATATGAAAATATAAAAACAACAAGGTAACTAGTGATAAAAGTGAGCATAAACGGTATTGCAATGCTAGGAAACAAGGCCTAATACTTTGACTAGTGCAAGTTCTCTCAGCAATAATAACATAATTGGATCATATAACTATCCCTCAACATGCAACAAAGAGTCACTCCAAAGTCACTAATAGCGGAGAACAAACGAAGAGATTATTGTAGGGTACGAAACCACCTCAAAGTTATCCTTTCTGATCGATCTATTCAAGAGTCCGTAGTAAAATAACACGAAGCTATTCTTTCTGTTCGATCTATCATAGAGTTCGTACTAGAATAACACCTTTAGACACAAATCAACCAAAACCTTAATGTTACCTAGATACTCCAATGTCACCTCAAGTATCCATGGGAATGATTATACAATATGCATCACACAATCTCAGGTTCATCTATTCAAACCAACACAAAGTACTTCAAAGAGTGCCCCAAAGTTTCTACCGGAGAGTCAAGGCGAAAACGTGTGCCAACCCCTATGCATAGATTCCCAAGGTCACGGAACCCGCAAGTTGATCACCAAAACATACATCAAGTGAATCAATAGAATACCTCGTTGTCACCACGGGTATCCCATGCAAGACATACATCAAGTGTTCTCAAATCCTTAAAGACTCAATCCGATAAGATAACTTCAAAGGGAAAACTCAATTCATTACAAGAGAGTAGAGGGGGAGAAACATCATAAGATCCAACTATAATAGTAAAGATCGTGATACATCAAGATCGTGCCAAATCAAGAACACGAGAGAGAGAGAGAGAGAGAGAGAGAGATCAAACACATAGCATGGTACATACCCTCAGCCCCAAGGGTGAACTACTCCCTCCTTGTCATGGAGAGCACCGGGATGATGAAGATGGCCACCGGTGAGGGATCCCCCCTCCGGCAGGGTGCTGGAATGGGGTCCCGATTGGTTTTTGGTGGCTACAGAGGCTTGCGGCGGCGGAACTCCTGATCTATTGTGCTCCTCGATGTTTTCAGGGCATATGAGTATATATAGGCGAAAGAAGTCGGTCAGGGGAGCCATGAGGGGCCCACGAGAGTGGGGGGAGTGCCCAAAGGGGTAGGGCGCGCCCTGTACCCTCGTGGACACCTTGTTGCTTCCCTGACGTCTACTCCAAGTCTCCTGGATTGCATTTGTTCCAAAAATAACTCTCCCTAAGGTTTCATTCTATTTCGACTCCGTTTGATATTCCTTTTCTGCGAAACACTGAAATAGGCAAAAAACAACAACTTGGACTGGGCCTCCGGTTAATAGGTTAGTCCCAAAAATAATATAAAAGTGTATAATAAAGCCCATTAAACATTCAAAACAGATAATATAATAGCATGAATACTTTATAAATTATAGATACGTTGGAGACGTATCAATTATGCATTACGGAACGAGTAAAGAGACTTGCCGGTAACGAGATTGAACTAGGTATGATGATACTGACGATCAAATCTCGGGTAAGTAACATATCGATGAAAAAGGGAACAACGTATGTTGTTGTGTGTTTGAATGATAAAGAACTTCATAGAATATGTAGGAACCAATATGGGCATCCAGGTTCCGCTATTGGTTATTGATCAGAGATGTGTCTCGATCATGTCTACATAGTTCTTGAACCCATAGGGTCCGCACGCTTAATGTTCGATGACGAATTGTATTATGAGTTATGTGTTTTGGTGACCGAAGTTTGTTCGGAGTCCTGGATGAGATCACGAACATGGCAAGGAGTCTTGAAATGGTCGAGAGGTAAAGATTCATATATTGGAAGGTTATATTGGGACATCGGAATGGTTCCGAGTGATTCGGATATTTTTGCGGAGTACCGAGGGGTTACAGGAACCCCCCGGGGAAGTTTTGGGTCTAAGGGAGAGGGAGGGAAGCCCGCGGGGGGTGGCCGTGCACCCCCATCCTAGGGAGTCCGAATAGGACAAGGAGGAGGGGTTAGCGCCCCCTTCCCTTTCCCTCTCCCTCTCCTTCCTATTCCATCCGGTGGAGAAAGGAAAATGGGGGGGGGGGGATCCTACTTGGACTAGGAGTCCTAGTAGGACTCCCCCCATGGTGCGCCCCTCGTGGCCGCCGGCCTCTCTTCCCCCTCCTTTATATACGTGGGCAGGGGCACCCCAAAGGCACATCAATTGTTCTCTTAGCCATGTGCGGTGCCCCCTTCCACAGTTTACATCTCCGATCATAGCGTCATAGTGCTTAGGCGAAGCCCTGTGCGGATCACATCATCAACACCATCATCACGCCTTCATGCTGGTGAAACTCTCCCTTGACCCTCTGCTGGTCAAGAGGTCGAGGGACATCATCGAGATGAACGTGTGTTGAACTCGGAGGTGCCATACGTTCGGTGCTAGATCGGTTGGATCGTGAAGACGTTTGGCTACATCAACCACTTTAACCTAACGCTTCCGCTTTCGGTCTACGTGGGTACATGGACACACTCCCCCCTCTCGTTGCTATACATCTCCTAGATAGATCTTGCATGATCGTAGGATTTTTTTTGAAGTTGCATGCTACATTCCTCAACAAGAGCTTGGAATTGAAAATCTTGAAACACCTATTAGAACTAGTCCTCCTAGATATGAATTGCCAAAGGTACTAGAAGGTTATGTTATGAATGAGGAGGCAACTAGAGATATTCTTGCTTGTAAGGATAGAGATAATCTAGAAAAATTATTATGCAAGTATAAAGAAAAGACTCTGAATGCTAAAATGAAATGTGATCCTCAGTTTGCTACTTCACCTATCTTTGTTTACGATAAGGATTATGAATTCTCTATCGACCCAGAGTTGACTATTTTGGTTGAATCTGATCCTTTCCATGGTTATGAAACTGAAACTGTTGTGGCACATCTTACTAAGTTGAATGACATAGCCACCCTTTTTGCTGATGATGAGAAAATTTGCTATTATTATATTCTCAAGTTATTTCCGTTTTCATTAAAGGGTGATGCTAAATCTTGGTACAATAGTCTTGCTCCTGGTTGTGTGCGTAGTCCCCAGGACATGATTTATTACTTCTCTGAAAAATATTTTCCTGCTCATAAGAAACAAGCTGCCTTACAGGCAATATTTAACTTTGTGCAAAATGAAGAAGAGAGTCTCGGCTTCTCCAATTGCTTAATGCTTTTCCTGATCATCCTCTTAAGAAAAATGAAATACTTGATATCTTCTATAATGGACTAACCGATGCTTCTAGGGATTTCCTAGATAGTTGGTCTGGTTGTGTTTTTAGGGAATGAACTATTGGACAAACCAAAGAATTATTGAATAACATATTAAAAAATTATGATGATTGGACTCTTCCTGAACCACTGCCTAAACCCACTCCGAAGAAGAGAGGTATCTTATATCTCAATCCTAAAGATATGCAAGAGGCAAAGAAATCTATGAAGGAAAAAGGTATTAAAGCAGAGGATGTCAAAAATTTACCACCTATTGAAGAAATACATGGGCTTGAGACACCACCACCACCCAAGTTGGTAGAGGTAAATTCTTTAATGAAATTCAATGATAGTGATAATGCTCATAATAAACCTCCTAGCCAATGCCTTTATGAGTTTCATAATTACATTAGAAAGCAATATCACTTCAATGCAAATGTTATGAAACAATTGGAATACAACTTTGATATGATTGCTCGCTTAAGTGACTTGTAATTTAGAATCTCAAATGATATTAGGGGTGTAGGAAAGCATGCCTCTATGGTTCAAACTCAATTAGAACAAGTTTCTAAATCTCAAAGAGAGTTGCTTGATGAAATGAACAATAATATAAGTGACTTTGCTGTTAGGGTAGCAACTAGAGGAGGTAAAATGACTCAGGAACCACTTTATCCTGAGGGACACCCAATGAGAATTGAACAAGATTCTCAAAGAATTAACACTGATGCACCTAGTCCATCTAAAAATAAAAAGAAGAAGAAAACTGATAGGACTTTGCATGCCTCTAGTGAACCTGAAATAGAAAAACCTCCTGATAATGATAATGAAGTTTCTTCTTTGATGCTGAAACTCAATCTAGTAGTGAACAATTACCTTCTAATAATGAAAATGATAATGATGAGGTTCATGAAGACACTCAAACTAATGATAAAGAACCAGACAATGTTGTTGAGATAGAACCAGCTATTGATCTTGATAACCCACAACCAAAGAATAAAAGATATGATAAAAGAGACTTTGTTGCTAGAAAACATGGTAAGGAATGAGAACCACGGGTTCAAAAACCTATGCCCTTTCCACCTAACAAAGATGATGAAGAATTTGAATGCTTTGCTAAAATGCTGAGGCTAGTCTTTTTGCGTACTCGCTTGACCGATATCTTAAAAATGCCTCCTTATGCAAAGTACATGGAAGACATCATCACCAATAAGAGAAAAATACCGGAAGCTGAAATCTCCACCATGCTTGCTACCTAAAAAACTTGGAGATCCGGGAATACCAACTATACCTTGCTCCATCAAAAGAAATTATGTGAAAACTGCTTTATGTGATTTGGGAGCTGGTGTTAGTTTTATGCCTTTCTCTTTATATAAAAGACTTGATTTGATAAACTCACACCTACTGAAATATCTTTGCAAATGGCGACAAATCAACTGCCATACCTATCGGTATTTGTGAGGATGTGCCCATTGTTGTTGCTAATGTTACTATCTTAACTGACTTTTTTATACTGGAGATGCCCGAGGACGACAACATGTCAATTATCCTTGGTAGACCCTTCTTGAATACTGTATGGGCTGTTATTGATTGCAATAATAGCAAGGTCACTTTTCATATCAATGGCAATGAGCATATGGTGCACTTCCTGAAAAACAATTACAAGTGAATGCTATAAATGTTATTGAATAATCTCCGACAATCACTATTGGAAGTTTTCAGCTACCTCTACCTACTATTAAAAAGAAATTTGAAATGCTTATTGTTGGGGTCATTTATATCCCCGTTGAGATAATGTAGTGTTTTACGAAAGTTCTTCGGTTTCATGCTTATCGGTAGTGGTTGTTAATAAGACTTGATCAACCTTATTGATGAGTCATTTTTGAGAGGTATGAAGTTGATGAATTTAGTGAGCACTGCCTTCTGTCCATACCTTTTGTTTTCTATTTTTATTAGTTAAATAAAAAATGCCATGTTTTGTCTGTTTCTTGAGTTTTCTGTACAATAAAAAATGACCCAAAAATAAAAGTTCTCAGAATGCTCTGAAATTTTAATACGATTTCTTTCTGAATATTTAAGAATTTTTGGTGCAAATAATATCAGAGTGAGGTGCACCAGGTGGGCACAACCCACCTGGGCGCGCCCTGGTGGGTGGTGGTCCCCACGTGGCCCTCTCACTTATCACTTCTTCCCATGTTACCACATTCCTCCAGAAAAAAAATCACAATTGCTCTCTCTCTCTCTCCCTCTCTCTATCCCTCCCTCCCTCTCCCTCTCTCTCTCTCTCTCTCTCTCTCTCTCTCTCTCGTGTTCTTGCTCCTAAAACTGTGGATTTTGATCTCTTTGCTCGAAGCTCCGTTTCCGAAACTGTTTCGGCGGATTGTTGCTTGGTATGTGACTCCTCCATTGGTCCAATTAGTTTTTGCTTTAGTGGTTTATATTTTGAATAATTAGTTACTCTTGGTGCTATTGTATATGAGCTTGCATGTTGAATTATTAGAGTTCTAAGTAGTTTTATTGCTTGATATGGCCTCTATGGACCCCTATGAGTAGTTGCTTTCATTTTTATATGGTTTTGTTGACGACTGGTAAAATTCCAGATTATATATATAACGACTGCACAAGAGGCACTAAAAACTTTCTAGGCAAAAGTATAAATAAGCCTTAATATATCATAGCATTGTTTTTACAATTTTGATACATTTTACTCGAACATAATATCTTTCGAGCACTGACCCTCTATCAAGAGGGCGCCCTCTAAGACATCTTCGAAGTAATGCTCTGGCGTGTCCTTGCCCTCGGGTGGACTCTTTGCTACAATATATGTGGCCTTCATCCTCGCCTAGTACGTCTTGACGCGGGCAAGGGCCATCCGTGCACCTTCTATGCACGTTGATCGCTTAACAGCGTCGATATGCGGCGCCGCATTAACTAGTCGTTGCACCAAACCAAAATAACTATTCAGAATTGACTCTCTTGGCCACAGCCGGACCACGACATCCTTCATGGAAGATCCAGATATCATGTGGAGCTCCGCCCATTGGGCCATCTGTTCGTTCAGCAACAGCGGACGCTTTGGCATGCTGAATTGCAACCAGAAAAGCTTTTCCGCCGCATGTCCTTCTTGCACTTGGAAAAACTGCATTGCATCAGAAGCACTCTTCGACAAGTCCAAAAATACGTCTGGAGAACTCCACATTCGATCAAAGTGGGGCATACTTCGGATCGCCGAATTTAGTTCGTAATAAGAAGGGCTTACCAGCCACGATCTCCCCAGCTTGCCGGATCTCCTCCCGAGCCGCTCTAGACTCGGACCATGCTTCCCTTGCCTCTTGTAAGGCCTTCTCAAGATCGGCCGCTTTGGTTTGGCTATATTTCTTGAGAAATTCGCATCGGCTAGTGGTATCCTTTAGCTCAAGCGCATAGTAGATATTCTCTCCTTGCACTGGCACCGAGAAGCCTGTTCGGCTTTTAATTCAACAGTTGCCTTTTTGGTAGCCGCATTACTCACCCTGGCTTGCTCCTTGGCCCGAGCAAGCTCAGCCCAAAGGGTCTCAACAGCAGCGGCACCATCTGCAGTTAAGCATATTACAATTCTCAGCGTCATGCTCATATTATAATACTTGCATATACTGACTGCCCCAAAGACATACCTTGCGCCTCGTCGAGCCGCCTATTCATAAGCATGATGTCATCATCTACCACATCAAGTTTCTGCTTAGGATATGCAACCCCTATAGCTTGGGTAGTCGCCAGGGATGTAACAGCCTGTGTTCTAATTAGTCAGATTATTTCCTGGGCATATCTTTCGTGATCCTCTGATCGCCTCCCTTTGGGCACCAACTAGAGTCTCAGGGGCTACTATCTATACAGAGGTGCATTTCGTGTTTATAGCACAATTGAAAATGTTACATTACGTACCTCGAAGCCTTTTAGCAGGCTCGTAAAAGCTTCATTCAATCCGCTTTTCGCGGATAGAACTCTCTCAACTACCGTACCCATCAAGGTACGATGTTCCTCTGAGACAGGCGCATGTCGCAGTATGTCCATCAATGTATCTGGCGCCTCCGGATCCTTGGAAGCAGCCGTAGGGATACGGACTCCCTTCAATGGAATATGTTCATTCGCCCTTAGAGTCGTCTCTAGCTGTATATCGGATAGTTCGGGGCTTATATTGTTGGTCCCCGAAGGAGCCGAACACCCCGGACCCTGTGCGGCCGAAGTATCTCCTTCTGGCCTAGTCTTCATTATCCTTCGCACCACTTGTTGACCGGGAGAGATCCTCTAGGACGACACCTCGGGGTCGTAATTCCTATGGGGCGGGGAAATCTATGGAGGTGTTTCGCTCTCCATCATCTCCAGAAGAAGATCCCCCGAGGAAGAGGACTGTTGAGGGAGGCTGCATGTCGAACTGCAAAACATATATTTTAAATATTACCCTTGCAACCAAGAAAGAATGGGATATGTTTAAAACACCCTTGTTCACTTACAATTCAGCTAAGGGCTTGTCCTTATGGAGGAATTGCGTGACAACGTCACCTCCCGAACCAGAACCCCCTGATAGGGATATCTTCCCTCGCTTGGAAGCCTTTATCTTCAAGTCTTTGGAGGCGGTCCTCTTCTTACTCCCCTCCTTGTCTTCCTTCGTCGGCACTTGATGGGGTGCCGGAGCTAGCATCCTTGTTAACATCGGATCCGCTGAGTCTTCGGGAAGAGGGGACAAACACCTAATTCTCTCCGCCTTCTTTGTCTTGCACTGGCCGAGTATCGTTTTCTCAGTATATTGTTACGAGAAACTTAACTAAACTGTGTTCGGAAGTCGAGTATTTACCGAGGTATCCGGATGGTTGTAGTCAAGGCCGACGTCCTCTGTAGTGTCTGGACACTGTTTTCATGTCCCAAAGAATAATTTACACATCCCTTTGAGCGTCGTGCCGAAGAAGTGCTGAAGGGTTCACGGTCCTTCCGGATTGAACTCCCACATGCGGAGAGGCTGTCGTCGGCACGGTAGGACCCGACGGACTAGCATTACTTGGATTACCTTGATAAGATCGGTGTCCTTCTCAATGAGGCTCCGAATGCGGCTTTGTAGTGTCCGCACTTCATCAACTGATCCCCACACTACCAAAAAAATACACTTCCGTGATGATACGTGTTTGTCACAGTAGGTCGCGTTTTTTGTCATGCATGTACATCAATGACACATTTATGACAGAATCAAGATAGTCATACCTGTGCTGTCGTAGAAGTGTTCCATGACATTACCAAAATTATCATCATGGAAGTGTCCACTTCCATGAAGATAAATCGCGCGTCACAGAAGTGCTTTCGTCAAGGGTGACCGACATGTGGCATCCACCGTAACGGAACGCGGTTAAGCTATCGGGTCAGATTTTGGATCCGATAACCCGTTAGCAGCCCCGACCAATGGGAAATTTCCACGTGTAAAATTCTGATTGGCCGAAGGGAACACCTGTCAGCTCGTTAGTGGGCCATATGTTGCCCGTCCATTGGAGGAGACATGCCTATGGTACGTCGACACGTGGCTGGGCCCAATAGAGGCCCATATAGGTTAAAAAGGCCGGCCTAGTCAAAGGCCTGTAGAACTTAATCAGGTACTAGTGGGCCAGCCCAATAACGGCCTGCTTAATAAAGGCCCATTTACGGCGCGAAACCAGATCTGGCCCATTAATTGCTGCCCAATATTTGGGCCCATTTACGGCCCGAAGCCAGATCTGGCCCGTTAATTGTTCGCCCAATATTTGGGCCCATTTGCGGCCCGAAGCTAGATCTGGCCCGTTAATTGTTCGCCAAATATTCGGGCCCAACTACAGCCCAGTGACTTTCGGCCTGTTAGAGGCCTGATGTAGACATGGGCCCATTTCAACCTGGTGTGACTTTCGGCCTGGGAATGGCCCGTGCTGCCCATGGGCCATATATGGTCTGACGGGACCTCGGGCCCACTAACGGCCTGTGCTAAAGGTGGCAACAGTTAAGCCCAACGTGACTTTGGGCCTGTTAAAGGCCTGTCGCGTAATTCGGCCCGTTGATGCTTGTACTAAGCTTTCGGCCTCTTAAAGGCCCATGATATCAGTGGGCCAACTAAGGCCCGAGATATGTTTCGGCCTGGTAACGACCCGTGAGCTAACTGGGCCCATAACGGCACAGTCTATATTTCGGCCTGCTGAAGGCCCGTCGACGACTAGTGAAAATTGAGGCCCAACATGCATTTTGGCCTGCTAAAGGCCCGTGGTTTCATCTCGGCCGTAATAGGCCAGTACAATATTTAGCCTGTTAATAACCCAACGCTACCTGGGCCAAACTAAGCGCTGGGTCGACAAAAGGCCCAACTAAAATATAGGCCGGTGTAAGTTTGGGCCTGGCGCAATGTGTGAAGGCCCCAATCATTCGGGCCCAAGAAAGACGCAGGCCGGCCCAATTGTGGCCCGCTAAAAACTTGGCCCGTTAGAGTCAAATGTTTCGGCCTGGTCGACTACATTTGATTTTTTTTCCAGATAGCGAATGATGGCAGTAACTAGTAGGAATTAAGAACAAACCTACTCTATAGAATAAAGAAATTATGGCATAGTAACTAAGAATAAACCTATACTATACAATAAAGGATTTAAGGTATATAACATCCACTAGGAATCGAAGTTCGCCACCAGTGATCATAAAGCGCAACGAAGAAGCAGATTACAAAAACTGGGCACCATTGCAGCGTAACAAAATAATATTGAACCGAGACCACTTCCAAGACAGTTCAAGAAAGGTTAGCCTTGCGGGAGAACTGCTGCGCAAGCTGCTGAGCAAGGCTGTGAGACCGACCTAGCATGTCGGTCATAGCTTCCAGGTGTAGCTGTTTAGCGACGAGGTTCTCATTGGTGTTCTCCGCAATCTTTCTTAGAGATAGGACTTCAAGTCGAAGTTGAGTTGCAGAATGCTTTTCTGCTAGAACTTGGGACTGAAGAAGTCGAACTGATTTAGACAACAAATTCTGTGAGCTTGTCTGACTGTTAGTCTCAAGTAACTTGAACACTGCATCAAGACAAGACTTTGGGGTTGTCTCGCTATCTTCAAGATGTTTTGCCTTCTTTGCTACAATATATGTTGGGTTTGTCTCATAGCCTTCAACAGACTTGTGCATGCCATCAGGCATATCACCCTGAAACAAAGCAGAGAGATAACATGTTTTGCACGTGTATAAACAAAGATGATAACTGTTCTGTCAATTCTATCCAATTTCAAATTAGAAAATAAAGAGTAAGTTCAAAATATCAATAGCATAATTTGGCATTGTTCATAATGCGGGGAGCTTCACCACACTACTGGATTACCATGTCAACATAACAAGCATATATGAAGGGCAAAGAAAATCATTGTATCTATTTTGGATAATGTGCATGGCATGTTGTTCATATCATCAGCCACATCAGTAAGATAAAACAGGAGATGACAAGGTGCAAACGTGGGCTGCTTGACCACACACTGGATTATAGATCCACAAAACCAAGCATACATATAGGGAGTATTAAGTAATGTGCATGATATGAATAAGAAATTTGGTTTTACAAGTAAAACTTAGAACTTACGATTCTTACGAACATGCATTTTGGTAGAAACAACAAACTAAACAGCAGTAAATGATAGGGAGTATGAGCAAATTAAACAACAGTTGAGGATAAAGGCTTTAGAAGGACTGACTTACATTAACAGTTAACACCGGCTTTATAATGCCCTTCTCCATGTCAAGGGAAGGATAACTCAAGAATTTCAGCACACAATCTTCTTCATAAGCATTGCCTGTACTCTACATTTTGTAGAGAGTAATTATAGATATGATAATACTGGAAGGGATAGAGGATAATGAGGATAAGATGCAGATTGATGCTACATAATCAACTACCAATCCCTGGAAGTACAAGCATTACAGGACAAAATGTACTGACAAGAGCAATGGGCTACACTTCTGCACTGGCATTGTCTGTGTATTCTACTTGTTGGTAAGATTAAATATAGATCTGATCTTTTTTAATAAATGATGGGCGAGGGAGATAAGATGCATAATGCTACAAAATGAACCAATCCCTCTTCCCATAATACAAGAGTGTTTTGAACACTGGTGTACTGTACAAAACATTCTTATATTATGGGACGGAGGGAGTAGCTGTTAATGTAAGTACAGTGATAGACCACGTTCAGTCCTTACAAGAGGACTGCAGAGCTAAACCTCTTCAAAAGCATTGGGTTGATTCTAAATTTGTGTAAGAGTCCATATGGATCTTATAATGTCCACCAAATGGACGATTACAAGGCTAACATGTGCAGTGATTCTATATAATCAAACAGCTATGAAAGTAAGTATGGTCATACAGGGCAAGAGGTACTCACAAGAGAAATGCAGTGTGCAGTATAGTTGCGAGATTCTGTGGTCCCTTAAGAACGAATGTTCTTCTGCTAACAATTTTCATAAAAGTGAGACATTAAGGCAAATGCAGAAATGTAGTTCAAATTGTGATGTGATATCATAGACAGTACCTTACGCTGCAGCTGAGACTAATGTGTAACAAGATTATTCCAATCACCGTCGGATAAATGTAGCACCGGAGACTTTATAGAAATTTTGTTCAGAGGCTTGCCATCGAAGTGAGCTTGCCTCAGGTAGGAACGATACTTCATCAACGAGTGCTTGAAAAGCACAACCAACTCTTGCTCGTCATCACAATCCAGTTTGCTCCTCGACTATTTAAAAGAATGAAATCTTGTGTCTTCTGTTAGCAGAAACATATGCAGTAATGACCATGAATAACATTAGTACATTACTTACGCGTAAGTTGCGGAGGAAGACTGGAAATTGTTCCGTGTCTGCGGTATAATCTTTCCATGAAGGAAAGAAGCGCACAAAGTTCCTGACAACAACATAAGCTTCGTCTTCTAAACTGGGAAGAAATGGAACATGGGTCCTATTTGCTGCAATTGGGGCTCTCTCTGGTTCGAAAAGGGATTTGGCAACTGGATTTGGTGTACTCTTTGCTTGTGACGCCCGGGTAATTAAGCTACAGTAACCCCCTCGTAATGATGCCACGTCACCTCGGTTACTAATGATAAATTCGCGTTGATTAGAAATCGATTCAAATTCAAATTTAAATTTAGCAAACAGTCAAAGTTTTCAAATATTAAACTAAAATGTTCGGAGTGAGCCAAATAATGCATAGGTAATTATGGCGGAGAAACCACACTTTTATAAAATGTTTAAAAACTCTAAAATGATTTAAACCGTAGCAAAAAGAATTATATAAATGCCTATGGTATTTTATAAATTGCTAAAATATTTTAATTTGGGGTAAAACTTTTTATGACAACGGGTTATTCTGGAACATTATTTTAGGGGCTATTATTATATTTTACTGAACTAAAATTAATGTGCAAGAAAACGAAAAACTAAAACTAACAAAAAAATAAAAATAGAAGGGAACCTCCCCCCCAACGGCCCAGTGGCCCCGCTAGCCGGCCAGCCCACCAGGGCCAGCCGGCCACTCCCCACACTTCCCCTTATCCTTGGACCCCGAAACCCTATCCACCCCACCGACACCCCATGTTCCCCACTCCTCGCACCCACTCCCCCCGCTGGATTTGGATCGGGGTGCGACGCCCCGACCCCGCCGCCCGACGCCGCACCACTGCCGTCATCGACTCGTCGGAGCGCTCCCTCACCGGTCTGCCTCCTCCTACGCACGTCGTCCCCGTCGACCTCCTCACGCACCGCTGCCAAAATCCCTGTGGCCCCCGTGAGATCCCCTCTCCTCCTCTCTCCCCCGTGCCGTGCAACACGCACCGCGTCGTCCCCAACCCCGTCATCGGCCCCCGCCTCGTGCGCTGTTATCGGCGGCCGCCACGACGCCGCATCCCTCCTTTCTGCCCTGTCTAGCCATAGCCGCGCCGGCCTCGTGTCGTTCACACTCGAGTCTCGCCCCAAGCTCACTTCGCCCTGCGTCCCTGGATGCCATCGCCGCGCCCTGTGCGAGCGCACGGCGACGCCCACACGCGCACCCCTGACCGCCCCCGTCATGCAGCGCCGCGCTCGAGCCCATCCCCTCTGATGCTGCCGGCTCGTGCTGCTGCTGTGCGCCCTCGCTCCCTGGGCTGTGCCCAGGCCGCGCCCTGCGACTCCGCTCACCTCCTGCTCCGTCCCGCCTCTCCTACTGCAGCCGTGCTGCTTCTTCCCGTCGGCCAACACAGGTGCTGCCTGCGACGGCCGCGCCCCTCCCGCTTCCTCCTGCGCCACTCGCCCGTGACCCCCATGTTGCTGCTCTGCACAACCGCCTGACTAGCGCCAAGGCCATCGGCCTGCCCCTGCTCTGGCGCCCTATCGGGTCCGCCCGCCCCTGGGCGTGCGCCCGAACGAACGGGTGCTGGGCACCCATTGCGCTCGTGCCTGCTAAGGCCCCCTATGGGCCTATGACAAAGGGGCCCCAGCCCCAGAACATTTATTAAAAAAGGAATTAAAATAATAACAATAATAAATACAAATATTAATTAATTACTTAAATAAATTAATTAACTTAATTAATTGTGTTTATTTAACCTAATAGCTAATTAACCTAACTAACTACTGTTATTTAGCTAAACAGTCCCTGACAGGTGGGACCCACCTGTCAGGTTGACCAGGTCAATGATCAACGTTGGCTGCTGATGTCATGCTGACATCATGCTGATGCATTAATTAATTTTCGAATTAAATTAATTTATTAAATCCAAAAAAATGATTAAATCTTTTAAAATTAATACAAAATAAACCATAGCTCGGATGGAAAAACTCCGTACATGAAAGTTGCTCAGAACGACGAGAGGAATCCGGATACGCAGTCCGTTCACCCGCCACACATCCCTAGCATAGCAAACCTGCAACATTACACCTCTGGTTCATCTGTCCGAAAACGCGAAACACCGGGAATACTTTCCCAGATGTTTCCCCCCTTCGCTGATATCACCTACCACTACGTTAGGTCACCCCTAGCACCGCATATTGCCGCATCTTGCTTTGTGTTACATTTGATTGCTCTATTATTTATTGTGTTCCCCCTTCATTACTTCTTTCCGGTAGACTCTAAGACCGATGCCGATGTCCGTGTGTTCGGCTACACCGAAGATGACCCCTCCTTCTTGCCAGAGCAACCAGGCAAGCCCCCCCCCCCTTGATCACCAGATATCCCCTATTCTTCTCTATACTGCTTGCATTAGAGTATTGTAGCATGTTACTGTTCGGTTACTCCTATTCTGTTGCATAGCCTGTCATTGTTGCTACAGTCGTTGATACCTTACCCGCAATCCTAAATGCTTAGTATAGGATGCTAGTTTATCATCATTGGCTCTACATTCTTGTCAGTCTGCCTTGCTATACTATTGGGCCGTGATCACTCGGGAGGTGATCACGGGTATATACTATACATATATACATACTATACAGATGGTGACTAAAGTCGGGTTGGTTCATTGAGTACCCGCGAGTGATTCACGGATTGGGGGCTGAAAGGACCTTTTTCCCGACGGCCCTCTGTGTGGATCTTTGTGGCGGAGCGACATGGCAGGTTGAGACCACCTAGGCGAGAGGTGGGCCTGGCCCTGGTCGGCGTTCGCGGTTACTTCATAATAACACGCTTAACGAGATCTTAGTCTTTGATCTGAGTCTGGCCATTGGCCTATACGCACTAACCAACTACGCGGGAAATATATGGGCACTCGACGTCGTGGTACCAGCTGAAGCCTTCTTGACGTCAGCGACGGAGCGGCACGCGCCGGATTGGACTGGAATGCCTGCTCTTGTATTAGGGAGGCTAGGTCTGCTTCCGGCCGCCCTCGCAACATGCAGGTGTGCAATGGGCGATGGGCCCAGACCCCTGCGCGCATAGGATTAAGACCGACGTGCTGACCTCTCTGTTGTGCCTAGGTGGGGCTGCGACGTGTTCATCTTCCGAGGCCGGGCATGACCCAGGAAAGTGTGTCCGACCAAATGGGATTGAGCGTGTTGGGTTATGTGGTGCACCTCTGCAGGGAAGTTAATCTATTAGAATAGCCGTGTCCCTCGGTAAAAGGACGACCCGGAGTTGTACCTTGACCTTATGACAACTAGAACCGGATACTTAATAAAACACACCCAGACAAGTTCCACAGACAACCCGGTGATCGCTTTTCCACAGGGCGACGAGGGGAGGATCGCCGAGTAGGATTATCCTATGCGATGCTACTTGGAGGGTTTCAATCTACTCTCTTCTACATGCTGCAAGACGGAGGCTGCCAGAAGCGTAGTCTTTGATAGGACTAGCTATCCCCCCCCTTATTCTGGCATTCTGCAGTTCAGTCCACTGATATTGCCTCCTTACACATATACCCATGCATATGTAGTGTAGCTCCTTTCTTGCGAGTACTTTGGATGAGTACTCATGGTTGCTTTCCTCCCTCTTTTCCCCCGTTTTTCTCTTCTTCTCGGATGCCGCCACCAGACGTTGGAGCCCAGGAGCCAGACGCCACCGTCGACAACGACTACTAAACTGGAGGTGCCTACTATTACGTGTAGACCGCTGACGACGACCAGGAGTAGTTTAGGAGGATCCCAGGTAGGAGGCCTGCGCCTCTTTCGATATGTATCCCAGTTTGTGCCAACCTTCTTAAGGCAAACTTGTTTAACTTATGTCTGTACTCAGATATTGTTGCTTCCGCTGACTCGTCTATGATCGAGCACTTGTATTCGAGCCCTCGAGGCCCCTGGCTTGTATTATGATGCTTGTATGACTTACTTATGTTTTTAGAGTTGTGTTCTGATATCTTCCCGTGAGTCCCTGATCTTGATCATACACGTTTGCGTGCATGATTAGTGTATGATTGAATCGGGGGCGTCACAAGTTGGTATCAGAGCCGACTGCCTGTAGGAATCCCCCTTCCACACTCCTTGGCTGAAGTCGAGTCTAGACATTGCAAAAACTTTTACTAACATGGCTGTGTGCCTTACGGGCCCATGTCGCCATTGGGTGGTATTAGGATCTTTTATTCCTCGACCTATACTCTGGGACTTTTATCTCTCTTCTATTCGGGTTAAATGATTTTGCTAAAAACAAAACTAACTTTAGGTTCTCGAAAAAACTTTCTCCCGGAGAGCCCCTCACTCCCGATGATCGTTTGCTACACCAGAAGATTCCGAAGATACTCGCTGAAGTTCTCTCGAGACTTTGTGCCCACTTCTTTTGCAATTCCCTACCACCGATAAATCCTTATGGATAACTTATTACCCTTGCCATTCTTACATTCAGCCCTAGCTGCTCTTGTTATTACAAGATGCATCGAATTGTTCTTCGACTGTTAAGAATCTTTTGAGCCATTGCATTGCAAATCTTTGCCACATGAATACCCCCTATGGATAATTCCTCACACTTACCGAGTATCCGTTCTTTCACCGTTGTTCATGTGTTCCACAATGGTCTTCGAAATACTATTCGATCCTCCAAAAATCCTTAGTAGCTTATTGCTCTGCAATACTTGTCTGCTTGCATTGTGGATGCTTTCCATATGTTTGGCAATATTCGTTAGTATCCTTAGGCACCAACATTTTGATCCTATTGATTCAACATGAGTGCGAATGCACACAATCATCAGTTGATCCTTTTAAATTATCTTTCCGACTCAGACGTCACTTTAAACATGAGCTTGATCTCGACCAATCAAATTGTTGTCGATTTTACCCCTAAGCTTACTCAACTTATCCATCCTTAATCAGAGCGTTTGCTTCTGATCCTTTGATTTGGTAATCATAATTCCTTTACATGTGAGCTTTGAATTAGTCAGTTGCTTCTATAATCCAATGCCTTCACATTGTTTCTTCCTCTGGTTGTGTGCCGATACTCACATCAGTTTCACTAAGGACTGTCGGATCCTTTGTTGAAATATCATCCGACAGTGTCCTTCGTATACAAAAACCTCGAGAAGTTCTTTCCCTGATACATAATGCCTAAGGTAAATTGTATCCTCTGTTTTTGTCAACCATGCTGTAGTATCGAGCTTGTGTTAGTTACTATTGAAGCTTGTGGTATATGTTTCCACGATACCCTGACAGGTTGAACCTATGCCTTCCTTAATATGTGTGAACTCGAAAGTTTTCACGAGTCATACTCATCTGGTATTACACCAGGTAAAACTTTTAACACTAATGCCTTTATCAAAGCGAGAAGTGAATGGGAGCTTATACATTGAAGAAGTGGGAGTCAACCTTGAACCTTGCATTCATGCCCATGGACGCGATGTATAAATTATCATGGAAGCTGCTCGTAAAAATAGTTACCCCCTTGTTATAAGTTCATCCTGTATCCGTGGTTCGATCATTTATGATCGAGGTTTCCGACCATGTTCTTCTTTAAATACCATTTCTCGTGCAAGTTTAAGCACTTGTCTTCTGTAGAGTAATACCCTAGTCCAACCTCTACTTTGATTTGTCCTCGAGTATTACCCCCCTGGTATCTCAAGATTATCACGGAACTGCATAACTTCTTATGAGTTCTTCATCAAGTGCTACATTCTCATTGATTCCAATTTTTCACGGGCTCTGAGTTATTTAACACTCAAAGACACCGATAAATGACCCGAGTCCGCATCGCGATTAAGCAACTCTTGGTAACCTTCATTACTTACGAGTTTGAACTCAATCACGTCATTCCTAGCCTGTTTGGCTATATCCTTGTCGTGTCGATTTTAACTATGCTACCTGGTCCTCTTCCCAGAGCATAATTTTTGACGGTGAGCTAAGCTTACGTCGATCTTTCCTCATCATATCATTTCGCTTTGGACAACAAGCTTGCTTTGGAGTTTGTGTCCTAACCATGGTTCCAATAACCTTTCGCTTCATCATTCGTTTGACTTGATGTCATCGTCGACCTGTTACATCTTTGTGTAACCTCTCGACAAATGTGTCGTGATCATCATCAACCTTATGAGCTCTTCCAGGATATCAATCGGATTTATGATGAGAAATACCATCCTTGCCTTGATGATTTGTGTTATCATCAACCACTTTACTTCCTTCCCTCCAACACAAACTTGTTCGTGTTTTGTGTTATACCTTGAGTTCCTTGCTACCCAGCATTGTTCTTTTTTACCTTGGAATATTACCACCTTTTATGTCAAGAATGTCGTGGTAATTTCACCACCTCTTAAGAATTCTTGGTATGGTGATACTTCTCACCATCACCATTCTTTCTTTGGTCCTCGTGTTGATTCCAACCAGGGTACCAACAAGTGAGCGGTGCTGTTTGGATTCCGCCCTTCTAGCAACCCTATTGCTTTGAAGTTAATGGTCGGCCGTTCATTCTTAGACTATTGATTGTTGACTCACCATTCCAATGTTGGCCGTGCAACCCAGCCCATATTTCGGGTGCACCTTTCAACCATTGTTAAATTGTGTATGTTTTCCTCAAGCATACATCAATATATCATTTTGATCTGACAAATGTTATCTCCTTGTTCACATAATTGTGGAAATCCATCCTTTGGAAATTTTGATGAATTGTTGCTGAGTTCATCAGCCACCTCCTTGTCCTCTCCTTGGGTTAATGATGAACTCTTGTTAACGGAAATCACTTCATAGTTCATTTCCTGAGAATCTTACAGTGTCATCGCATCAATTTGTGTTGCACCTTTGTTCTCAGGCATCCTGAGCCTGAGGTATCCTGACACCAATAAGATCTGAATCTTGGTCAGATATGATGGTTGTAACATGTTTCCAAGAGTTATAACATTGGTATTTTATGACCCGGTAAGGTGATGTCATTCCTGGCACACCTGGCCGAAGGACCTAGTGTTATAGTTTCCTTTTTGACAAGGTTAACCATTTTTCCATGAGGAAATTGAATGCCTTGTTTAATAAGTTTATCCTGATGGATCCTTTGTGTATCCAAAGTCCGACCTTTGCTTGAAGACCTTGTCAATGCTATCTCGAAGCATGTTTATGGTACTTCGATTTTCAACAAAAACATTTGAAGCCCATAGCTAAATGTTTCTTGCCTAGTTATCCAAACACCGTTGTATGGGTAACATCTTGATTAATCCTTGCCTCTTATCTGAATGGTTGGGTACTTGCTCTCCTACCCTGTATGCCATGTTCTGCTTGTACATGGAAAGGATATTGTCCTAATAATTGTGTGTAAACACAATTTTCCTTTCCATTGTTCTATTTAATCTGATAATCGCGTTTTCCTTTCCATTCTTTTGTTTAACCCTTCCTGAATCTGACTTAACTGAGCAGAGATAATTCCCTGCTTAGGTAGGCACCTTGTTGTACCACTCTGTCTGACATTTTGGTAACCACCGATGGGTGATAACTTTGCCAATTGGTTCGCCTCGTTCAACAAGCAGGAAAATTGCTCTCTTCGTTCCCCGTCGTTGGTACCGACATTGTTCCCAGCATAGCTGACAAGCTATTCATTGACATGCCTCCCTGTCGCAGTTGTGCAAGATGTCACCACCCTTCCTACTTTCAACCCACATGGTGGGCCCATAACCCACAGGTCCACTGGATCGAAACCTGACTCTTCTTTACAACCCGGATTCTAATGTATCCTGTGCACCTAGCTTCGTATGTGATTCACGAGCTAAATGCTATACCATTATCATCCTGGAATCGAACGCCATGTTATTCTCGTTGTGCAAACCGCCATTCTAGCTTCTGTCTAGTCATCGAATGATTTCCTACCAGTTTGAAACTTTGGTACCATCGTATATTGCACACAACGAATTCATAGCAATACAACTCGTGGGGTACCTTGTGTATTTTCCATTGAGTTCACCGTCAGATGCCCAGCTTTGTGGAGATGCGTTCTTTCGCAGTTTTTCCCCTGGGTCGCGTTCGTAGGACGATGGAGATACCGAAGAAAGGATGACGACTTGATCATGGTGATTTGAAGCAAAGAAATGAAGACATCAACGAAAGGGATCAACCTCTTAGAAAGGGCAACCAAGACCGAGAGGACTCGTTAGGTTTTTCGCTACCAGCACCTTCCCCCTTACTCCACCGATTAAATCTCGGGAGGAGATTTCTTGTAGTGGAGGAGAATTGTGATGCCCGGGTAATTAAGCTACACTAACCCTCTCGTAATGATGCCACATCACCTCGATTACTAATGATAAATTTGCGTTGATTAGAAACCGATTCAAATTCAAATTTAAATTTAGCAAACAGTCAAAGTTTTCAAATATTAAAACTAAAATGTTTGGAGTGAGCCAAATAATGCACAGATAATTATGGTGGAGAAACCACACTTTTATAAAATGTTTAAAAACTCTAAAATGATTTAAACCGTAGCAAAAACAATTATATAAATGCCTTTGGTATTTTATAAATTGCTAAACTATTTTAATTTGGGGTAAAAGTTTTCATGACAGCGGGTTATTCTGGAACATTATTTTAGGGGCTATTATTATATTTTACTGAACTAAAATTAGTGTGCAAGAAAACGAAAAACTAAAACTAACAAAAAAAAAAATAGAAGGAAACCTCCCCCCAACGGCCCACTGGCCCCGCTAGCCGGCCAGCCCACCAGGCCCAACTGGCCACTCCCCCCACTTCCCCTTATCCCTGGACCCCGAAACCCTATCCACCCCACCGACACCCCACGTTCCCCACTCCTCGCACCCACTCCCCCTCGCTGGATCTGGATCGGGGCGCGACGCCCCGACCCTGCCGCCCGACGCCGCACCACTGCCGTCATCGACTCGCTGGAGCGCTCCCTCACAGGTCTGCCTCCTCCTACGCACGTTGTCCCCGTCGACCTCCTCACGCACCGCTGCCAAAATCCCTACTGCCCTCGTGAGCTTCCCCTCTCCTCCTCTCTCCCCCGTGTCGTGCAACACGCACCGCGTCGTCCCCAACCCCGTCGTCGGCCCCCGCCTTGTGCGCTATCATCGGCCGCCGCCACGATGCCGCGCCCCTCCTTTCTGCCCTGTCTCGCCACAGCCGCGCCGACCTTGTGTCGTTCGCACTCGAGCCACGCCCCAAGCTCACTTCGCCCTGCGTCCCTGGATGCCATCGTCGTGCCCTGTGCGAGCGCACGACGACGCCCACACGCGCACCCGTGACCGCCCCCGTCGTGCAGCGCCGCGCTCGTCGCCCATCCCCTCTGATGCTGCCGGCTCGTGCTGCTGCTGCGCGCCCTCGCGCCCTGGGCTGTGCCCAGGCCGCGCCCTGCGACTCCGCTCGCCTCCCGCTCCGTCCCGCCTCTCCTGCTGCAGCTGTGCTGCTTCTTCCCGTCGGGCAACGCAGGTGCTGCCTGCAACGGCGGCGCCCCTCCCGCTTCCTCCTGCGCCACTCGCCCGCGACCCCCCCTGTTGCTGCTCTGCACAAGCGCCTGACTAGCGCCATGGCCATCGGCCTCCCCCTGCTCCGGCGCCCTATCGGGTTCGCCCGCCCCTGGGCGTGCGCCCGAACGAACGGGTGTTGGGCGCCATTGCGCCCGTGCCTGCTAAGGCCCCTATGGGCCTATGACAAAGGGGCCCCAGCCCTAGAACGTTTATTGAAAAAAAGGAATGAAAATAATAATAATAATAAATACAAATATGAATTAATTACTTAAATAAATCAATTAACTTAATTAATTGTGTTTAATTAACCTAATAGCTAATTAACCTAACTAACTACTGTTATTTAGCTAAACAGTCCCTAACAGGTGGAACCCACTTGTCAGGTTAATAAATACAAATATTCGAATTAAATTAATTTATTAAATCCAAAAAAGATTAAATCTTTTAAAATTAATATAAAATAAACCGTAGCTTGGATGGAAAAACTCCGTACATGAAAGTTGCTCAGAACAACGAGAGGAATCGGGATATGCAGTCCATTCGCCCGCCACACATCCCTAGCATAGCAAACCTGCAACATTTCACCTCCGGTTCATTTGTCCGAAAACGCAAAACACCGGGAATACTTTCCCGGATGTTTCCCCCCTTCGCCGATATCACCTACCACTACGTTAGGTCACCCCTAGCACCGCATATTGCCGCATCTTGCTTTGTGTTACATTTGATTGCTCTGTTATTTATTGTGTTCCCCCTTTGTTACTTCTTTCCGGTACACTCTGAGACCAGTGCCAATGTCCGTGTGTTCGACTACATCGAAGATGACCCCTCCTTCTTGCCAGAGCAACCAGGCAAGCCCCCCCCCCCTTGATCACCAGATGACCCCTTCTTCTTCACCTATTCTTCTCTATACTGCTTGCAGTAGAGTATTGTAGCATGTTACTATTTGGTTACTCCTATTCTGTTGCATAGCCTGTCATTGTTGCTTCAGTCATTGATACCTTACTCGCAATCCTGAATGCTTAGTATAGGATGCTAGTTTATCATCATTGGCCCTACATTCTTGTCAGTCTGCCTTGCTATACTATTGGGCCGTGATCACTCGGGAGGTGATCACGGGTATATACTATACATATATACATACTATACAAATGGTGACTAAAGTCGAGTTGGCTCATTGAGTACCCGTGAGTGATTCACGGATTGGGGGCTGAAAGGACCTTTTTCCCGACGGCCCTCTGTGTGGATCTTTGTGGCAGAACGACAGGGCGGGTTGAGACCACCTAGGCGAGAGGTGGGCCTGGCCCTGGTCGGCATTCGCGGTTACTTCATAATAACACACTTAACGAGATCTTGGTATTTGATCTGAGTCTGGCCATTGGCCTATACGCACTAACCAACTACGCGGGAAAGATATGGGCACTCGACGTCGTGGTACCAGCCGAAGCCTTCTTGACGTCTGCGATGGAGCGGCACGCGCCGGATTGGACTGGAACGCCTGCTCTTGTATTAGGGAGGCTAGGTCTGCTTCCGGCCACCCTCGCAATGTGCAGGTGTGCAATGGGCAATGGGCTCAAACCCCTGAGCGCATAGGATTTAGACCGGCGTGCTGACCTCTCTGTTGTGCCTAGGTGGGGCTGCGACGTGTTGATCTTCCGAGGCCGGGCATGACCCAGGAAAGTGTCCGCCCAAATGGGATCGAGTGTGTTGGGTTATGTCGTACACCCCTACAGGGAAGTTAATCTATTAGAATAGCCGTGTCCCTCAGTAAAAGGACGACTCGGAGTTGTACCTTGACCTTATGACAACTAGAACCGGATACTTAATAAAACACACCCAGACAAGTTCCACAGACAACGTGGTGATCGCTTTTCCACAGGGCGACGAGGGGAGGATCGCCGAGTAAGATTATGCTATGCGATGCTACTTGGAGGGCTTCAATCTACTCTCTTCTACATGCTGCAAGACGGAGGCTGCCAGAAGCGTAGTCTTTGATAGGACTAGCTATCCCCCCCTTATTCTGGCATTCTGCAGTTCAGTCCACTGATATTGCCTCCTTACACACATACCCATGCATATGTAGTGTAGCTCCTTGCTTGCGAGTACTTTGGATGAGTACTCATGGTTGCTTTGCTCCCTCTTTTCCCCCATTTTCCTCTTCTTCTCGGATGCTGCCACCAGACGTTGGAGCCCAGGAGCCAGACGCCATCGTCGACGACGACTACTACACTGGAGGTGCCTACTACTACGTGCAGGCCGCTGACGACGACCAGGAGTAGTTTAGGAGGATCCCAGGCAGGAGGCCTGCGCCTCTTTCGATATGTATCCCAGTTTGTGCCAGCCTTTTTAAGGCAAACTTGTTTAACTTATGTCTGTACTCAAATATTGTTGCTTCCGCTGACTCGTCTATGATCGAGCACTTGTATTCGAGCCCTCGAGGCCCCTGGCTTGTATTATGATGCTTGTATGACTTATTTATGTTTTTACAGTTGTGTTGTGATATCTTCCCGTGAGTCCCTGATCTTGATCATACACGTTTGCGTGCATGATTAGTGTATGATTGAATCGGGGGCGTCACATTGCTGGAATGGGGGTTTTGCGTTGTACAACTAGCGTAATCATACTGTTTGCTGCAGTTGGGGTCTGCTGAGTTGGGGCGTCAGAAATGACCAGTGTAGTAGGGCTAGAGTCTGCTAGAGTTGGGGTATTTTGTGGGTCAGGTGATATTGCAACTACACCTAATGGGCTATTTGATTTATCAGGTGCCACTACCTTTTCCAAATACTTTGCTTGTGCTCCTCCACGATCAGCAATCGCCCTCTTCCTTTTAAACGTCTGATACACAAGAACAACATTTGAATGGATAAATATGGTATGATGGCAGATGGAATATGTACTGAAAATGTATAGGCAGGGCGTATTCACACACACGATGTGTAAACTAAGCTAATGGCAGTTCAACAAAGTAGAAGCAATGCAAAGCATCAGTTGCATGATATGTGCAAGCAATGTAACCTTGGAAAGTTAGAGCAAGTACCTTGATGGGTGAATAAGATAGGGCATCTTCCTCTGACTCCTCCACTAGAGAGCTACATTGACTTAGGTCTCCCTCTAGCTCAGAATCACTATTAGGATCATATTCTGAGCATGAATTTGTAGGTGGAGAGCGTTTGGATTGCATTGCATCCAGACTTGATTTCAGTCCCTTAATGCCAAGTTTGACAGCCATGGCATTGTTCTGCTTTATTCTTTTCATGTGCGCAAGCTCATAATCATTATGATGCTGTTCGGAATCTGAGATTCATGAAAACATAAAAAGTAGTTAGATTATCTATGGAATGCATTGCAGATTCAACTTGGAGAGTGTCTCCCTATAAACCCCTGCATATGCAAAGTTCACCTCCCCAACCGTGCTGACCAGACCACACACAGAAATACAAACCCCTTATGTCTCTATAACAGGCAGACACACATTTCAAAACTGAAGTAGGAACATTAGAATCATATGAAATTCGTATTTGACCAAATAAACTAAGCAATTATGAGTGGCGTAATGTTTAGCTTCAAGGGTGGAGTGTTGGTAGTGCGACACAAAGCAAGTAGGCAGATTGTATTCCATGTAAAAGATCGAAACCTATGTAAAAGCTGGAAATGACACTTTCTTTCTATACAATGCAGTGTTCGTTACCCACACATGATGGAAGAGATCACATAGAGAAATACTATTCACTCATGTCTACGGTTCCAGTATTTAGAAACAGGGTGGTCCATCCTAAAAGAATATTGACAACAAATATGACAAGGCAAGCATAGATGTAGTGAATCAATCATTTACTTGTGAGCTTATTAGGACAAGTATGCAGAATTGTAACTGCAGTAAGAGACCGTCCAAAATCTGAATGAAGAAATTTGTCTAGCACTTATTGTTCGCAACTAATCGGCGTGAATAATTGGATATTATATCGAATGAGTAAGAAAGACAAGTAAAATTGTCAACAAACCTGGCTTGCAGTAGTAATCTGGGTCAATGTCACTACGACCAACAATCCAAAATGACTAGTTTCTGTTCCGAGGGTCGGAATTTTGAAAACCTTGTGAACTTTAGAGGTACTAAAGATTACCGAAATACATCTGAACCATTAAGTGTAGGTAGCATTGAGCACACAACAAACCCTAATGACAGTCCTGCCTAATGAGTAATGAATCAATTAGAAAATGGGTGATGAGGAGTGGCTGCTGAGTGTTGAGGACGTATCTCAGGATAAATCGGGTTGGCTTGGTGGGTGCTGCACGCCTGAGCCCTGAACGTACTGGTAAGGTAGGAACGGCGGCGCGCCCGGGTAGCGGTGACGCTGTTGGGCGAGCGGCTCTTGGCCTCCTGTTAGTCTGGTGTCTCCTGCTAGAGTCATGCCGCCCGGGGATGGCAAGTCGCCGTCGAGGCAGGCGGCTGGGGGCGAGTAGAGATCGGAAGCGCGCAGCAGAACAGAGGGGAATTGGGGCCTGGGACGACCCAAAATCCCAGGGTGGGCCGGCCCACCGTGGGCACCCTGTAGAGATACACACCCGAGCGGCGAACATGCATTTTCGAAACTAATTTAGGAACATTTAGCTGACCAATTAAACAACTCTGTTTTAATAATATCAGATTCATATTTGAACATCTAAGCTTGTTTAGCTTGATGGGTGGAGCAGTGTTATTATGACACGAAGCACGTATCCTAATCGTATAGTGATCATAAAAGGGGGAAACTCTAAGCATATTTTTTTAGCAAAAGAGGGTTTCCCCTCCGATTTCTATTAAAGAAACCACCACGGAACAACATGATCAATTAAACCCTAAGCATGATCAATTAAACCGTATTATGGCTGTGCCATGGCAGATTTGAAGCTGCAAACCAGAGAAATGATATTTAGCATCCATTGTTTGCTTCGAACTAAGAACTATTCTAAGAGCTGAAAAGAAAGTAGAGTAACCGAGTTAAGATCTATTTTATGGTTGAGATCAAACAGTTGAGGAGATATGAAGTACCACCTCTCTTGTGGCGCCGTGTAGGCATCGGGGGTGCGATGGCTGTCGGTGGCATTGAAGCAGATCTATGACGGTAGACGGGTACATCAGGGGATAAGTCCCGTTGCGGTGGAAGAGAAGGTCGTGTGAGCGGCCCCGGCAAAGAGGACGATGACACCGATGAAGCGAGATGACGTGATGCAAGGCTATTGGTCGGTCGCCGTGGATGAGAAACGTCCATCTCTAGCAGTGGACGACGCGGTCTTGGTAGGCGCTCCGGCATGGTGGAGGACGGTGGCGATTGATGTGGTGGAGGACGGTGGCGATGGCTGGGGTGGCAGATGGAGGCTGGTGTGGGGATGGGGTGTTCTAGCGCGGACGGTGTATGAATGGGAAAATGGAGAGAGAGGTACGGGGAACCATGTTTTTGGGAGGCGCCTGTCTGAAATATGGGAAAGTTACAAACTTAGCCCCCATTTAAAATTTGGACGTCTCGTCGGTTGGGGATAGGACGGTAATCTCGCATCTCTTCTATATTTGCCCAGAGCGATTTCGGGGGAGGAGAGGGTGGTTGGCGCCCATGGTTGGCGCCCACGGTGTATGAACAGGGCTGACAGGTAGGGTGGTTGTGTCACGTCTGAGTGAAGTTACAAACCTGCCCCTATTGAAAATATTTGCCTACATCGATTTCGGGCGAGTCGAGTTTGTTTTCCCGCCCACCATGTATGAATGAGTAATGGAGGGAGAAACAGAGGTCTTTCGGACGAGCTTGAGTCAAATGTGTTTTGCCGCCCATGTTTGATGCCCACCGTGTCGGAATGGGCTCAGAGGCGGTCGTGTCACGTCTAATTGAAGTTACTAACCTACCCCTATTTAGAGCAGTGGAAATCGGGCCGATGGATTGTCCGTGTAATGGGTAGACAATAATTTCGATCTCCCAAACACTTGGCTTCGGGTAGCCGACATGGGAGTGGACATTTTTGCTGCTTCTTTCGAATTTTGGGACAATAAGCATCCACGTTTACCCTGGCAACTAAATTCGAATCCACTTTGTATTCCTATATGAATCTTTATAAATCATTCTATGTGTTTTTATATATCTTCAAAAGGACGACAAAGATGTATTCCACTATCATATATGAATATGGTTTACAAATGCCGATACTCAAATTTAGAAACTAGAATCCAGTTTAAGGTGAATTCGAATATTTGGAACACTTCATGTCCAACTCAAATGTCACACGCAGCATAATGTGTACTCCCATTTAGATATGTACACAAGCGATGTATCAAGATTCAAATACCGAGTCAATCAACCAAGAATGTACAGAACTAACAAACATATAAACACTTATAGAGTATATGGATCAATAATATCAACTAACATACATAAGCCAGGCCACTATACTTTTTTTTGGCTACAACAACATCCTTTTTTAGCCAGCATCTTGACCCTTTCCGATGCGTGCCACTTATGGTCCATCTATACTACTACTATTGCTGAATGCACATTCAGCCTGATTGGCATATTTGTAGGTCTGGCACAACAATCCAAATGAAATGTCTCCGAGTCTTATCAATTAATACAGACTTGTGCTCAAATAAAATTACAAACCAAAAAACAAAAAAAACAATTATTACATGATCTCTAAAACAAATGGTTTGATTGATTACATGAACAGACAACACAAATGTTATTCAACTATGGAAAGAACATTTCACCTATGATTTACCCGGTAGGAATTTAATTTCCTTTTTTCCTTCAGGACCTTAACAATCTGGTTAGTCTCAGCTTGCTACGTTTTGAAATCCACCAAATATTTAATGGTTGTCTTGAGTACTGTTTGTGATTGTGCTGTTTGCTTCCTCAACATGTCAACTTCATCTCTAAGTGCAGAAGAAGAATCTCTTTCTACAACTAGTTTAGCCTCTAGAGCATCAGCAGTTGGCAATTCATAATGCACGATTGGGCCGGTGCCACTGCTGCGGGATGATGCAACGTCCATGGGGACCTCGCTCTTTGATCTTGGGCTAACCTGTTTTGCCATTAAAGTTCCGATTGGATTCAGAAAAGTTGAAGTTAGCAAAACATCTCAACTGGGAGTTATAACAGTAAACCAGTTAAACAAACAAGGAATTAAAGTGTTTCAATTGGATGCTGAAAAGTACAATAGTTATTAACATCATTGTAACCCGTTGTTGCAGCAGCAAAGCAGTTAAACAAACGAGTAGATATTTAAGTTAAGGCAAACAGGTAATTCTTAACAGTAAGTATCAAACACATAGATAGGCGCAGTCTACAATATGATTAACAAGCTGTGTCATTATGTAATCAGTAGCAAACTAAATTAAGCCAAGCAACGTAATTGAACAATTTTGCAATAAGTGGCTAACTAAAATTCCAAGAAGCAGGTAACTGAACTTACGCTAGTTCTTTGTACAAGCACACTGCAACTTCTTTTTTGCTTACAAGGTTGTACAAAGGACTCCATGGCATCAATTGCTTGGATACGCAGTCCCAATACTTCTTTCTTCCCACACTGCATGGGTAAGTCGAATGGTTAATCTGGTAAGATGGTGCGTCCTTGATATGTTATATGAGGATGTGTAGTCAGACTAGTTGTAGCCAAACACATCACAGTGGCTTTTACTGTATATTTCATGCGATTACTTTTGGCATATCGAGATCTAAGCAATCTACAATAGGATGAAAAGACTGGCATGCTTCACATTATTGGCGAACTTAGTTCATAGAAACAAGCAATTCAACCATTCTATGGGTAAATCAAAAGCACCACTGGAATATTTTTCACTATCCAATCATACACGCAAAAAGGGGCGACGCCACCATAGGGGCTGGTATGGGCGGCCGCCTCAGGTGGCTGGAAAGTGTGCATCTAGTTTGAGTCGTCCAGGTTAGCCCACGCTAGTTTTGTTCGTCCCAACGCACGAGCAGGCAATGTAAAAAATGAAGAAAAATGTTTCAATTTGGATGGGCCAATAACATAAGTGCAAGGCAGGCCCTATAGCAGGCTCGCGGCCCATACGAGCGCCTCCCATATCAATCGACAGCAGGAAAAATCCCAATTCATTCGCTCCGGCCTCTAGTCTGGTTTGCTCCTAACCTAGCCGCCGCTGGAAAGACCGACACAGCACTTAGTCGCGCCCTCGTTGGAGGGCGGTCGCCGGGCTTCAAGCGAACGGAAGGACAAGAAGATGAAGATCCAAGCCTGGGTGTAGCCTGCGTGGGAGGCAGCGGCGGCAGCACGGGCATGGCATCGAGCTTGCGCAAAGGGACAACTGCAGCTTGCAAGAGTAGCATGCGTAACGAGCAGGTACATCACATCATTGATTATATCTAATTCAACTCTTCAATTTCTGGCCAATAGTTAAACCCGACGGTGTTGTAAAACTGCTTGTATGTAGGGAATCTATGAGAAAATGAAACCAATTTCTACTTATTTTATAACTCCCCCAATCAATACTGAACTGACTGAATCTGATGTATCTAATCAAGTTTCCAGTGCAAACATACAAGCTCATGTTGTTCTTGAGCCTGAAGTGTCTAATGAACAGACTGCTAATGAAGGATTTGATGCAAACATTTTACATGCTCCTGGTGATGAACATATAGTGTCTAATGAGGGATCTAATGCAAGCATTTTTCAAGCTCATTGAAGGATTTAGTGTCTAATGATGATCTACTATGTTGAGAGAGATAGAGATTTGCTGGCATTGATGACAAGCAAATTATAGTGCATTTTTATAGCTTGAGGAAACGTCAAGGCCATCTACTAGAAAGTCCTTGTATCATGACAACATAGCATAAATACTTTTCTGATCTATTGTTTGAAACTATTGGCATACTTGTGCAGGATAGATATATTGATATGCAGTTTGCGCACTGGTTATACGTGCAATTACACTTCGATATTTTCAGCCAGAGAACGAATAATTCAAGCAGGTACAGACCATGTTTGTAGTCCTTGTACACCATGATGCATTTTGTGTTTTTTGGTGCTTGCATCATTTAGTGTTTATAACCTAAACTACTTTGGATCATTAGCTGGTTTTCAAAGTGCATGTAGCTTCACATTTCTCAACTTATGTTGATTTCCGGAGTGCAAGTGCCTTCGTATTTTTTAAGTTAAATGTTCACCCCTGGTAACTTGAATTCGTGGATCAGCCACTGCACACAAATCATACACGAATGCCAGTACGAATTAAATGAAATGCAGGGACTTATGCTAGCTTGTTGTATAGGCTCACTACAGCTCTGCTTGCGCTTGGGATGTTCCATGTACAAGTCCATGTTACCACTTGCTTGGATGTGCATGCCTTGTGCTCCTTGCATCCCCCTCTGCATTTTTGACATGGCGAATGGTTGATCAAATAAGAGGAATCGACCTTAATGTTGTACCGGAGGACAGATACTTGCAAGCTTATACAGGTGTGCATGATGTGTACCAGATCCCGTAGCGCCGTCATGCTTCGCCAAAAAATGGATTTGCTTGTTTCAGATGATATCTTCAGAAGAAATAAGAGTTAAAGTCAGAGTTGCATAGGCATGTAAGCTAAGAGAGCAGTGAAAGGATATCCAAACATCGTCGAAACAGTGCACAAGGGAGTGATGTGTGGATACCTAGTTCGGGCCGGCGTTTGGGCATGCTCGCCTAGCTAGAGTGCGGGTCACTTCAGAGCCGTTGAGGGTGATGCGCTGGCGTTGGCTGGCCGCACACGGATGCAGATCTTGAGTGGCAGCGGAGCGCTACAATGTGGTGGACGAGACTGTTAGTGAAGCCCCAATGGCCTCAGGGGGCGGAGGTGCGATGACGTGCTCGGTGAAGTAGCCCCGGTGAGCTGGGAGACGGCGTCGGTGAAGCGCACCTGATGCGGTGGAACTCGGTGTCTGTGAGGCACGTCGGTTGCAGTGGCCGACGTTGTCGGTGGACCACCCGGTGCGGTGGACGAGGGCGTAGATGAGGTAGCTCCGATGCGGTGGTGAAGCGCGACCATCGTCTTCGTCGTCGTCGTCTGGCACAGAGGTGGGGAACGATGGGGAAAGAGACGAGGCAAGGGCGATTCAAGGGATGGCGACGAATTAGGGATTTGAGCAATCTGGGCGCGGAAGGGGACAATGGAGAAGAGAGATTCTGCAGGGCTGGAATTGGGGCCGCCAGATATTTCAATCCGAAATGTGGAAGCGTGAACTTATATTATCGTCATCCTTTTTTTTGGGGGGGAGGGGGGGGTGGGTGGCTGGGTGCTACGCGTCCGTCCGACACATGCGACCACCCCGACAGGACTATGCTTCGGTGCCTTAAGGCACCTGCCTTTGTGTCCATGACATGTGAGCCCAACAGGTGGCTGGCCCACATGTCAGTCACCCAAGGGCAGTTGCCTTTAAGGCACCGAAGCAGCGTCCACCCCGCCATGACCCTGGTCTGCCTAGTGCGCCTACATTTGAGAATGCAAACGAAACGAATCTTCTTTCATTTGCAAATGAATCTGTATGTATTACCATGCCCATGTTTTCCTTGCAATAATTAGTCATTCGAAACGAGATACTCCATCCGTTCACTTTTGTAAGTCATTTCAGACAACTTAAAATGAACTATTTTGCATATTGTCTGAAATGTCTTCAAGGTCTTATAAAAGTGAACAGAGGGAGTACTATAAATTAATTAATGAGGAGTTATTTGAAAAAAAATCGAAACGGTACCCACGCTAACATGGATTAGAGTGTGTCACATAATTAGTTATTTGAATTAGAGTGTGTGTGACGTAGTTAGTTATTTGAATTAGAGTGTGTGTCACATAGCGATCTCCAATTCTAATGTGGATTTCGCATTTCACTGTATCCAAACTACTTTTTTTAATACAAATTCATATGTATATGATGAGCACCATGGTAGTGAGAAAACTTTTGGATGGATTCAAACATATGACCTACAAAATAGCACAACAAAGTGAGTCAATGTCAACTTTTCCAAACTTAGTATGGCACGAATTCGAAATAATTACCCGTATGCCTGGTCCTCGGTTCAAATCTTACAATGTACACCGAATTGAAACATCGATATTAAGTCTCGTACTATGTACATTCAAATGTTGTTTTTAGCCCCCCCTCCCCCGTGCACAAATGCTACATACTTCCTGTATCGGTCAATCTTCCTTTCCTAACCACCTTAGCAAGCTATCGGTTTCCAACACACATTCATTCTTTCTCTCCATGTTTCGATCTCTAAGTCTCTCAACTACACAACCCCTTTTTCCACTCCTGTTACCAAATGTATTTACCTCACACACCCGCCATTGCACCCCATGTCGAGCTCTCTCTCTCCCCCCTCTCCCTCTCACCCTCTCGCGCTAAATACATGCATTGCCTATCTAGCTCCCCAACCTGTCGTGCGCACGCACACACGTTGTATATCTAGGTCACTCCCTCGAGACTGTCTCACTCTTTCTTCCGCACGGCGGGCCACACTCGCTCAATCTCTCTCTCTTTATCTGAGTCTCGTTTAACCTCGTTTTCTTTCACACACAAATGATATATCTCCCTGTTCGGGCCTCGATCGACACACTCTATGCTCTCTCACGCAGATTGTCTATCTAGGTCAGTCCATCCAAGCCGCCGCCACTCTTTTCACCTCATGGTGGGCCACACTCACTCAATCTCGATTGACCTTGCTCTTTCTTGGACAAAAACGATATATCACCATGTTTGAGCCCAATTCGACCTATTCACATATTATACTCTCTCACGCACATCGTCTATCTAGGTCACTCTCTCCAACCCGTCTCACTCTTTCGATCGCACGACCCCTATGTGATCGGTTAACCTTGCTTCCTCCCACGCACAAAATATATCTACACGTCTGTGACTGGATCATCTCTCAAGCTCTATCTTACAACCCTCACCCTTACCAAAAGCTCAATCGGACAATATCTCTCCGGAGCATATATATTTGTTTAATGAATGTCAGACCACACTCACTTTGTCTCTCTATCTATATGTCTCTCGGTTGACCTCGCTTTCTCACACCGTATCTTTCACACGTTGAAGCTACTACCACTCCATCCCTCGTAAAGTCGGAGCTATTTACATTGCGAGGGGCACTCCAGCCTTGGATTAATTTGTGTAGGCATTTATTCTGGTCGGTTTAGATTATATTTTCGTAGCATTCGGCCCACAACTACTCCAAACACCGTTGCAACCCACGCAACTCCCCTAGTTGATTTCCCTCTGGCTCGGTCATCGCTCTCTCGCACGTCCTTTCTTGCCTTCAATGTCGCACCGTGGTATTATTTAAAAAACTATGTTGTTCTCTTTAATTATTATAAATAAGCTACAAAACTACACCGATAGTCCACTTGGAATGGAACAAATTTCGACCAATAAATTGAAGTGCTACAAATTACACACTGAGGGGCCCACATGTCATGAAACAAATTTGGACCCATATACAAATTAAAAAATTAAGGACGAGGATCGAACATGCGACCGGGCCTTCAAGGCGCACGTCAATAGGCAACATACATAGAATAGCAATGTTTGTTGTACCCCCTTTGTTTACATAATGTTTTTATATTACCACAGCCTAATTAATGGATAACATGTAATATTATTTTTAGTACTATTCGCCTTCACTTACTGGTGGGTTCCATGTGTGCTCTCTCTCTCTCCTCCCCTTCTGCTTTTAGACGCACGGGCAAACAGGAAGAACTCGCGGGCGATGTTGCCATTGACCATATCTGGACGCGTTCTCAAGTCACGGCACCAGTTTCACGTACTAGCAGCAGTAGTCAGTGTGTATGTGCAATGCACGTTAATTTGGAAGTATATTAAGTGCATGCGGATATTAACTACTAGGATATTATTTGCATGTTGTCATGTGATTAGCACTATTTTTGGCATAAAATTAACTGCACGCTAAACGTGTTGAGCGCTCGACATTGAAGCAGTCTAGGTCGTTGGATGACAAAGAATACATGTGGCTTGATGACGTTTTTTATTTAATTTCATATGGCTCTAGCAGAACATTCAATCGATCAAACCATACATTTCGTTCAGTCTGACTCCGACTTTAAATTATACGACGATCGATATAAAATAAACAGAAATGATAAACATTTGGATTTTAAGCATGGCAATCCGAACGTTTTTCATGGCAAATTTAGATTACGCGGCGGCGGCGGGGGCGTCTCGCGGTGGGAAGCGGCTCCTCTACCGTGCTCTGTGTGTCGTCGGGCCACTGACCAACGGCGACGGCGGCGTCTTGCACCGTTGTTGGCGTACTCCTGGACGTTGGCCTAGCTTCAAGGAAGGCTAAAATGTTCTGGACTTCTGAGCGAGTCAACTGGTGGGAGGAGGCGACTGGCGTTGGTGCAAGGAAGCGGTCGACGGCGGGCATCCATGTCGCTGAGGGGGGCACTGGCACCCGGCGGGGACAGGCACTGTCAACGGCACTGTCAACGGCACGGTGGAGACATTCGTGTGCTTGGGCGCGCACGTCAGTGCACACGCAGGCGCATGCGCTGGCAGGTGCACGGGCACCAGCACGGGCGTGCGCGTCAGTGCACGCGCAGGCGCATGCGGTGGCAGGTGCACGGGCGTGTAAAAGTCGGCGGGGACCTCGTGGGACCCCGTGGCATCAAGCTCGGCAACAATGTGCGGCTCCCAGCCCATCAATGCCACGGGGATGGGCGCTGGTGCAGTCGGGGCGACCGGAGCCAGAACGGGAGCGGGGACAGGCGCGGCATCTTCCCGCAAGGGCAGTTCAAGCTTGTCCCAAAGCGCCTTATGTTCTTGAGACTCCGACTGAGTGTCTTCCTCATGAAACTGGAACACTAAGGGCAGACCATCATGATGCGGCATGGCGTACGTTTAGGTCAGGCTAGTTGGAGGTAGACGACAGGAGAATCGGAGAGGAAGAGAGAGGATTGTAGCGATACTGGGTAGTGCGGAGTTGACTTTAAACTGCGGCGCCAGCGACATTAAAAGTGGGAGCAGTTGGGACGACGGTGGGCGGCAGAGCCTGGTCAAAGGGCTCGCCTCCCGGTGAGTCTGCACAGCGGTCTGTTCGCATGCCTCCCTGACAGCCGGCGCAACAGTGTCCTCGCACGCCTCCCGTCGACTCAGACGCTTGCTGGGACGGCACCTGACGATGAGAAGCGGGGACTCGTGGCGGCACGTAGACGCCCACGGTTTCAATAGTGAAAGCGTTCTCCTTAATATGACAGGTCTTTGTTCCAAAATACCTTGGCTCTTCATTTGTGCAACTTGTCATAAGCAGCTTGTCTCGAATTGAAGAAAAAACTTACGAAGTAATATTTATGCGATATCACGTGACCATGCTCAATTTCAAGAATTTATGCTCACTTTTGGATTTTCTGAAATTTAAGATCCAGGATTCGAAACAACATCATAACCTGCATCATGCAATAAATTTTCAAGCCGTACATCTGTCCTGTTGTATTTCTTAAGAATGGATTTGGTCAAACATTTTGCTTAGTTAAACCTCCTTTCCGGTTTATAGGGCTCAATTCAAAAATCACCAACCAAGGTAGATGGTGAATGGTGGAACAATTGTTGTAGTTTGCAAAACCACTCAATTAATGCGCTTGTTTTCCTCAAAAATTGTGTTTACGAATGCATTAATTGCAATGCATGCATGCATAAAGTACATGCATTGGTCAATTTTCTCTTAATTCTTGCATGTAATGATTTATTGCACCTTGAAATTTGAACATGTGATGGGGAACAACCAAATTGAGACTTATAAAATGGGAAAACTAAAAGTTTGAGATAAGCCCTATAAACCGTAAAATGATAATCCCTGCGTACCAGTGCATTGCCTGATATATTAACTCAAGTACTAGGCACGAACAAACGGGCTCAATTCTGTGCTCATCCTAGTGTAGTAGTAGTAGTAGTACTAGGCAATGCAGTTGACGGGTGACCTTGACCAGCGGCGACCGAGGGAATTGAACCGTGCTCGGCACGGTAGGTAACGTTGTCTATTTACTAAAGCATCCCTCCGTTGTTCATCGGTAGTCATTATGGACCGGGGACATGAGGGGAATTTCCTAGGGCTAGAATTCTGGCCGCCATCTATTTCGACTTGAAACGCTGAGGCTCGACTGGTTGGGGTTGCCTAATGTGCGTACCACGCACGCCACCGAAGGACACGAGCCCGTTTTTTTAGGATCAACACGAGCCAAGGTCTGCCTGGTACGCCGTTGGGTCCTACCATTCGAGAATACGAAAGGAACCTTTTAAATTGCCGAACGAATCTATGTGTATTACAATACCTGTATTTTCCTTGCAAATACTAATCTCAACGTGGTAATTGATTTATGACGAGTTGTTGAATTAGAGTGAGTTTGTGATATAGTGATCTCAACGTGGATTTCACATTTCATGGTATCCCTAGTAAGTTTTCCAATGCAAATTCAAATTTAAAAGATGAACAATATGGAGGTGAGAAAACTTTGTATGTATCAAGCATATGACCACACACACACACACACGCGCGCGCGCGCGCGCGCACGCACAGAGACACACACGCACGAACACAACAATAATCCAATAAGTATAGTGCATCTATTTTTCCAACCCATGCATGTATGACACGAATTCAAAAATACTCCTTCTATTCCTAAATATTAGTCTTTTAGAGAGTTCAACAAGTGACTACATACGGAGCAAAATGAGTGAATCTAGACTCTAAAATATGTCTATATACATCCGTATGTGCCAGTCCATTTGAAGCCTCTAAAAAGACTAATATTTAGGAACGAAGGGAGTAAAATGTAAGACATCCATGGTCCTCAGTTCAATATTTAAAATGAACATGAAACTGAAACATGAATATTAAGTCTAGTACTACAGTACATGCAAATGTTGTGTTTAAGCGGAGCTATGATTGTCGGGGGTCAACCCCTCGACCTTAGATAAAATTGTGGAGCTCTGTGTAGGGTTGTTTAGATTATATTTGTCCCTGCCCTCCCAACCACCGATTGGTTGTGCACGCCCCACCCCTCCTCCCCGGGATAATATCATGTGCCCCTGTCGGGGAAACTGATCCACGAACACCTATGGGACCAGCGGACCGTGCCCCTTTTCGGTTCGGCGGGGGGCGGAGGTCGCACGAAGAGCAGATCGAGGCGAGGCACATGAGCAGTTTACCCAGCTTCGGAGCTCTCCGGAGAGATAATACTCCTACTGCTACTTGTCTGATTGTATTGTGTTCTTGCTCTAGAGAGCTAAGTGGTTTCTGGCTTCGAAATGATCCGAAACTCTCGAACTAGTCGAACCAAACCCCCCACCCCCTCTACGTTGCGCATGTGCCTCCTTTTATATGTACAAGGGGGCACCGACAGGTGGCAACGCAGAGAAGGGTAAAAACGTAAAAAGAGAGGTGGTTGGTACAGCTACTTGTACAGTGCTCTCTACCTAACCCTGACGGCAGGGGACAAGGGCATTAAATGCCCGTCTGTGTCGCCCTAGCAGTGTAGAAAAGGACCGTCAGGGGCGCCACCGTCCGCCATGATGGCGATCTTGTCAGCATCGCATGCCACCGCTTACCGCTGGCTGCACAGCCTTCCGCCACGTGTGCTCGGAAAGGCCCCCAGGGCGACACGTTGGTGGATGCACTGGAGCGTGGGCACAGAGTGGCCGCTTGCCGCGGCAAGCGTCTTGCTGCAGTCGTGGTCTTGTCATGCCCGGAAGCTTGTCGCTCGCCGAGCCTGCCGGGACGCGTGGCGCGTCGCGGCAAGCTCCTTGAGATGCCTCGGTTGGCCCTCCCGGCAAGCTCCTCTTGCCGGGGCCTTGTCTTCTTAACTTAAATACTTTGTTCTTGAATGGCTCCAAAGGAGCCACGGAGTATCTTGGTGGTCACCCGGCAAGTCCTTGCCGCGGGGCGCTGCAACTACCCGTGCACAAGTTCGGGGTACTAGGGTACCCCTACTCTAGTACACCGACAGGAGCCCCCGGGCCTGGGCCACACTTGGTGCCGAGCGCTGTTGGGCCAGGCCCAAGACAGGTCACGGGCACGCGCGGCCCGGGTAATGCCGAATCTTGCTCTGTACCCACCGCGCCCTCCCCCAACGACACGCGTTGAATGCGGCATCGCGGGAGAGATCGTGGGGGGTTCTTTATTCGGAAGGGCGAAGCGTCCGCCCCTCCCTCTTTATAAGCACGGGAAACAGGGGCAGTTTCCCCACTTCCCCCTTCTTCTCAAAAATCTCCGCCGCTCCCCCCTTCTTCTCAAAGCCGAAAGAGAGCAGCGCTCCGCCCCCCGTCGCCACCAGCACCACCACGCCGCCGATCTCCCCTGCCACCTCCGCCATGGCACCGAAAGCCGACAAGGGGAAGGGCGTGAAGTCGGCCGAGGCGCAGCGGCTCGCGGCGCTGCGGAAGGAGTGGGCCATCTTCCCCCCTCAGCTCGGCACCAAGGAGCTGAGGGAGTACTATTACCTTTTCTGGTCGATGGAGACGCGTGCGCACCCGCGCACGAGGGTACTCCCGGACACCGCATCAGAGCTGGTCCAAACGGGTACCCCTTCTTCGCGCTATTCTTCTATTGCGGGCTCTACCCGCCCTTCTTGGAGTTCTTCTGTGATATCATGAACACATACGGGCTCCGCCTCCTAGATTTCACCCCCAACGCCGTCCTGACGATGGCAGTTTTCGCACATTTGTGCGAAAACTTTGTCGGAGTCCACCCCAATGTAGCCCTTTTCCGCCACTTCTTCATGCCTCGGGTCGAGAGAGGAGAGCCGCTTGCCGGAGGGATCGCCTGGATCTCGAGAGTCGGCAAGAAGGAAGCGTATCTGGAGGGTGAGCTTCGCAGCAAATGGGAGGAGTGGAGAGCGGAGTGGTGTTGAATTGTTGAGGAGAACCCGCAGCCGTTCACTGCCGTGCGCCAAACCCCAATAGTACGCGGCAACGATTGGAGCAACGTAGCCCCGAAAGATGACAGGCTGAGGATCGCCGTCACCCGAATCCTCCGCCTTAGGCTTGCCGGGCTCACTGTAGGCACTGTCGGCGCAGATTTCCTTCGCCGCCGCATTGCCCCCTTGCAAGAGAGAGGGAGACCTTCCTGGGAGTTCAAGAACTCGGCGAACATCATGAGGCTGCGCCCGGGCCTCAACTTCAATTTCACCATCCTGGAGCTGGATGCAATGCTCCTGGAGCTGTTCAAACGCGACCCTCAGCACCCATTCCTGTTGCCGAGGAGCGTTGTTCCTTTGTGCAATAATTCTTCACTTGACCGGATCCGCGCGATGATGCCGTTGTGCGATTCGCATGGAATCGCCCCAACTTGGCAAGAGCCTGCGGATGATGTCGTGCGAGCGTTCTTCGACAGCCTGGAGGAAGTGTCGATCCGCGCCGACGAGCAGAGGAGCCTCACCCGTGACACTACCGACGCGGAGCTGCAGCGCATCGCCAATAGGGCGGAAGAGGCTGCGGCAGCAGCTGCCGTGGGCGAGTTCGGGTTTACTGAGGAGGAGGCAGAGGCAGCAGAGGCGGCAAGCCTTGCCGAGCGCGAGGAGTTCGCCGGCGAGGAAGATCTTGCCGGCCCCGAGGCCGAGCCGAGCGAGCCCGGCGAGGAAGAGCCCGAGCCTTCAGACAGCTTGCCGCAAGTGGAGCCCCCAGCTGCACCAAGAAGGCGTCTCCGCAGGGCCGGTGACGCAGCGGGGCGGTAGACGGGTCAACAGCCGCCGAGCCACGTGACACGCTCTACCGCGGTAAGCACCGTTGCCGCGGGAGCGCCTCCCGCTGCTGCGGCAACTGTAGCGGGACCTTCCCGGTCCACCGCTGCTGCTCCTGCCAAGCGGGCAAGGGAGCCCACTCCTCCGCCTCGTCGCACCGAAGGCGAGCTAGACTTCGATCTCTCCGCTCTCAGCTCCGATGACGAAGAAGAAGAGTAAGCTTTCTTGCTGTCCTCGTAGTTCTTCAATCTTGTCGCTTTTATTCTGTATCTGACTTGGTTCGATCTGAATCCATTCCTTTTCAGGACGCTGGCCCAGAGAGCAGCGAAGAGGGCCAAGGCCTCGGTGATCGTCATCGAAGACGATCCCACCGTGTTAGCAAGGGGCGTGCCTGAGCCCACCTTGACGGACCTGGCCACTACTCCCCAGAGCAGTCCCCAGCGCAGCCCCCAGCGTAAGTTTATAATTTACTTCCCGCCGTCAGGTGCACATGGGTGCTCTTTTCTCTTACTGATATCCTGATTATTGAATTTGTGTAGGAGCAGAGCAGCCCCACCAGGAGGGCCCGGAAGCCGCCCCCGAAGCGCCATCTGCTTCGATTACGCCGCCAAGGGTGGAGTCCCCGGCAAGGGAGCGCTCTCCGGCAAGGGAGAGCTCTCCGGCAAGGGCTGGTTCTCCGGCAAGGGAAGACGCTAATGATCCTTCGGCGGCTGAGACCGCGACCGCAGATCCCAGCACAGGTAATCCACTTGCCTAAAAAACTTGCCCTTGGGTTTTTGTTCTTCTGACTTTGTTTTTGCATATTTGCTTGACTTCTCTCCATTCTTCGTTCTTCAGATCCATCCGCCACTGAGCAGATGGAGACCGAAGCCGGTGAAGGAGAGGCCGGCGCTGATGAACCCGCCGGCGAAGAGGCCGCCAAGGCTGCCGCCGCAGAAGCTGGCGAGGGATCCGGTGGTCGTACTGACGGCCCTGAGGCCGCAGGAGCGCCAGGCGCTGCACCGACCGCCGATCCTCCCGCCGCTGCCGCAGAGCCAGACTCCGAGGAGCCCCAGCCCGGCGCCTACTTGAAGGCCGGCGATGGCATCTTCATTAAGCTCCCCTGGACTTCGAGCTCCAGGGCGCCGGTCGAGGGAGAAACCTTTAACGGAGAAGTGCTCGCTTCCGCCGGATTGGCGCTGGTTGACACGCCAAGACGCGGCGAGGAGCCCGAAGAGGAGCGGTTGCTGCGGAAGCTGACGTCGCTCTACCGCGCCCGACAAGCCAAGTTGGCTTCCCGAGAAGCGCTTGTCGCGAGGGCGGGAGTCGATATCGAGAAGCGCGCGGAGGAGCTCCGGGATCTCAGGCAGGAAACTCTCCAGAGCTTGGCGGAGGAGCGGGAGCAAGTCGCCGAGGAGAGGAAGGCCTTCCTCCTTGCGAAGGCTGAGGTCGAAGAGCAGCAGCGGCTTGCTGCCGACAGGTTATCTGCGCGGGAGGGAGAGTTGGCGCAGCGCAAGGTGAACCTTGACAGCCACGAGGAGGAGCTCGCCGCGCGGGAGCAAGCAATCGGCGGCGCTCTCCAAGAAGCAAGGGATGTTGCCGCGGCTGCCGAGGCCGCCAAGAAAGAGCTGGAGGCGAAAGTGACGCAGTTGGAGGCCAATCTCCGGACTAGCGGTGAGGAGTTCGCCGCGCTTAAGCGCGAGCGCGAGAAGGATGCTGCTGCCCACGGTGAGCTGCAAGGTCTTCTTGCAGAGAGGAGCAAGGAGCTCAGCGCCGCCAAGGACTCCAACGCGGATCTCGAGCTGAAGCTGGCCACGCTGACGCAGACGCTGGACGCCGCCAAGGAGCGAGAGGTGGCCTTGTCGGAGAAGATCAAGGCCGACGAGGCGCTGCTGGCGAGCATTGCCGTCACCCAGAACTCGTTCAGGGAGACGGTGGAGCACTGGACCGAGGGTCTGGTGAATATCGCCGCAGTCATCAACGGGGAGCTGGCGCAGCTGGGGATGGAGGACTTCGTTACTCTTCCAACGAGCATCTCCAACCCAGCGCCAAGCTCAGCCTGTTGTTCAAGGGCGTGGCAACGGCCCTCCAGCGGCTTCGGGAGAAGATCCCAAAGTAGCTGGCCGACGAGTCGCGCAAGATTTGCGCGGGAGTTCTTCAAAAGGTGCTGGTGAAGGTGGTTTTCCGCAACCCGGGCCTCAACCTCACCAACGTCCTTAGATCCTTGCCGCCCGATTCCGACCTGGAAGCGCTCAAGGCCCTTGTCGCACCCATTGTGGACAAGGTGAGCGAGATCAGGAGGGTTGAGGGTGGTCACGTAGACTAGGCCGCCCGCTTTATCTTTTTCCTTGTCGCTATTAGTCATGTCATGGGAACAATGTGTTAGAGCTGCGACAAGTTATCTTGTAATATAACTTTATTTTGGATGATGATCGCTATGTTATTTCCTTTACTAGATCCCTTGCCTTGTATGTTTTTACCCTACGCTTTTAGGGAACTTGTCGGCGCAGGCACCCGAGCCGCGAGTGCTGAGTGCGGGACGTCAGCAGCCTGCTGGCGGTGCCGTTCCGACAAGAAACCTTGTCGCGACTAGTTGCAGCACACTTAAGTTGTTGAGCGGACTTGAAACAAAGTAAGGGCGCATCTAGCTACGAGTTGGTTCCTCCGCGCACAGGTTTTCCATACAAAGCACAGTCGTTCGAGGAAGATAACTTAAAAATTAAAACTAATTGCTCAAACTTTGGCAACTTAGCTTTTCTGTCGTTTGCTTCCCGGCAAGGTAAATCTTCCTTAAACGACGCCTGGTCCATACCATTATCTTCTCCTTCCCCCCCGGCTAACTTGTGTGCGAGGGAACCTTCTTTTCCTTTGTTTGCGAAAAAAGAGAGAAGAGAAAATAAAGATATGGGGCCTTTCGGCTCGTTATTGCTTACCGGGGGTAGGTGCTGCACAAAGTGTCAGATAAAGCATGCAAATGTAAAGTAAAAAGCATGAAACTGACAAGATGTGCGGGGCACATGAGCTTTACTTATGCATGGGATCTGCGCCCGGCTTTGTACAAAGGATTACATGCAACATCGGCAAGACTTGTACAAAAGGTGGTTGCCGGAACAGGTTCCGGCAACCGCGCCCTACGGGTAAAACTTACGAAGATGCTGAATGTTCTAGGAGTTGCTCACCGGAATATCATCTTCGGTCTCAAGGCGGACAGCGCCAGGCCTAGTGACTTGTTTCACCCGGTAAGGGCCTTCCCACTTTGGCGTCAACTTGTTGGAATTCTTGGTGGACCGAACGCGCCGAAGAACAAGGTCGCCTTCCTCAAAGCTTCTGGCATTAACTTTGCGGCTATGGTGGCGGCGCAAAGCTTGCTGGTATCGAGCAGCTCGTACAGCAGCCTGAAGACGATCCTCCTCAAGGAGCAACACGTCATCTTGTCGCAGCTGCTCTTGCTCAAGCTCATCATAAGCGAGCACTCGAGGTGATCCGTATACGAGTTCCGTGGGGATAATTTCTTCTGCTCCATAGACTAGAGCGAAAGGCGTCTGGCCAGTGGCTCGATTTGGCGTCGTTCTGTTCGACCAAAGAACCACCGGCAGCTCGTCGATCCAGTTTCTTCCACACCTGCGCAGCCTGTCGAAAGTCCTGGTCTTGAGCCCACGCAGCACTTCAGCATTTGCTCTCTCCGCTTGACCGTTGCTTCTCGGATGAGCAACAGAAGCGAAGCAGACCTTGGCACCAAGATCTTGGACGTACTGCATGGTGCGGCTCGTGAATTGTGTGCCGTTGTCGGTGATGATCCTGTTAGGTATCCCGAAATGGCAAACAATCGACCTGAAGAACTTGACTGCTGACTGTGCTGTCACCTTCCTCACTGGTTCCACTTCCGGCCACTTTGTGAACTTGTCGATTGCAACGTACAAGTACTCGAAGCCCCCGATAGCTCAGGGGAAAGGGCCAAGGATATCGAGCCCCCAGACCAAAAATGGCCAGGATAAAGGGATCGTCTGGAGAGCTTGAGCTGGTTGGTGTATCTGCTTGGAATGGAACTGGCACGCTTCACACTTGGTTACTTGTGCAGTTGCATCCTGGAGGGCTGTCGGCCAAAAGAAACCCTGCCGGAAAGCTTTGCCGGCAAGTGCTCTTGCGCCAATGTGGTGACCACATATGCCTCCATGTATCTCTGCCAACAGCTTCTGTCCGTCTTCCCGGCAAATACACTTCAATTTCACACTGTTGAGTCTTCTTCTGTACAGTATGTTGTCGACAAACTGGTACATACTAGACTGCCGAGATACTTTTTCCGCTTCTTCTTGCTCTTCGGGAAGTTCTCCTGTCTGAAGGAAACGGACAATCTGCTGTGCCCATGCCGGAGCTTGCGGCTCGACAACAAGGACTAAAGGCACATCTAGTGCTGCGGGAACATCCGCTTCTACGGCGAGAACCTGCGGCTCAGCCGGAGCTTGATGTTCCCCGGCAAGCTTGCCGGAACAAAGCTTGTCGGGAGCGTCTGCTACGACGGAACAAGCACTAAGACTTGCCGGAGCAGACTGCTCCTCAGCATCTTTGGCGTTGATCTTGGGGACCTTCTTGGCGGCGGCTTCGGGGAGCTCTGCCGGAAAGTAGTCACCGGAAACCAACTTTCTCTTCTTGATATGTCCAGTCGATGGTGTCACGGATGGTTGAGTCAGCTTGAGCACAAAGATCCCTGGTTCCACAGGTAACTTAAGTGCGGCGCACTTTGACAGGCCATCAGCAATGTCATTCTGAGCTCTTGGAACATGTTCCATCTTTAGGCCGTCAAAGTGCTCTTCTAGCTTTCTCACTTCATCAACATAAGCTTCCATCAATGGACTCTGGTAACTCTTGTTTACTTGGCGGACGACAAGCTGTGAGTCTCCCCTGACAATGAGTTTCTTAATCCCAAGGTCTACCGCGATCCTGAGACCGGCAAGCAAGCCTTCATACTCTGCAGTATTGTTTGTTGCTTGCTCCTTGGGAAAGTGCATCTGGACTACGTATTTGAGGTGCTCTCCGGTGGGTGCGACAAGCAGCACGCCCGCACCGGCGCCTTGCAGCGAGAAGGCACCATCAAAATACATCAGCCACTCTTTGCTTGCTTCCTTGACGGGGATGCTCGTCTCTGGAATTTCTTCATCTGGTGTTGGCGTCCACTCTGCTATGAACTCTGCCAATGCTCTGCTTTGGATAGTTGAAGTGCTTTCAAACTTGAGGCCAAAGCTTGACAGTTCCAGTGCCCACTCGACAATCCTGCCTGTTGCTTCTGGATTTTGTAGTATTCTCTTCAACGGAAAGCGAGTGACAACTGTGATCTCATGTGCTTGGAAGTAATGGTGCAGCTTTCTCGAGGCTATGAGAAGGCCGAAAAGCAACTTCTGCACACCGGAGTACCTTGACCTAGCCCCCTGCAAAAGGGAACTGACAAAGTAAACTGGGCGCTGCACCATTCTCTTCTGCACCTCCTTGTGTGTCTGCGCAGATCCATCTTTGTCGGGACCAGAGCTTGCCGGACCAGAGCTTGCCGGTGAAGCCCCCTGCTTGTCGCTGGATGCATCTGCCGTGGTTGCTGGCTCATCATCTGCCTCCCTCTCCGCCACTAACGCAGCACTAACCACTTGATTGGTTGCCGCTATATACAGCAGCAACTTCTCTTGTGGCCTAGGTGCGACAAGTGTTGGAGCGGAGGACAGGTATCTCTTCAAGTCCTGCAGCGCAGCCTCCGCTTCCGGGGTCCATTTCATTGGACCTGCCTTTTTCAATATTTTGAAAAATGGCAGGGCGCGCTCAGCAGATCTAGAGATAAACCTGCTGAGAGCAGCCACGCAACCGGCAAGTCTTCGTACATCCTTGACGCGCTTTGGTGCTTCAATCTGCTCGATGGCCTTGATCTTGTCGGGATTGGCTTCAATCCCCCGCTGAGACACAAAGAACCCGAGAAGCTTGCCCGAAGGGACTCCAAACACACACTTCTCAGGGTTTAGCTTGAGGTTGATCTTGCGCAGATTCGCAAAGGTTTCATCCAAATCTTGGATCAGGGTTGCTTTGTCCTTGCTCTTGACCACTATGTCATCCATGTAGGCTTCCACATTTCTGTGCATTTGCGGCTCAAAAGCATGATGGACTACCCTTGCAAATGTTGAACCAGCATTCTTCAAACCAAAGGGCATCCGTACAAAACAGCATGTGCCACATGGGGTAATGCACGCGGTTTTCTCCTCATCCTCTTCTGCCATGAAGATCTGATGGTATCCTGAGTATGCATCAAGAAATGAAAGAAAGGCACATCCGGCTGTGGAGTCAACAATCTGGTCGATGCGTGGCAAGGGAAATGGGTCTTTGGGACAAGCTTTATTGACATCGGTAAAATCAATACAAAGCCTCCATTTCCCGTTGGCTTTGCGTACGACAACAGGATTGGCCAACCACGTAGGATGGAGCACTCCTCTGACAAGGCCTGCTGCTTCCAACTTCTTGATTTCTTCTGCAATGAATTCTTGGCGCTCCACTACCTGTTTCCTAACTCTCTGCTTGACGGGCCGCGCATGAGGACAGACGGCAAGGTGGTGCTCAATTACTTTCCTGGGAACACCGGGGATGTCAGACGGTTGCCATGCAAACACGTCGACATTCGCCCGCAGGAAAGCAACGAGCACGCTTTCCTATTTAGGATCGAGCGTGGCACTGATGGTGAAGGTACCACCAGTGCCGTCCTCCTTGGCGGACACCTTCTTGGTCTCTGGTGGAGCTGCCATTGCCTTCTTACACTTGCTGGTGGAGCTCGATGGTGCGTCCTCGACGGTAGCGCAGCGCTCCGAAGAGGTGCGCTTGCCGGAGTGGGCATCAGAACTCTTGCCGGACTTAGTCTTCTTCTTCCCCCCCGGGAGCTTCAGCGGCAAGTGACTTGCGATCTGTTGCAGCTGTTGCCTCCCGGTAGATCTTGTCGGCGCAGATAAGGGCATCCTTCTTGTCGTCAGGGACAGAGATGACGCTTATCGGACCTGGCATCTTCAGAATGTTGTATGCATAGAGAGAGGCTGCCATGAATTTGGCAAGTGCTGGACGACCGAGTATCCCATTGTAAGGCAATGGGAAGTCAGCAACGTCAAAAGTGACCCTCTCAGTCCTGAAGCTTAGCTCGCTGCCAAATGTTACCGGCAACGTGATCTTTCCCTTCGGCTTGCTCCTTCCCGGATTGATTCCTTGAAATGTGCCGGTCTCTTAGAGCTCGCTGTCAGGGATCTGGAGTTTCTGGAGCACTACGGAGGAGATCAGGTTCAAGCCGGCCCCGCCGTCAACTAGCATCTTAGTGACCTTGAGGTTGCGGATAGTTGGTGAAACCAACATCGGCAAGCACCCGACCGCAGTTATGCGATCTGGGTGGTCCTCAATATCAAAGATGATAGGCGTGCTGGACCATTTCAGAGGCCTGTGCGACTCGACGGGTGGTTCTGCCGCATTGACTTCCCGCACCCATTGTTTGAGCTGGCGGTGTGAAGTATGCAGAGAAGCACCACCATCAACGCACAGTACCTCTGTGGCTTTCTGGAACTCCTGCTCATCAGTCTCGTCATCATCCATGTCTTCGTCGTTGTCGTCATCTTCATCCTTGTCGCGGCCGCGGGGAGGTCTTTCTCCTTGCCGCTGCTTGGCCTTGCCGCGCCGTCCTCCCCGGCCGGGATGTTTTTTGCCGGATCCTCCAGCACCTTCCTGGGCCTTCTCCTTGTCGCGCCGCTCGTATTCAGCCTTCTGCTGCTCAACAAGTTGCTCGACTTTCTTCCAGCTCTGGAGATCATGGCCCTTGGTGCGGTGGATCTTGCAGTACTGCTTGTTGGTGCCGTCCTACTTGTCGGCGACCGCCACAGCCTCCGCGGTAATCTCCTTGCCGGAGCCACCAGCTTTGGCTTTGTTGGCGCCACCTCCACCGCCGGACTGCTCGACAACTAGCACCTCTTTGCCTTTCTTCTTTCTGTTATTCCGCCGCCGGTTTTTCCTTGCCAGGGCAGTATCCTCACTGTCAGATCCTCCTGCTCCTATATTCTCTGCGGGGAGTCTCCTCCCTTCCTCAGCACGTGCACACTTGTCGGCCAGGGCATATAGCTCATTGACGTCTCTGATCTTGCACATCGCCATCTCCTCCGGCATCCTGCGGTTCCGCACGTTCTGATGGAACGCGCTGATTACCGCGGCAGGGTGGATGTCTGGGATGTTGTGCTGTACGTTGCCGAATCTTTGTATGTACTTGCACAGGGGCTCTCCTTCCTTCTAGGCGAGCAGGTGAAGGTCACTCTCTTGGCCAGGAGGCTTGTGGCCGCCTGTGAAGGCACCGACAAACTGATGGCACAGGTCAGCCCAGGAGGATATGGAGTTGTCCGGCAAGTGCATGAGCCAGGATCTGACGTTGGGTTTGAGCACCAGCGGGAAGTAGTTGGCAAGGATCTTGTCGTCTCGCCCCCCGGCAGCTTGCACCGCGATAGTGTAGATGCTGAGGAACTCCGACGGGTGCGTCTTGCCGTCGTACTTCTCCGGTACATCTGGCTTGAAATTTTTCGTGCTGGGCCACTGGACTTGCCGCAGCTCACGAGTGAACGCAGGGCAACCTACCGCGTACAGCAAGTCACCTGGTTCCCCTGGCGCATGCATATCAACAGAGGGCCCAGCGCGCTTGTCGGATTGACGTCGCGCTTCCCTTCGGCGCTCGATGCGAGTTCGAGCATCTTCTTGTTGTCTATCGTGAAGAACTTGGCGCTGATCGCGACGAGTTCGTGGATCCGATGATGCGGTGGAGTCGCTGTCGAGGTGGATCCGGCGAGTCGGCGATCTTGGCCTTCGGGGTGGAGAGTGCACGGTGGTTGCACCCCCACCAGTTTCGTCGCCACCGGCTCGTGCCTGGCAGTCCTGCCGCGGCAGCGAAGTATTCGGCTGCCGTGGAGTGTCGCCGTTGGCGTAGCCGATGAGACTCTGAATGGTGGCCCTCCATTCGTCGATCTTTTCCGACGTCGTAGGGTAATCTAGGAGCAGTTGAGCTCGCGCTAAAGCTTCCGCTGGAGTGGTGGGCGGCAATGGCGAACGGTGCGAGGAGCGGGATATGGTCAGACTTCTAACTACGTTAGAAGGAGCAGTATCCCGTCCAAGCGACCGTGCCTCACTCGTGCCAGCATGTTGGCGTGCATGCTAGTCTTGAGCGTCCCGAGACCCACCAGCTTGATCTTGGTCCAACAAGCGTATGGTACTGCGAATACCATGACGCTGTCGGTCTTGCGCCTCCTGAGAGGGACACGGCGGATGTGAAGACACCAAGGTTTGTGCAGCCTTGTCCTTGGACCTGGCAGCACCGTGAACTTCCTCACCGATGTCTGTTCTTCCACCAGCGTCAACCCCACCACCCGTTTGTTCCGGTGGCGGTGAGATCGATGCGGACGGAGCAGCTGCCTTCGAAGCCTTCTTCATCGGTGGCATGTCGATGAAGAAAACTAAGATCTAGCTCGTGTGAACGCCGGATCAGGTTCACACAATCTCGATGCCCCCTACCTGGCGCGCCAAAGATGTCGGGGAAACTGATCCACGAACACCTATGGGACCGGCGGACCGTGCCCCTTTTCGGTTCGGCGGGGGGCGGAGGTCGCACGAAGAGCAGATCGAGGCGAGGCGCACGAGCAGTTTACCCAGCTTCGGAGCTCTCCGGAGAGATAATACTCCTACTGCTGCTTGTCTGATTGTATTGTGTTCTTGCTCTAGAGAGCTAAGTGGTTTCTGGCTTCGAAATGATCCGAAACTCTCGAACTAGTCGAACCGAACCCCCCACCCCCTCTACGTTGCGCATGGGCCTCCTTTTATATGTACAAGGGGTCACCGACAGGTGGCAACGCAGAGAAGGGTAAAAACATAAAAAGAGAGGTGGTTGGTACAGCTACTTGTACAGTGCTCTCTACCTAACCCTGACGGCAGGGGACAAGGGCATTAAATGCCCGTCTGTGTCGCCCTAATAGTGTGAAAAGGACCGTCAGGGGCGCCACTGTCCCCCACGATGGCGATCTTGTCAGCATCGCATGCCAGCGCTTACCGCTGGCTGCACAGCCTTCCACCACGCGTGCCCGGAAAGGCTCCCAGGGCGACACGTTGGTGGATGCGCTGGAGCGTGGGCACAGAGTGGCCGCTTGCCGTGGCAAGCGTCTTGCTGCGGTCGTGGTCTTGTCGCGTCCGGAAGCTTGTCGCTCGCCGAGCCTTGCTGGGACGCGTGGCGCGTCGCGGCAAGCTCCTTGAGATGCCTCGGTTGGCCCTCCCGGCAAGCTCCTCTTGCCGGGGCCTTGTCTTCTTGACTTAAATACTTTGTTCTTGAATGGCTCCAAAGGAGCCACGGAGTATCTTGGCGGTCACCCGGCAAGCCCTTGCCGCGGGGCGCTGCGACTGCCCGTGCACAAGTTCGGGGTACTAGGGTACCCCTACTCTAGTACACCGACAGCCCCCATACCTTAGATGCTATATGCCGAAACGAGTTGCTTGGAGCTTGTAGATCTGAGATATAGCAGCTCACATGATGTGTCTTAATTTTTTTGCAGGAAACCTTGATGAGTTTGAGAATTGCACACAATTTGTACAAAAACTACTTAGATGCCCTTTGATCCCATATCCAACGACCTCGAAGCTCGTATCACCATAGCATCTAAGATGAAGGAGGACATCATATTCTCCTGTATGTAAGAATATCATGTGCTACCACAACTTAGATGCTTTGGTGATACAAGCTCTTCGGAGGCGTTGGATTTGCGACCCAACACCTCCTCGTTGGTTCAAATGGTTTTTTACAGAAAAGCCCCAAAAGAGTTCAACCACTACTTACAAGCACAAGGACTGCTCAGATGCCATTGGATCTCAGATCAAACGACCTCCAAGCTCGTATCACCATAGCATCCAAGCCGCGATAGCACCTTATGTTTTCTCGCACGGGAGAGTATGAGGTGCTCCCGCATCGTAGATTCTATGGTGATACGAGTTCACTGAGATTTTGACAGCCCATAGTAGGAGGTTTGAATGTTTTTGCAATATACGGCTGATAGAGTTTGGGAAATGCGCAGAAAGTACAAGTACTATGCATGTGCCATCTGATCACTGATCATACGACCTAGATGCTCATATCACCGTAGCGGGTAATTAAGCTACGGGGAGCACCTAATATGAGCACCGGGGAGCTGTTGGATCGAAGATGGAGCGACACACACGAGGCTTGAATGTTTTATTTGCAAAAAAAACCTTTGGAGAGTTTGGAAATTGCGCATAATCACAAAGACTACTGCCAAGCCATTGGATCTCACTTCCAACGGTGTAAAAACTCGTATCACCATAGTATCTAAGTTGCGGGGTGGATATGATATTCTATGCCGCTATCATTCTTGTTCATAAACTTGCAAAATACATGTAACTCGTGCCGTTACTTGTCTAACCGCGCAAAGTGTTTGTTCAAAACAACCATCCTACCCTGAAATATCGGAACAACACACGGGGTCCCACTTGTCATTAATCAAATTTGGACCTAAAACTAACAAATCTAAAAGATGAGATTCGAACTGGCAACCTGGACTACAAAGCGTAAGTCGATAGCCTGAAAGAACGAATGGTTGTTGGCTTTGTCCCATAACTTGATTTTATACAGTACTTGCGTTGAGTAGAGTAGAGGGAGTGCCTCGTCAACACATGCATGACCGTTGTCTCACTTACCGGTGGGTCCCAGGTCTGCGATCTCAATCTCTCTTCTCTCCATCGCCTAACCTTTGCACGGGCAAACATAAAGAGCGGCGCTAGCTTGCTGTGGTGTTATTACAACTAAAAAAAGCTTGGAAAATAGCAGAATCGCCTAGAACAAGAGACGTTGTGGCTGGTCGAGACGGAGCTAACCGTGCCATGTTTGCATGATGAAGCCGTGTGGCTAGTGGGGTGTTTTCGACCGACTAGCTCGGTCCGAAGGTCGAACCATAGGTACTACGTCTGATACAGTATATTTTTACACACACATTTTTCCTCCGTGCCGAGACGTGGCAAACCCTACCACGCGGTTTCCGGGTCCTCCCTGGTGATGCACGCATATATTCTTCCTGACGTGGGACACCCTACCGCGTGTTTTCTGGGTCCTCCTCGGTCGTAGCGCCGAAGCAAGTAAATGAGTCGTCAAATCACGAAAGACCACCTTTCTCGCCGAGTACATCAATGAAGCACGGTGGCTAGCTAGTTGGGCTAGTTCGACCGATTAGCTAGGCCGCCGCCACATTTGGTTTTTCACCCCTTTTTTTATCTACTTGCCGGCAGGTAAATTTAAATATCCACCGCGGCGTTGCTCTGGTGTTTGGGTGTGGCGGGATTTTAAATTTTTTGATTGAAGGGAGCAGGCGCGGCAGGATTTTAAATTTTTTGATTGACGGGAGCAAGCGCGGCAGCAATTAGTCACGATGACTCCGCTTGTAAAAACCCACTGCCCCCTGATGTGAGAAGTCGTCGACTGGTGTTTTACCGTGGTGAAAACCAAAAGATTCCCCGCTCCTCGGCTGGCTCTCTCCGCCTTCCCGTAGATTGCATTGCCTTTCAGCCGTTTCACCCCCTTTGCTTCCTCTCCCCATTCCTTCTACCTGGTGCCATGGCGGCGCAGCAGATCATGGAGTTCGAGGTGAGGCGCCTAACACAGGAGCTCCATGCCAAGGATGCGGAGCTCAGGGCCAAGTACGTGGAGATCCGTGAGCTCAAGGAGGAGAGGAGTGCCATGCTCCTCCGTTATGTGTGGGAGTTCACAGAGCTTCAAAAGCGGCAGGCGTCCACCACAAAGATGCTCGAGGCGTCGGCGGTGTTGCTGCAGAAAGCGGGAGATACGATAGGCCGTCAGGGGAGCCGGCTGGAGCGCGAGCGGGCCGATCATGACGAGGTCTTGGATCGCCTCAACCACTTTGTGAACCAAGTTGCCACGCACGTGTTGCGGCTGCGCGATGCCTACCGTCGTGCCAGCGCGACGATGCTGGCCGTCGGGCTAAACCCGTTCGACCACCCGGTCGACTTCAACAAGCTGCGGCTTCCTGACCTGGTCTCCTTCTTCACCTATATCTCCGAGGAGCTGAGCCGTCTCCGCGTGATGGTGGGACTTAGCTGGACAAGGAGGGGTTGCGGGCTGCCGTCGCCGTTGCCGGGTGAATCCTTTCAGGGCTCCGTCACCGGAATCCATTCGTGCCATTGGACGCCGTCTTTGACGAGCTGTCTCCCGTCGGCCGTGAGCGGGCTCTACGGGCGGTTGCACCCTGCATCACCAATGTCGTGCGCCTCGAGAAGCAGAGGGACTTCGGTGGTGTTTAGGCTCCCTCTGCATGGGCATGTCCATGTCTCGGTGCAACATGACCGTTGGATCAAACTCAGGCGGTGCAGATCAGTCAATGTAGCACAAAGCGTGTGGGTGTGTTTGGTTGCATTGTCATCTCAATATAGTTGTTTCCTCTTCGTGTATTTTTGTCAACCTACTAGTGTGGACTCATGCACCCTTCATGGTTCATGCACTCTGCCAAACACCCAAAAGTGGTTCGAGAAGGGAACTTTTGCTCCCATCCCGTGCACCCTTCATACACCCTGTCTAACACTATAGGATGTGCTTCATATGTTTCATGTTTCATGGAGTACTGTAGCACCGTACTCTCCGTGCGTAGTGGACCTAGTTCTATTAACATTGATCTCACCGTTCATTCTTGACCGGACAGTCGAAAAATCGGTACTATGTTACATATAGGAGTAGTTGACATGCGCACAACATCATTTCATATCGTCATGTCTTACTACACTAGCAACAAGATTGTGTAGTACTGACGTATGAACCACTAGACATGCCTAGTAGTAGGAGCACTGTGTATGTTCAAGTGGCTGCCGTGTTTCGCACTCCTCCGTCGTAAGAGTGGAAACGCTTGCCGTAATCATTTTTTTCTTCAGAATGAAAAACAGTGGACACGCTCTACCGTGCGGATCCTCCTCCATCCATGCACTAAATTACTCCATAGTAGAGTGATAGTAGACTATCCCGATCGAACCGCCGTAGTAATGCCCAATGAGCCGTCAAATCACAAAACCCCCTCCTTTCTAGCAGTAAGTTGGACGGACGAAGCAACCATCATTTCACTCTTCTCTCTTAGCTTCCTCTCTTGAAGAAAACCCCCACTCGCTTCGCTTCTCCCTCATCTCGTTCCTCCTTTCACTCTTCTCTCTCAGCTTCCTCTCTTGGATGGACGCCGGAGCACTGGCCGACGTGATGTCTATGGCTCTGGCCAAAACCGCCGAGGCTCATGGTATGAAGAAGCGCAAGCACCCCGCCGAGACTACCGCAGACAAGATCAAAGCCATCGCCCTGTCCAAGCCCCCCTCTCCGGGATCCCTCATTAAGCAAGTCCAGGTAATGTCTCTTGTTGATGATCTTTTTCTCGATCTTGATCGTGTTTTTTCATCTAACACGCAGTACTAGTACTGGTAGTACAACTTTCTGGGTGATCTTGCATGTGATTTTAGTGTGCCAAATGACGGTTCTAAATTCCTCTTTTGACCAAAACATGCGAGAGGTTGACACTGATTTCTTATAGATTACTTTCAATTACTCCCTATGTCCCAAATTTCTTGACTTAGATTTGTCTAGATACGGATGTATCTAATACTAAAATTTGACTTGATACATCCGTATCTAGACAAATCTAAGACAAGAATTTTGGGACAGAGGGAGTAATTTATGAACATCAATGCTACCTTTTAAGAGGGTATATTTGCCTCAGTAACTTGTGTTATGGATATTGCATGTAATCCCTCTGCTCTCAAGCCTTTGAAGACATATTCTAGTGTCTTTGTTCACTCATTTTTGTGCGTATATGTAGTCATATATGGAGTATAATATCAAAAATCATCTTATATTTTTGAACGAAGGTAGTAATAAAATATGGTTTCTGTTTGAATTAGAACCAGGTCCGCGGTGGAGATGAAGTTCTCAAAGTCATGCCGTGTGAACTGGAAGACCTGATGATGAGTTGTACTATTGAACTATCCAGCTACTGTGTCCTTGTCGCCACGTGTCCTGAACTAGTGTTTTCCTGTAGCATTGTTGTCAGGCGTGTTCTCGAGGCTGTACTTGACCACAGCAATTTTCTGGATGTGCCTTCGATTACGAAGGGTGTGGTTCTTGTAAATCTTCCCAACAAATCTGATGCGGCCTGTCTTCATCATCATGTTTATGAGTGGAAAGACCACTCTGTTAGGTTCTCCAAGGTTGACAAGATGGTGATGGTGCATGTAGACATCTCACACGAAGTGCATGGCCTAGTCAGTTATTCGGGGTTCATCCCATAGGTCGGTGGTAAGAAATAGTCTACAGAGTTTAGTTAGTGCAATTTTGCTTGTCTGTAGTAAGTACTATTGTTCAGTACTTGATTTGTGTTTGTGAACCCTGTATTGTTTATTAGTACTGCCGCTTTTGGTGTGTGGTTAGTCCTGAGAACGGTCTTTGTTAATGTCTGTCCACTCAATTCAGTCTGTACATTTTGAAGTATCCAGATCATATTTTTTGTGAGGACGGTTTATCAATTATGGTTACACTCCAATATCTGTATGCATTGCAGGGTTTATCGCACCCACCAGGATTTCCAGTCCCATGGATGTTCGGTCCATACGATTTGTCACGACCTTTGGACTATCCTGCTTGTGGGAGTAGGCAGGGCCCCTGCATGCCACGCGTAGTTGGACGATCAATCTTCTGTTTAGTACTTCAACATAGTGATTTCGTGGTAAGGATTCACTCATGTCACATCAAGTAAATCTTATTGATTTACTATCTAAATCTTATTGATTTAATGTCATGTTTTCTTTCTTTTCCTGCAATTTTACGATGCAGGTTTTGCCATGTGACATTCATCACAGAATAAACCGTTTGGTTTTCTCTACGATGGCTATTTTTGCACGTTTCACTTATTATGTCGTGTCAGTAACGAAGGCACTGTCCATCACTTATATTACTGGAAAAAATTGGATCAGCCTATTGTCTGAGTACAAGCTGAATCCCTATGATGAACTGCAGTTTGGTTTAACAAAAATGCCACAATTAGTCCTTCTCGCATTTAAAAGAAATGAAGAAAACAACTAGATCACGGTCACGGATCCTAGTCAAGTTAGAAAGCTGATCATAGCAGACCAGACACGATCGCCGCTATCTCACACAGATCGAGCACCGGCAGTTGCTCTAGCACTGACAGCGACAGCAGCTTACTCTGATCCAGCTGAGGATTGGGCACCGACCGCGTCAGTGGATCAGTCTGATCTACTGGAAGATCGGGCATTGACACCGGCACCAGCTCTACAAGGAGCACCATCTCCGGCAGCAGCAGCGGCTTCGGCACCTGCACCAACACTTGCACTTGCATTTGGTCCGGCCCGTGCAGTTGTACCGGCAACAGACTGGGCTGCATTTCGCACTTCATATACCAAAGTCCTTACAAAAACTGACATGTCCACCTTCTTGGTAAGCATTGGCCGCCCAAGTGTTTCGTTCCTTTTTATTTCCATGTTGTTTCACATGATTCACTGTGTTGATCTAACTATTTGGGTATGTCTTCTTGTTTGTAGACAGAGAATTCCTAGAGCAACGAGGGAGTCCTTCAACAATCCGGGCGACCGCGGCCAAGTTTCTCTTACCATGCGCAGCCTTGGTGTGAATGAACCTGCTCAATATACCGTAAATACAAAGGATGGTCGCATGATGATTGATGCTAAAGGATGGTCAAGGTTCAAATCTAAATCATATCTTGCGGTAGGGGATGATGTCAAAATCAAACTTTCTCGGCAAGGAGAGCTGGTCCAAATCAACTTTGAAATTCTTCAGTAGCAGCACGCAACTGCCGAACTGATCTATCCTTTGAGAGATTTTGATATAATAATCTGGCATGGTGAAACAAGTGTCCTGTGTGTATAAGTAGTATGACAGTATTATTTATCACATGGTATATCATTGATAGAATTGCAACTCTGATTGCTAATTAATAACTGTCATTCGATTTCATTCCAACAGCTGCCATGATTTATTCAATTTTGTGTATTCGCCTTGCGACAGCATTTAAAACCAGCGCAGTACCGATCGCTTGCAATATGAAAAGCGCTGAGGTAGAACACATGGGCCCCCAAACATGCAGGGTCGGCTTGCGGCCCAAAGTCCAGAACCGTGAGCCTATGTGAGTAGTATATTCTCAGCTGAACCCCCATAAAAAAAGCTAAACCTCCATAATGCCCGTGCGTTGCAGAGGGAGTATATTTCTCGGCAAGGTAAGCCTGTGATATAAAAGATTTGTATATTTCTTTACAGAGGGGGTATCTCTCTGTCAAAAAATATATTTATGTGTAACTAGTTACTCCTATCTTTCTACTTCCTTTCGCTGATATGTGGGGCAACCGGCAACGGGGTCCACGTGCCATATGCACAAATTAGAGTGCACATATGCCACGTGCCATAGACACACCCCGGTGGTAGCACCGCAGTAATGCCCAATGAGCCGTCAAATCACAACCCCCCTTTCCAGCTTTAGCAGTAAGCTGGACGGACGAAGCGGCAATATTTCACTGGGCCTGAATCCCCTTCTCCCTCGTCTGCTTGTTCAGAGAAAACCCCCGCTCGATGATTGCATAGGGTTTTCTCATGGAGAACCAGGTACGAATTCTTCATCCATCCCTGATAAATCCAAGTCCCTTGGTCGCAGGTGATCCTAGGATGGCAGCCGCCGCCGTTGATGCATTTTTCTTCGTACTGAATCTAGTGTTTTTCAGTTACAGTGCCCAAAGTGCGAGTACCCCACAGATTTCTGCGCCTTCGGCGAGACGCCACACTTGTTCCTTCTCATCCTACCACAACATTTTGAAACGCGCACAGTATGTTCCTAGAATCCTCTTCTCCATTCGGGAGGGTGGTTTTTTTGAACATGTTGTGTTCTCATATTATTTTTCCTGCAGTGTATTATTTGCTCTGCCAGAACACATGTACTCAAGATGCTCGACCTTGCCATAATTGAATACACTAGTTTAATGGTCACAGTGAAGACAATCCATGGATATTACTTCCGAGTTGGGTTCATGAACCAAGAAGATTGTTGCTTTTTTTATGGCCGAACTTGGATAAACTTTATCAAGTGTTACGGACTGAAAGTGGGTGCACGAATGTAGATGGAAATAGCAGAACCTGGTCTCATCTTCACTGCGATCTTCCACCCCAACATCGTTCCAATTGTTCATCCATGTTAGTTTTGTATCTGGCTCTTTCTTGTTGCCTCCATTACTTCTTAATCCACCTATTATGTCTAACTAATCACAATTTAACTTTAGAAGTAGCAACGAATCTCTCACGAAGATGCTACTTCTAACTAATATTTTCTTATAATTGGTGGCACGTGTAGGTTTTTTCAGAGTTAAGCAGGCTGCTCGTTTGTTATTCTGTAGTAACTCGGCTGTTACGGATGACACTGAAGTTGACTGGGGCGACATCCACATGTTCCTACACTTTATTGATCGTCTTGAGGTCCTTGTGGGGCGTTTCAATGGTGGAAGGCCACGTGGGATATGTGTGCCACTGCTGCACTCGTTGAACAGGTCCAACTGTGTCGAGAAACTTATGGTACGAGCTGTTTTCTGTTATATATGTTGTTCATAAACTATTGCTTATGCACAGTTTTACAGCTGTGATCTTCTTGAAACAGAACTGCCGAGTTCTATTGTTCCTATACAGATGCCTGACCATGGTCGGGTCAGACTTGATCTTGGTCACAACATGATGTTTACGTCGACCTACTCAATTCCCCTTGGAGGTGAAAAGATACTTATTCGTGGGTGGTCTCAAATAATGAAGGCCCGTCCATCTTGGAGAATAGGACAAAAGATTATGTTCATGCTTTTCCATGGCTCTAAAGAGAATATCCTGTTTAATGACCACGTTGCGAGATGAAGCCGCTTTCAGAAGGTTGTGGATGCGTGGGGTGGCGCCTGGGCCTTGTCCTGGGGCTTGGCGGCCTCACCCTTGGTTAACTTTATGCAAAGTAGCACTGTTCGAGGCATGCTTTGTATGGTTGAACTTGTATAAGTACTCATACTGCTTTCAGCTTTGGTTGTTCAGTGCCCCTGCTGGTTTCAGTTAAGGTTTATAAGTACTCCTGCTGCTTTTACAGTCTGTCATGTTTCTTCAGTCATGTCTTCCTCCAGCCGCCAAAACAAAACCAGTGCCGGCGGGGCCGCCTGCTTCCGCCTCCCACGGCTGGCTGCACCTCAGCGCACGCATCGCCACCCCACCGTCTCCTAAATTGTTAACGCGTCCTCCGCGCGCTTTGGTGCGCTCGCCGCGGTGCCGCCCTCTCGCGTTGTTAACATGGTCAACAAACAACATGAATCGGCAGAAGTACGTGGAGAGGATGACAGTAGGGGCCCACCACGTCAGCATATGGAAAAATAAAATGCTTCCTCCTAGGGTTTTCCTGACATCTGGGACCCACGACATTGTGAGCGTATATAGTCAATAGATAAGAGAACAACACAAGATTGGCTGACACCTAGGACGTAGCTACTCTAGCAGTATTGTTTTTTGTTTGGTATTGTTGAGACGGAGCAGGGTTTGAACTGGGTTGTGGCCCGTCTAGCCCAGGCTTATATTTTATGTTCACCATGTGACCAGCCCAGCTATTTTTTCTTTGTGAAAATGAGCCCAGTTTATTTTTTCTGAAGAATACCCAATCCAGGCCTACTTATTTTTCTACGCCCTGATGGGCTGCAACTCTTTCAAGACGCCTGCAAATCTTGAAAGTAATATGAAATGGGTTGTAAATATAAAAACAAATGACAAATTGGCAATTACTTTATAATTTTTGATTTTTTTCACATTTTTAGATTCCTATTTCACTGGGTATTAACCTAATTTAAATATATCTTCAAAGTACTTTAAATCTGGCTCGACATTTCAGTATTCAAAATAGTTTGGAACCCACAGAAATATGCGAAATTGGCCCTGGCCAACCAAAAAAACGACTGCAATAAATTGCATAAGAAGTTGCCATGAGCTATATATAAATTATTAAAAAAAGAGGCTGACTTGTGGGTCTGTTTAGTTGACGCGTATGCAAGATTTTTTTAGTTATTATATACTACGTCAACAAACAATTCTAGCAGACGTAACCGTTGGATGTCAATCCAACGGCCGTCGTGTTTCTTCAATCTCTGATCTTCTTGCTCCAGCCGCCAAAGCAGTGCCGGCGGGACCGTCTCCCGCCTCCCGTGGCCGGCTGTGCTGCCGCGCAGGCCTCAGCGCCCCCTACTACTCCCACCGCTGGCCAGGGCATCCCTCTACTCACCCACACCCCCTGTTATTCTACAGCGACGGCAGCCTCACACCACAGCCGACCCGGTGAACCCTCGTACTCCTCTCCGTGCGGGCTTCCACTGTTGCGTCTTCCCCGGCTCCGTGTCGTCCCCTTCCTAGGCCTCGCCGTCGTCTACCGCCGTGGTGCTCTCGGCGTGGCGTGGTCAATGTGGTCAACGACCGACTTCCATCGGAAGAGTACTTACGTGGAGAGGCTGACAGTTGGGTCCACGGCAGCCGCAAGGAAGTGCCTCGTTATTACGCAGAAAATAATTATTCCTCCAGCTGGCAGCAGGGACCCACCGTACGGGCCACCAGTATTTCGCGAAAAAACGTTTCCCCTGACTGCTGGGACCCACAGGACGGGCCACCATATTTCGTGAAAAAAACGTTCCCCCCGCTGTCAGCTCGGACCCACCGGAGGTGCCTCCTTATTACGCACAAAAGAATGAATACCCCCTGCTAGCTGGGACCAACCTTGGTGGGAGGCTGACTTGTGGGCCTACTAAGTTGACTGGGACGGAGGCCTTTGTCAACTTTAGTCAATATATGAACGATTCTAGCTCCAGTGAGCGTACGATGTCCATCCAACAGCCGTAGTGCTTCTTCAACCTCTGGTTTTCTTGCTCCAGCCGACCAAAGCAGCGCCGGTCATGCCACCTGCTCCTACCGCCCGTGGCCGGCTGTGATGCCGTGGAGGCCTCACCGCCCCCTACTACTCCCACCGCTGGCCATGCCATCCCTCTACGCACCCACACCCCCTGTTATTCTGCGGCGACGGCAGCCTCACACCGCAACCGAACGAGTGAACCCTCATACTCCTCTACGCGTGGGCATCCACTGCCGCGTCTTCCCCGGCTCCGCGTCATCCCCTTCCTAGGCCTCGCCGTCATCCACCGCCGTGGAGCTCTCGGCGCCGCGTGGTCAACATGGTCAAGGAATGGCTTCCATTGGACGTGGACTGTACATGGAGAGGCTGACAGCTGGGTCCACGGCCGCAGCAAGGAAGTGCCTCCTTATTACACGCAAAATAATTATTCCTCCACCTCACAGCAGGGACGCACCGGACGAGCCACCGTATTTCGTGAAAATAATGTTCCCCCCTGTCTGCTGGGACACACCAGCTACATCTTCGCATGCAAGGAAGTGCGTCCGAAAAAAAGGATTCGCCCCCTGACTGCTGGGACCCACCAGCTACATCTTCGCACGCAAGGAAGTGCGTTCGGGCAAAGAAAATGATTCGCCCCCCCTGACTGCTGGGACCCACCAGCTAAATCTTCGCACACAAGGAAGTGGGTCCGGGCAAAAAAAAACGATTCGCCCCCCTGACTGCTGGGACCCACCAGCTACAACTTCGCAGGCAAGGAAGTGCCTGATAGTCGGGACCCACCTGGTCGAAGCGAACGTAGCGTTGTCATTATGGTCGGGAACGTGTACGTACATATATACTGGTGGATGTAGAGGTGCGCACGTGTCATAGTAGAGGCGCGCACGTAGCATGTACACGTACGTATAGTGGAGAAGGTGCAAGAAAGAAAATACGGCCACATACGTACATATGGGCAGGGTCTCAAACGCCTACTCGCACATACGTACATGGCTGGGTCGGAACGGAGAAACAACGTTGTCATCGTGTTCATGGGGAGCCAACCGGCTGGGTCGGAATGGAATGCGTGGTCGTGTTCATCGGGAGGGCTTGGACGGAACAGGCGATGGAAACGAGGCCTGGCGTACCGCACAACGGAGGAAACGGACCTCCTATGTTCGGAACGGGGTCCTGTTGATCGGGAGGGGTGTGGCATACCGCAAAACGGAGGAAACGGACCTTCTACGGTCGAAACGGGGGTCCTGTTGATCGGGACGGGTGTGGCGTACTGCAAAACGGATGAAACGGACTTGTGTTGGAGCGCTACGGTCGAAACAGGGGTCCTGTTCATCGGGAGGGGTGTGGCGTGCTGCAAAACGGACGAAACGGAGTTGTGTTGGAGCGCTACGGTCGAAACGGGGGTCCTGTTCATCGGGAGGGGTGTGGCGTACCGCAAAACGGGACTCCATGGGATACTGTTCTTCTCCATCGTCGACCTCCTCCAGCCTCCACGGGCTACCGTCGACCTCCTCCAGCCTGCACGGGCTCCTGTTCATCCAGCCTCCACCGCGTGCTACTCCACCGGCTACTGTTCAACCACCCCTCCATCGCCTACTGTTCATCCAGGCCTCCACCATCTACTGTTCATCCAGCCCTCCACACCACGGGGTCCTGTTCAACCACCCCTCCACGGCCACCCCTCCATCGTTTACTGTTCATCCAGCCCTCCACAGCACGGGGTCCTGTTCATCCAGAGGCAACGCCACCACTCACTGTTCATCCCAAACCCCCAGCCCCCGCAACGCTCAGTCGCTCACTGTTCATCCAATTGATCGGCTTCAGTTAGCACCAGTAGCGAAGGAATCGCTCCATCGGGTTTAGTTAATAACCATCGATCGATCGCTCGGGTTCAGTAACGCGTAGCCTGCAGTGCAATTGCTTGGGTTTAGTTAGTGCCCAAAGCCTTGCTCGGGTTCACTTAGAGCCAACGCCTCGCACATACGCGCGTACGTATATGAGAGAAACACGCATCACTCGGCCCCTGACCTCCCACCATAACCGACAACTCCCAGAAATTTTCCTCGCCCTCGCTTCTACCACAGTTTTTTTCGTCATGGACGGCCCAAAGAATGTCATGCAGCTGCGTCTCCGGCCCGCCCAGGACGACAAGCCCATTTTCTGTCATGATTTTTTTCATAGAAGTAGGAGCCCACCACATCTATGATGATACCGGATTTTGTCACAATTATCGTCATAGAAGTGTCATATGTATGACAGAAAAAAAATTCGTTTGGCCCAAAATGTCACGGATGTGTCTTTTTTTGTAGTGCCAGTCCAGTTCCTTATTAATCCATGATGCAAGCTGTAGCGGAGGACCAGATCAAAACGCAGGTGTAGCTGCCCACTTTTTTCCATGGGGCTAGTGATGTAAAACCACTCCCATTGCCATAAGTTGGAAGTTTCTGTCAAGGAGCCTTTTGACCAAGAAATGTTGGTGAGTTTTCTTACTACAGCACCACCGCACTCCGCTTGTTCCCCGTCGACTACCTTCGGCTTCACATTAAAGGTCTTGAGCCACAAGCCGAAGTGTGGTGGAATATGGAGGAAGGCCTCGCACACGATAATGAATGTCGAGACGTGAAGAAAGGAGTCCGGTGCTAGATCATGAAAATCTAGCCCGTAATAGAACATGAGCCCTCAGACAAAGGGATGAAGAGTGAACCCTAGCCCTTGGAGGAAGTGGGAGATGAATATGACCCTCTCGCCGGATCTAGGGGTAGGAATAACCTTCCCTTGAGCAGGAAACCTATGGGGGATTTCCGCGATTAGGTATCTTGCAACTCGGAGCTTCGCAATATCCTCCTCTGTGAAAGAGGAGGCCATCCACCGGCCTTGAGGGTTGGGTCCGAACATGAATGGGAAGCGCGAAGCGATTAGGTTGAACCTTGGGTGTTGGAACTCGAGGTGGGAAAAGTTGAGGAGGAGATTGGCGTGAAGGAGAAAGGACGGGTCCTAGCCCCCTTTATAAAGGCGATGAGTATCGAACGCCCCCTCCTAGGCCTTAAAACCTGCCTATTCCTAAGAAATCATGCCAAACAGAACGGTTGTGTTACCCACGCCCGTATTGATGAGAATGCCGTAAAAGGGGACACGATCTCTGCTTTGACAGGACGTGCCAATGAAACCGCATCTCGAAATATGGACCAACAGGCTAAAAAGTGGTTCAAATTAACGACTGGGCAGTGACGTGATGTCACACTACAAAAAGTTGTCAGCGGATTGGACTCGTGAAATATTATACTCTCTACGGTTGTGTGTGGAATTTGTTTTGCAGAGCCGGACATGATTTTTTGTGTTCAAAGACTAATTTAGAGAATTCGGAGAAGGAACCCGCCTTGCAATGTTGAAGACAATCTGCGTGCTGGACACCTCATCATTGAAGCCTGGTTTAGCGTCTACTAAGGGAGTCCGGGATTAAGGGGTCCTCGGATGGCTAAACTATGTTACATGAGCCAGACTGTTGGGCTGTGAAGATACAAGACCGAAGACTCTCTCCCGTGTCCGGATGGGACTCTCCTTGGCATGGAAGGCAAGCTTGGCGTCTAGATAATGAAGGTTCCTTTCTTTGTAAACTGACTCTATACAACCCTAGTCCCCTCCGGTGTCTATGTAAACCGGAGGGCTTAGTCCGTAGAGGCAGAATCATAATCATACAGGCTAGACTTCTAGGGTTTAGTCCTTACGATCTCGTGGTAGATCAACTCTTGTAATACTCATATTCATCAAGATCAATCAAACAGGACGTAGGGTATTACCTCCATAGAGAGGGCCCGAACCTGGGTAAACATCATGTCCGCCGTCTCCTGTTACCATCGACCTTAGATGCACAACTCGGGACCCCCTACCCGAGATCCGCCGGTTTTGACACCGACACCCGTCCTTGCTCTTCTATAGAAATGGAGAGGGACGGTGCTTCTCCGCACTCTCCCTCTTCTTCCCCTCTTGCTTACCATCTTCCTCCCATTCGCCATGGTGAAAGGGTGCGCTGGCGCCTCGACAGCGGCAACGAGGGCTTCTCCTCGACAACGCGTTCCTCCTCCTTTGGAGCCTCTGGCAGCGGAGCCCGCCACGAGGGGGAGAGGAAGGGGATGGGGTTGAGGTCATCGCGGCACTCGGGGAGGAGGTGGACGGGGTGGTGCGCCAGCTGCGCTCCCGCCGGCGGCTCCTCCTCCAATGGGCGGCCACATTAGGGACCAACCCTACGAGTTCTTCATCAGGCTATATAAGCCTGTGTGCAGTCGCCTTCGGCTCCCGACCCCGTTCGCCCGGGTGATGGAGCAGGACCCACTGCAGGCCTTGAGGCTTCACATGAGGAGCTGTGGGAACTTCAGCATGTGGGCTGACGTTGACTTTCCTCGCCCTCACGTCATGTACCTTCGCCAGGGTTGGAAGACTTTTGCATATGCCCACATCTTGCCGGAGGGGCACGTTCTCCATTTCAAGTTAATGGAGAGCGGCCTGCTCTCCGTCAAGGTCTTCGGGAGCTTAGGAATCCGCTTAGGGTGTTGCGTGGAGAGTTCCACCAACCATGAAAGCTCCTCCTCAAGCAACAGCGGCGAGGAGGACAGCGCCATCAACGATGACGACAGTGGGAGGGAGGACAATGACTCCGACTCCACCTGACAATCAGTGGTAGGACCATCATCTGCTCCACCTCCTCCTTCCTCCGGCAACACACCTTGGTCGGGGTTGCGTCCTACTGGCTCTGGCGCTGGTGGTGGGCGGGCTTCCTCGTCAAGCTCTCAATCGCCACGTTCCCCATGTCTGTCACCTTTCTTCGCCTGCCGTACTTGGAGAGGAAAGGGGCAAGAACGAGTATTACGGGGCACTTATCTTTTTCTAAATTTTGTAGGCACTCTCCAAATCTTAACTTTCTAGGAAAAATGTAATATTCCGAGCCCATGCTTATGTTCTGTAATTTTTGTACTTGTATCAGCATATCAATGGAGAAGATAAGCTTTTGATGGGAACTCATGCACATAAGTGTTCGTGCGGAGGTAAAATGCCCCTTTAATAAAAAATAAACGAGTCTCCTCGGCAAGCCACCTTGCTGGCGCCCTCTGTGTCTACCGGAGAATCACATCTGCCGGGTTACAAACGCAGGATCCAGCCCCTTGCCAATCTCTTTCTGCCAAAGGTTTCTGTGACCACCTCGGCAGAAGCAGCGTTCGAGTCAGGGATGGGAGCACCTAAGTCCAATCAGAGTGGTGAGGTCTTCTAATGCACAAGTCACAAGCTATGAACATGAATGGGTAGGAGATAAACTTTATCTGGTTGGGTTGTCGGCAGAGATGCCGTGCCGAACAGTCTTCTCAATCCCTTGCCAGAGTGTTGTCACTGCAGCTGAAGGGAGGAGAGGATAGGAGCATGGAGCCTTCATGATTCCCCGGTACCTATTTAGAATCTGCGGTAGCACAATATCCCGGGCAAGCATGACATGCATACATATATATATATATAGACATGGAAACTAGCAGGAAACTGTGCATGCTTAAAACTATCGGGCTGCGCACAGGGTCTGCACCTGGCTTTGTACATAGGGTTACATGCCTTGCTAGCAAGGCTAGTACAAAATAAGGGGTTGCCGGAGCTCCCGGCAGCCGCGCCCTATGGGTAGAACTTGCAAAGATGTTCGATGTTCCAGGAGTTTGCTCACCAGAATACCATCTTCGGTCTCCAGGCGGACTACGCCGGGCCTGGTGACTCGTACTACATGATGGGGGCCTTCCCACTTTGGCGTCAACTTGTTTGAATTCTTGGCAGACTGAACACGCTAAAGAACAAGGTCGCCTTCCTCAAGGCTTTGGGCATAAATCTTTTGGCGATGATAGTGGCGTAACGCTTGCTGATAGCGAGTGGCTCGCACAGCAGCTCGAAGACAATCTTCCTCGAGGAGCGTTGCATCATCTTGGCGCAACTGCTCTTGCTCCAGGTCATCATAAGCGAGTACTTGAGGTGACCTATATATGAGTTTCGTGGGGAGAACTGCTTCTGCCCCGTATACTAGGGCAAAGGGTGTCTGGCCAGTGGCTCGATTCTGTGTCATTCTGATTGACCAAAGAACTGCTGGCAATTCATCAATCCAGTGCCTTCCACACTTGCGCAGCCTGTCGAAAGTTCTTGTTTTGAGGCCCCGCAATACTTCAGCATTTGCCCTTTCCGCCTGGCCATTGCTCCTTGGGTGAGCAACAGAAGAAAAGCAAACTTTGCTGCCAAGGTCCTAGATATACTGCTTGAAGGTGCGGCTTGTGAACTGTGTACCATTTTCGGTGATGACTCTGTTTGGCACACCAAAACGGCAAACGAGTCCCTTGAAGAACTTGACGGCCGACTGCGCTGTCACCTTTCTCACTGGCTCAACTTCTGGCCACTTTGTGAACTTGTCGATCGCAACGTATAAGTACTCAAAGCCCCCGACAGCACGGGGAAATGGGCCTAGTATGTCGAGCCCCCAGACTGAAAATGGCCAGGAGAGAGGGATTGTTTGAAGGGCTTGAGCTGGTTTATGAAGCTTCTTTGAATGAAACTGGCACGCTTCACACTTGGTTACTACTGCCATTGCATCCTGGAGGGCAGTGGGCCAGAAGAAGCCTTGCTGGAATGCTTTGCTGGCAAGGGCTCTTGACCCTATGTGGGAGCCACATATGCCTCTTTGGATCTCTGCCAACAGCTCCAGTTCGTCCTCCCGAGGAATACACTTCAATTTCATGATGTTCGGTCTTCTTCTGTAAAGGACATCATCCACAAATTGGTACATGCTAGACCGACAGGCTACTTTCTCTGCTTCTTCCTGCTCCTCAGGGAGCTCCCATGTTTGGAGGAAACGGACAGTATGCTGCGCCCATGATCGAGCCTGAGGCTCGACCGCAAAGACCAAGGGCATGTCTTCTGCCGCGGGGGCAGATGTCTTGACGGCAAGAGCTCGGGACTCTGCCGGAGGCTCGTGCTCCCCGGCAAGCTTGGGGTACCCGGCAACCTCCTTGCCGGCGGCTCCTGGGAGCTCTGCGGGAAAGTATTTGCCGGGGCCCACCTTCCTTCGCTTGTTCTTCTCTATCGATGACTCGATGGATGGCTGAGTTAATTGAAGAACAAAGGTACCTGGTTCCACAGGTAGCTTGAGGGCAGCGTGCTTTGACAAGTCATCGACAATGCTGTTCTCTGCTCGAGGAACATGCTCTACTTGTAGACCATCAAAGCACTCTTCCAATTTCCTCACTTCATCCATGTACGCCTCCATCAGCGGTCTCTAATAATCCTTGTTGACTTGCTTGACGACAAGTAGTGAATCTCCTCTAACAATAAGCTTCCTAATCCCGAGGTCTTCTGCGATCCTGAGACCAGCAAGAAGCCCCTCGTACTCAGCGGTGTTGTTTGTCGACCTCTCCCGGGGAAAGTGCATCTAAACCACATACTTGAGGCGCTCCCCACTTGGCGCGACGAGAAGGCCCCATCAAAGTACATAATCCAATAACTACTCACCTCTTTGCCGGGAAGGGTGGTCTCTTGAACTTCCTCGTCGGGCTTGGACGTCCATTCCTCTATGAATTTTGCCAAAGCCCTACTCTTGATCATCGAAGTACTTCGAATTTGATTCCAAAGCTTGATAGCTCAAATGCCCACTCCACAATCCTCCCCGTTGCATCCGGGTTGTGCAAGATTCGTTGCAACGGGAGGCGAGTGACGACGGTGATCTCGTGTGCTTGAAAATAGTGGTGTAGCTTTCTCGAGGCTATAAGAAGGCAGAAAGCAACTTCTGCATGCCAGAATAACTTGACCTAGCCCCCTACAAGAGGGAGCTGACAAAGTACACTGGCTCCTGCACCACCTTTTTCTTCTGCTTTCCTTCACCCATTTGCATAGATTCGATCTTGCCGGCACCGGGCCCTGCCGGGGATTTTTCCTTGCTAGCATTGGACCCTGCCGGCCCTGGTTCCTCATCCGATTGCTCAGCCGCCGCCGCCGTTGCTTCTTCCTCAGCTTCTCTCTCTGCAACTAGCACAACACTAACCACTTGGTTTGTTGCTGCCAAGTACAACAGTAACGGCTCTTGTGGTTTGGGTGCGACTAGTATCGGCATAGAGGAGAGGTGCCTCTTTAAGTCTTGCAACGCTGCCTCTACCTCCAGAGTCCATTTCATTGGACCCACCTTTTTCAAAATTTTGAAAAAGGGGAGGGCGCGCTCAGCAAACTTAGAGATAAAACTACTTAGGGCGGCAACACAGACGGCAAGCCTACGGACGTCTTTGACTCGTCGGGGCGCCTCAATCTGCTCAATGGCTTTGATCTTGTCAGGGTTTGCTTCGATTCCACATTGAGACACAAAGAACCCAAGAAGTTTGTCGGATGGGACACCGAACACACACTTCTCTAGGTTGAGCTTGAGGTTGATCTTGCGCAAATTCGTAAAGGTTTCTTCCAGGTTTTGCACGAGCGTGGCCTTATCTTTGGCTTTGACCACTATATCGTTCATGTAGGCTTCCATATTTCTATGGAGTTGGGGCTCAAAACCGATTTGGACCGCTCGGGCGAACGTCGAACCAGCGCTCTTCAACCCGAAAGGCATCCGTACGGAACAGTACATACCACATTGGGTGATGAACGCGGTCTTCTCTTCATCTTCTTTCGTCATGAAGATCTGATGATATCCTGAGTAAGCATCAAGGAACGACAGCAGGTCGCACCCAGCAGTGGAGTCCACTATCTGGTCGATACGTGGCAATGTGAAAGGATCCTTTGGACAGGCTTTATTGATATCAGTGTAGTCGATACATAGCCTCCACTTCCCATTCACCTTACGTACTACTACTGGATTGGCCAACCACGTCGGGTGGAGAACTCCCTTGACCAAACCTTCCGCCTCCAACATCCTGATATCCTTGACAAAAAACTCTTGTCGCTCCAAAGCTTGCTTTCTGACCTTCTGCTTGACGGGCCGTGCATGGGGGCAGACAACAAGATGGTGCTCAATCACCTCCCTGGGAACGTCGGGGATGTCAGATGCTTGCCATGCAAACACGTCGACATTCGCCCGTAGGAAGGCGACGAGTGCGCTTTCTATTTGCTGTCAAGGGTGGAGCTTATGGTAAAAGCTCTGCCCGTGCTATCCTCTTTGACGGACACCTTCTTTGTTTTCCGGCGGGGTCGCCTTAGACTTCTTGGTCTTGCCGGTAGAGCTCTCTGGCACGTCCTCAGCAGGAACACAATACTCCGAAGAGTTGCGTTTGCCAGAGTGATTGCAGGAACCCTTACCGGAGCCAGGAGTCTTGCGGGATGCCGAGGCCTTACTGGTCTTCTTCTCGGTGGGAGGAGCAGGTGCCTTGGCGGCAGACGCTGCAACTAAGGGAGTCCTGGATTAAGGGGTCCTCGGATAGCCGGACTCTTGGAATATGAAGATACAAGATAGAAGACTTCATCTCGTGTCCGGGTGGGACTCTCCTTTGCATGGAAGGCAAGCTTGGCGATTCGGATATGTAGATTTCCTTCTCTATAACCGACTATGTGTAACCCTAGCCCCCTCCGGTGTCTATATAAACTGGAGGGTTTAGTCCGTAGGACAAGAGAACAATCATAATCATAGGCTAGCTTCTAGGGTTAGCCTCTACGATCTCGTGGTAGATCAACTCTTGTAGTACTCATATCATCAAGATCAATCAAGCAAGAAGTAGGGTATTACCTCCATAGAGAGGGCCCGAACCTGGGTAAACATCATGTCCCCCGCCTCCTGTTACCATTAGCCTCAGACGCACAGTTCGGGACCCCCTACCCGAGATCCGCCGGTTTTGACACCGAGATTGGTGCTTTCATTGAGAGTTCCACTGTGTCGTCGTCATAAGGTATGATGGCTCCTTCAATCATCTACAACAACACGGGCCAGGGTGAGACTTTTCTCCCCGGGCAGATTTTCATATTCGGGGGCTTCGCACTGCGGGCCAACTCGCTTGGCCATCTGGAGCAGATCGATAGCTATGCCCGTGGCCATCAGGTCAGGTTTGGAAGTTTGAATTACATTGCTGACGTCCGCAGGGACTTGATCTTCGACGGATTCGAACCCATGACAGCCGCGCCCTGTAGCCACTATGAACATGACCTAAATCTATCATCATGCTATGCTCAGGAGGCAACGCTTGTGACTGTCCTGGCCCTAGATCCAGAACAGATCGCGTCGTCTAGGGACGGGGGGCTGGACCCCGCCATAGACCTAACCTCTATTGAGGTCTACGCCATCGGACCCTCGGACTCGTCTTTGGATATAGGTTCCGAATCCCGTGTGTCCACGCCCGTTGAATCTGATTGGTCGCCGACCTTGGAGTTCACCTCCGCGGATATCTTTCAACACTCACCCTTGGGAGAAGTGTTGAACTCATTAAAATCTCTCTCCTTGTCAGGAGACTCTTGGCTGAACTATGTCTGGCTCGAGTGGGAAGGAAACGACGAAGAACTTCGCCGCCCACCCACGACCCACTTGATAGCCACTGTTGATGATTTAACCAACATGCTTGACTTCGAATCCGAAGACATCGACGGTATGGACGACGATGCGGAAGAAGAAGAGGAACCACCGCCCATAGGGCGCTGAACAGCCACCTCGTCATATGACATTTACATTGTGGATACCCCCAAAGAAGACAACGACGAGGACAAAAAGGATGCAGGTAGGGACAAACCCGCGAGAAGTAGCCGAAGCACCGACATCAACGGCATCGCTCTATACCACGCCATGGTAGAAACAACAATACCGGCACAAGAGACAATAGCACTCAGGACGATTCCAAAGATAACGAAGACTCGGAGGACGACAATCACATGCTTCTCTCTGAGGATGAGGTGAGCCTCGGCTACGACGAATTTACCGTGCCTAAGGATCCTGCCAAGCAGGAACGCTTCAAGTGACGGCTTATAGCCACGGTGAAAAGCCTGAAGAAGAAGCAACAACAGCTTTGAGCTGATCAAGATCTGCTAGCTGATAGATGGACTGAAGTCCTGGCAGCCGCGGAATACGAACTCGAGTGCCCAACTAAAAGTTACCACATACGCAGGTTACTACCTCAATTCGAGGATGAGGCATTAGATCCCATACTACCAGCACATGATGCGGCTGACCGACCACCGCGTGGCCGGGACAAAGCTGCGTATCAGTTCGAACACCAGCCCGCACCCTGTCCCAAACAAATAGAAACATAAAAGCTCAGGGATACAATCATGACCTGCGGTACGAATTGGAAGACAAAGCAGGACAACCAAGATCGATTTACGGATCGCGGGGGCGCGCCTCAACACACGACGATGACCGTCACGCCGAATACACTACATACAAATCCACCCGGGCTGAATACAGCAGACCAGCTACATCCGAACTGCGTCATGAAGTGGCTCGGCATAGAGGCGCCGCACACCCCGTATGCTTCACTAATGAAGTAATGGAACATGAATTTCCAGAAGGGTTTAAACCCGTGAACATTGAACCATATGATGGGACAACCGATCCCGCGGTTTGGATTGAAGACTTCCTTCTCCATATTCACATGGCCCGCGGTGATGATCTTCATGCCATCAAGTACCTCCCACTAAAACTCAAGGGACCTGCTCGACACTGGTTGAACAGTCTGCCAGAGAACTCCATTGGCAGTTGGGAGAACCTGGAAGATGCATTTCTTGACAACTTCACGGCACTTATGTACGACCACGAGACGCTGATGACTTAAGTCATATAACCCAACAGCTTGGTGAGTCAGCCAGGAAATTCTGGACTCGGTTCTTAACTAAAAAGAACCAAATTGTCGACTGTCCAGATGCCGAAACCCTAGCAGCCTTTAAATAACATCTATGACGAGTGGCTAGCCCGACACCTCGACCAAGAGAAGCCGAATTCCATGGCAGCCCTTACGACACTTATGACCCGCTTTTGCACGGGCGAGGATAGTTGGTTAGCCCGTAGCAATAGCACATCAGGAAAGCCTGGCACTTCAGACGCCAGAGACAGCAATGACAAACTCTGACGCAACAGATTCAAGCATCGAAATAATGGCGATAACGCCGAAGATACGACCGTCAATGCCGGATTTACTGGCTCCAAGTCCGGTCAGCGGAAGAAGTCATTTAAAAGAAACAATCCGGGTCCGTCCAGTTTGGACCGCATCCTCGATCGTCCATGTCAAATCCATGGCACCCCTGATAAACTAGCCAACCACACCAACAGAGAGTGTTGGGTGTTTAAACAGGCGACAAGTTAAATGTTGAAAACAAGGAAAAAGGGTTGCGCAGCAACGAAGATGAGGAGCCCCGGCCACCAAACACAGGGGGACAAAAGAAATTCCCTCCTCAAGTCAAAACGGTGAATATGATATACGCGACCCATATACCCAAGCGGGAGCGGAAGCGTGCACTAAGGGACGTCTATGAGCCGGTCGCCCCAAAATTCAATCCATGGTCTTCCTGTCCGATTACCTTCGACCGCAGAGACCATCCTACCAGTATTCGTCGTGGCGGTTCAACCGCACTGGTCCTTGACCCCATTATTGATGGATTCCACCTCACACGAGTCCTCATGGATGGTGGCAGTAGCCTGAACCTGCTGTATCAAGACATAGTGTGCAAAATGGGCATCGATCCCGCAAGGATCAAACCCACCAAAACCACATTTAAAGGTGTCATACCAGGTGTAGAGGCTTGTTGCACAGGCTCATTCACACTGGAAGTGTGGGTCTTCGGGTCACCGGATAATCTCCGAAGCGAGGAGTTGATCTTCGACATTGTCCCCTTCCACAGTGGTTATCATGCACTGCTTGGACGAACCGCATTTGCTTGATTCAATGCGGTACCGCACTATGCCTACCTCAAGCTCAAAATGCCCGGACCTCGTAGTGTCATAACAGTCAATGGGAATACGGAGCGTTCCCTCCGCACCGAGGAGCACACCGTGGCACTGGCAGCAGAAGCACAGAGCGGCCTTCTTAGGCAGAACCTCAATTCGGCAATAAGGACCCTAGACAATCTTAAGAGAGTTCGAACTGCTCTGCAGCAGAACTGTCCGGCTCGCCCAGAGCTCACCTAGCAATTCGGCCTTTGTTCTGTCCCAATCAAGCGGTACAATTTGTGCCGCGCGTACATAACTATGCACTTAAAATACCACGGGCATAGACAGAGGCACATCTAGACTGTGATCCACACCGCGTCTCAACCGCTCTTGGATCCGCATACCCTCAGTATTTCTTCTCCTTCCAAGTTTTCTCTTCTTGAGGCTTTTTCTGATAACCTGATCATTGAACCCATCGCGGAAGAGTACACCAAGAGAAGCCAGGGGCTTTGATGTACAAGGGAATTCCCAGGTGGTCTCTGCTAACGATCGTTCTTCCTGTTTACATACCCGCACGCAGCCCGCTCTTGGTAACGACATGTTAAATAGCCTTGTTCGCTTCTTGCACGATTGGTATAAATACGCTTTGACGTATGATAACCCACAAGTATAGGGGATCGCAACAGTTTTCAAGGGTAGAGTATTCAACCCAAATTTCTTGATTCGACACAAGGGGAGCCAAAGAATATTCTCAAGTATTAGCAGCTGAGTTGTCAATTCAACCACACCTGGAAACTTAGTATCTGCAGCAAGGTGTTTAGTAGCAAAGTAATATGATAGTGGTGGCAACGGTAACAAAAGTAAAGACAGTGAAAGTAATGTTTTTGGTATTTTGTAGTGATTGTAACAGTAACAACGAAAAAGTAAATAAGCGTAAACCAGTATATGGAAAACTCGTCGGCACCGGATCAATGATGGATAATTATGCCGGATGTGGTTCATCATGTAACAGTCATAACATGGGGTGACACAGAACTAGCTCCAGTTCATCAATGTAATGTAGGCATGTATTCCGAATATAGTCATACGTGCTTATGGAAAAGAACTTGCATGACATCTTTTGTCCTACCCTCCCGTGGCAGCGGGGTCCTATTGGAAACTAAGGGATATTAAGGCCTCCTTTTAATAGAGAACCGGAACAAAGCATTAGCACAAAGTGAATACATGAACTCCTCAAACTATGGTTATCACCAGGAGTGGTCCCGATTATTGTCACGTCGGGGTTGCCGGATCATAACACATAGTAGGTGACTATAGACTTGCAAGATAGGATCTAGAACACACATATATTCATGGAAATATAATAGGTTTAGATCTGAAATCATGGCACTCGGGCCCTAGTGACAAGCATTAAGCATAGCAAAGTCATAGCAACATCAATCTCAGAACATAATGGATACTAGGGATCAAACCCTAACAAAACTAACTCGATTACATGATAAATCTCATCCAACCCATGACCGTCCAGCAAGCCTACGATGGAATTACTCAAGCACGGCGGTGAACATCATGAAATCGGTGGTGGAGGATGGTTGATGATGACGACGGCGATGAACCTCCCTCTCCGGAGCCCCGAACGGACTCCAGATCAGCCCTCCCGAGAGAGATTAGGGCTTGGCGGTGGCTCCGTATCGTAAAACGCGATGATTTCTTCTCTCTGATTTTTTTCTCCCCGAAAGCCAATATATGGAGTTGGAGTTAGCGTCGGAGGGCCACCAGGGGGCCCACGAGGTAGGGGCGCGCCCAGGGGGGCACCCTCGTGAGAAGGGTGTGGGCCCCCTGGTCTTCATCTTTTGCGAGGATTTTTCTTTATTTTTTCTAAGGTGTTCCGTGGAGTTTGAGGACATTCCAAGAATCTTCATTTTCTACACAAAAAACAACACCATGGTAGTTCTGCTGAAAACAGCGTCAATCCGGGTTAGTTCCATTCAAATTATACAAGTTAGAGTCCAAAACAAGGGCAAAAGTGTTTGGAAAAGTAGATACGACAGAGACGTATCGACTCCCCCAAGCTTAGACCCTTGCTTGTCCTCAAGTAATTCAGTTGACAAACTGAAAGAGAAAAAGAAAAACTTTTACAAACTCTGTTTGCTCTTGTTGTTGTAAACATGAAAAGCCAGCATGCAAGCCTCCGCAATTATTATGAACTAACCATACTCACAATGACACATAGGTCTCACAATTGCTCATATCAATAGCATAATCAGCTAGCAAGCCATAATAGAAAAACTCGGATGACAACACTTTCTCAAAATAATCATAACATGGTATAACAAAATGGTATCTCGCTAGCCCTTTCTGAGACCGCAAAACATAAATGCAGAGCACATTTAAAGATCAAGTACTTACTAAACATTGTAATTCATGGTAAAAGAGATCCAGTCAAGTCATACCCGAAATAAACCAATAATAATGAATGCAAACGACAGTGTGCTCTCCAGCGGGTGCTTTTTAATAAGAAGGGTGATGACTCAACATAAAAGTAAATAGATAGGCCCTTCGCAGAGGGAAGCAGGGATTTGTAGAGGTGCCAGAGCTCGGTTTTGAAATAGAGATAAATTATATTTTGAGCGGCATACTTTCATTGTCAACATAACAACTAAAAGACGACAATATCTTCCATGCTAAACAGATTATAGGCGGTTCCCAAACAGAATGGTAAAGATTATACTCCCCTTCCTCCACAAGCATCAATCCATGGCTTGCTCGAAACAATGAGTGCCTCCAACATTCAACGGGTCCCAAGGGGAGTTTTGTTTGCAGTTATTTTGATTTAGTTTGCACAAAGCATGGGACTGGGCATCCCAGATACCAGCCTTTTTCTTGTGAATGAGGAGCGGAGTCCACTCCTCTTGAGAATAACCCGCCTAACACAGAAGATAAGGGCAGCTCTAGTTGACATATGAGCTATTCGAGTATGCAAAACAGAATGTTTATTTGAAGGTTTAGAGTTTGGCACATACAAATTTACTTGGAACGGCAGGTAAATACCGCATATAGGTAGGTATAGTGGACTCATATGGAATAACTTTGGGGTTTAAGGAGTTTGGATGCACAAGCAGTATTCCCGCTTAGTACAGGTGAAGGCTAGCAAAAGACTGGGAAGGGACCAACTGAGAGAGCGACAACAGTCGTAAACATGCATTAAAATTAATTCACACCGAGTACAAGCATGAGTAGGATATAATCCACCATGAACATAAATATCATGAAGGCTATGTTGATTGGATTCAACTACATGCGTGAACATGTGCCAAGTCGAGTCACTCAATTCATTTAAAGGAGGATACCACCCCATCATACCACATCATAATCATTCTAATAGCATGTTGGCACACAAGGTAAACCATTATAACTCATAGCTAGTCAAGCATGGCACAAGCAACTATAATCTCTAAATGTCATTGCAAATATGTTTACTTCATAATAGCTGAAACAAGAACGATGAATCATCATATTTACAAAAACAAGAGAGGTCGAGTTCATACCAGCTTTTCTCCCCTCAATAAGTCCATCATATATCATCATTATTGCCTTTCACTTGCATGACCGAACGATGTGGATAATAATAGGAGTGCACGTGCATTGGACTAAGCTGGAATCTGCAAGCATTCAACTCAAGAGAGAAGACAAGTAATATGGGCTCTGAGTTTAAATAATCAATCATGCATATAAGAGCCACTAAGCATTTTCAATATAGTCTTCTCGACCCCCAAAAAAAAGAAATGAAATAAAAACTATTTACACGGGAAAGCTCCCAACAAGTAAAAGAAGAGCGGGAAATATTTTTGGGTTTTCTTTTTAATTATACTACAAACAAAGAAATAAAGTACTTCTAATTATTTTTGTTGTTTTTCTTAAAGTTTAGTAAACACATAAGAAGAAAGCGGGAAAAAGAATATAAACTAGCATGGATATTACAGTGAAAGAGTATGAACACCGACATCTAGCAATGAGTGTGTGTGAACATGAATGTAATGTCGGTGGGAAATACGTACTCCCCCAAGCTTAGGCTTTCGGCCTAAGTTGGTCTATTGCCAGGGATGGCCTGGCGGATATCCGTAGGTGAAGCTGGAGTCGTATTGTGATGAAGAAGGCTCCGGTTGCCATTGGCTGGCAGCCTCCTCTAGATCCCAAGAATAAACAGATAGTCGTGGCGGCTCATCTTGTGGCTCCGGTTCCGGAGCGGGTGCAGGATTTCGATAGGCTTGAATGGCCACCCATGGAACGATGTGAGGACCTGCAGACAAGTTAAACAAAGAGGGAGCAGGCAAAGTAATAATCTCAGGGTGATGTTTATCAAAGTACAATTTATATTTGAGTTCCCCTTCACGACTCTTAACAAGAAAATCATGCGCTATCATACTCTTGTAATCTAAATAAGCATGGGGCAGCGCTGCTTCTTGTTTCTCCGCATGCCTAATAGGTATTTCAAAATGTTCAGCTAGGCGTGAGGCATAAATGCCTCCAAAGATGGGGCCCTTAGTACGGTTCAGACTTAACCGTCTAGCAAAAATTCCACCCATACTAATAGAGTTATTACAGTATAAACCATGGAACGAAATCATAACATCAGGAATACTAAGGTTTCCACAGTTTCTGCGACCTATCAGGCAACGACTAGCAAATAAGGCAAAGTAGCGTAAAACAGGAAAATGTATGCTAGTGATTAGTGCATCGGAAACCTTCCTGGTTTCTCCCACTGTGATTGTGTTAATGAAAGCTTCTATTTCATTATGGTGTGGTTCATCCAAGGTGCCCTCAAAGGGTATTTTGCAAACCTCGCAGAATTCAGCTAATGGCATCCTCTTAACAACGTCATATAAATGAAATTCTACCGATGGAGGTGAATTCTTAGGGAAAAAGTAGAAATTTTGCACAAAATTATTTGTGAGTAAGAGTACTGATGACGTTGGTCGTGGAGGAAGTCGGTGAGGCCAGCATTCTCAATTAATAAATAGAAATCTTCATAAATCCCGGCTCTCCTCAAGAAGTCATCGGAAGGCCATTCACACGGCCGGACCTCCGTGGTGCGAGGCAAATTAAATTTGGGCTTCTGTTCTTCTTCCTTTTGTTTTTACTTCGAGCTTCGGCTCGACGAGCCCCTCAAAAGTCTCTTCATTAGTTCTGAAACAATCTAAATTTTTTAGTAACTTCAAATAAAAGTGAACCAACTTCAATAAAATTGATAGCAACAACTCCTACAAGTGCCTATAGCCTGTATAAAGCATTAGAACTACTTGGAACCATATAAATTTGTCATGCAAGCTCAAGAACATGGTCACCTATGCAACACAAATTTGCAATGAATAAAGCACTAGAACAAAAAATAATTGGACCAATGGAGGAGTCACATACCAAGGAACAATCTCCCCAAGCAGTTTTGCGAGAGATCCTTTGAGCATGGAGATCAAAAATCACAACAACGGGGCTGGAACTCGTGCTTGAGTTGGTTTTTCGTGTTTGTGTGAGACAGAGGAAGAAGATGGGTGCAGGAATAAGTGGAGGAGGGCTACCGTGGGCCCACAAGGCAGGGGGGCGCGCCCAGGGGGGTAGGGCGCGCCCTCGACCCTCGTGGCCAGGTGGCAGCTCCCCCCGCGGTGATTTTTGCACAGTAAATTCTCAAATATTCCCGAAAAAATCATATTAAATTGGCATGGAATTCTGAGGACTTTTATTTTCGGGATATTTTTATATTGTAAGATAAGTCAGGAAACAGGAAAAAAATACTATTTTACTTTATTTCTACTAAATAACAGAAAATATAAAGAGGGTACAGAAGGTTGTGCTTCTAGTTTCATCCATCTCGTGATCATCAAAATGAACCCACTAACAAGGTTGATCAAGTCTTGTTAACAAACTCATTCCGAATAATCACGGATCCAGAGAAATTTCGAATGACACTAAGTTAGCTCAATGGGGATATGAAAATCCCCAACAATAAGAATACATACTTTTTCTTGACATTAGGGAGAGGAAATTCGATACCTCCAAATATAATCGATGGAACTTTTCCAACAGAGTTGATGCTATAAACTTGAGGTTGTTTCCTTAGAAAATGTACCGTGTGCTCATTGCCATTAACATGAATAGTGACATTGCCTTTGGTGCAATCAATAACGGCCCCTGCGGTATTAAGGAAAGGTCTTCCAAGAATGATAGACATACTATCATCCTCGGGAATATCAAGAATAACAGAGTCCGTTAAAATAGTAACGTTTGCAACTACAACAGGCACATCCTCACAAATACCGACAGGTATTGTAGTTGATTTATCAACCATTTGCAAAGATATTTCTGTAGGTGTCAACTTATTCAAGTCAAGTCTATGATATAAAGAGAGAGGCATGACACTAACACCGACTCCAAGATCACATAAAGCAGTTTTAACATAATTTCTTTTAATGGAGCATGGTATAGTAGGCACTCCGGGATCTCCAAGTTTCTTTGGTATTCCACCTTTAAAAGTATAATTAGCAAGCATAGTGGAAATTTCAGCTTCAGGTATCTTTCTTTTATTAGTAATAATATCCTTCATATACTTAGCATAAGGATTTGTTTTGAGCACATCAGTTAATCGCATACGCAAAAAGATGGGTCTAATCATTTCAGCAAAGCGCTCAAAATCATCACCATCCTTTTTCTTGGATGGTTTCGGAGGAAAAGGCATGGGTTTATGAACCCATGGTTCCCTTTCTTTACCATGTTTCCTAGCAACAAAATCTCTTTTATCATAATGTTGATTCTTTGATTGTGGGTTATCAAGATCAACAGCATGTTCAACTTCTACATCATTATTATTACTAGGTTGAGCATCAACATGAACATTATCATTAACATTATCACTAGGTTCATGTTCATCACCTGATTGTGTTTCAGCATCAGAAATAGAGATATCATTCGGATTCTCAGGTGACTCAGCGATAGGTTCACTAGAAGTTTGCAAAGTCCTATCATTTTTCTTTTTCTTCCTTTTAGAAGAACTAGGTATATCAATATTGTTTCTCTGAGAATCTTGCTCGATTCTCTTAGGGTGGCCTTCAGGATACAAAGGTTCCTGAGTCATTCTACCAGTTCTAGTAGCCACTCTAACAGCATAATCATTTTTCTTACTATTCATTTCATCAAGCACTTCTTTCTGAGCTTTAAGTACTTGTTCTACTTGAGTGGTAACCATAGAAGCATGCTTGCTAACAAGTTTAAGTTCACCTCTAATATCAGCCATATAATCACCCAAGCGTTTAATCATAAAGGTATTCTGTTTTAATTGTCTACCAAAATAAGCATTAAAGTCATCTTGCTTAAACATAAAGTCATCAAACTCATCCAAGCACTGACTAGCAATTTTAGTAGGAGGGACTTCAGCTTTATCATATCTATAGAGAGAATTTACCTTTACTACCTGTGTCGGGATATTGAGAGGTTCTTCATTAAATAAGTAATTGAGATCATATACTTCTTCAACAGGTGGTAAATTAAGACCATGTATTTCTTCAATAGGAGGTAGATTCTTAACATCTTTAGCTTTTATACCTTTTTCTTTCATAGATTTCCTTGCCTCTTGCATATCTTCGGGACTAAGAAATAGAACACCTCTCTTCTTCGGAGTTGGTTTAGGAATAGGCTCAGTAATTGGCTCAGGAACTGGCTCAGGAGGTAGCTCGGGAGGTGCCCAATTATTTTCATTGGCCAACATATTATTCAATAGAATTTCAGCGTCACTCGGTGTTCTTTCCCTGAAAAGAGAACCAGCACAACTATCCAGGTAATCTATGGAAGCATCAACTAGTCCATTATAAAAGATATCAAATATTTTAGGTTTCTTAAGAGGATGATCAGGCAAAGCATTAAGTAACTTGAGAAGCCTCCCCCAAGCTTGTGGGAGACTCTCTTCTTAAATTTGCGCAAAATTGTATATTTCCCTCAAAGCAGCTTGTTTCTTATGAGCAGGGAAATATTTAGCAGAGAAGTAATAAATCATATCCTGGGGACTTTGCACTCAACCAGGATCAAGAGAATTATACCATATCTTAGCATCACCCTTTAACAAGAACGGAAATATCTTAAGTAAATAAAGGTAGCGCGATCTCTCATTATTAGTAATCAGGGCATCTATATCATTTAACTTAGTAAGATGTGCCACAACAGTTTCAGACTCATAGCCATAAAAAGGATCAGATTCAACCAAAGTAATTATATCTGGATCAACAGAAAAATCATAATAGTCCTGATCAGGAACACAGATAGGTGAAGTAGCAAAAGCAGGGTCGGGTTTCATTCTACCTCTAAAAGATTCTTTACTCCATTTAATTAATAACCTCTTAAGTTCATATCTATCCTGGCAAGCAAAAATAGCTGCAGAAGATTCAACATCAAAAAGATAACCCTCAAGAATAGCAGACATAGGTTCATCGTCACTAACATCATCGTGTTCAGATTCAATAATTTCTCTTTCTCTAGACCTAGCAATTTGCTCATCAAGATATTCACCAAGTGGCACAGTAGTATCAAGCATAGAAGTAGTTTCATCATAAGTATCATGCATAGCAGAAGTGGCATCATCAATAACATGCGACATATCAGAATTCATAGCAGTAGCAGGTTTAGGTGTCGCAAACTTACTTATAATAGAAGGAGAATCTAGTGCAAGGCTAGATGGCAGTTCCTTACCTCCCCTCATAGTTGAGGGCAAAATCTTGGTCTTAGCGTCTTTCAAGTTCTTCATAGTGTCCAGCAGATATAAATCCCAAGTGACTCAAAGAATAGAGCTATGCTCCCCGGCAACGGCGCTAGAAAATAGTCTTGATAACCCACAAGTATAGGGGATCGCAACAGTTTTCGAGGGTAGAGTATTCAACCCAAATTTGTTGATTCGACACAAGGGGAGCCAAAGAATATTCTCAACTATTAGCAGCTGAGTTGTCAATTCAACCACACCTGGAAACTTAGTATATGCAACAAGGTGTTTAGTAGCAAAGTAATATGATAGTGGTGGTAATGGTAACAAAAGTAAAGACAGTGAAAGTAATGTTTTTGGTATTTTGTAGTGATTGTAACAGTAACAATGAAAAAGTAAATAAGCATAAACCAGTATATGGAAAACTCATAGGCACTGGATCAATGATGGATAATTATGCCGGATGTGGTTCATCATGTAACAGTCATAACATAGGGTGACACAGAACTAGCTCCAGTTCATCAATGTAATGTAGGCATGTATTCCGAATATAGTCATACATGCTTATGGAAAAGAACTTGCATGACATCTTTTGTCCTACCCTCCCATGGAAGCGGGGTCCTATTGGAAACTAAGGGATATTAAGGCCTCCTTTTAATAGAGAACCGGAACAAAGCATTAGCACAAAGTGAGTACATGAACTCCTCAAACTATGGTCATCACCGGGAGTGGTCCTGATTATTGTCACTTCGGGGTTGCCGGATCATAACACATAGTAGGTGACTATAGACTTGCAAGATAGGATCTAGAACACACATATATTCATGGAAACATAATAGGTTTAGATCTGAAATCATGGCACTCGGGCCCTAGTGACAAGCATTAAGCATAGAAAAGTCATAGCAACATCAATCTCAGAACATAATGGATACTAGGGATCAAACCCTAACAAAACTAACTCGATTACATGATAAATCTCATCCAACCCATCACCGTCCAGCAAGCCTATGATGGAATTACTCACGCACGGCGGTGAGCATCATGAAATTGGTGATGGAGGATGGTTGATGATGACGACGGCGACGAATCCCCCTCTCCGGAGCCCCGAACGGACTCCAGATCAGCCCTCCCAAGAGAGATTAGGGCTTGGCGGCGGCTCCGTATCGTAAAACGTGATGATTTCTTCTTTATGATTTTTTTCTCCTCGAAAGCCAATATATGGAGTTGGAGTTGGCATCGGAGGGCCACCAGGGGGCCCACGAGGGGGGGGGGGGCCCCCACCCTCGTGAGCAGGGTGTGGGCCCCCTGGTCTTCATCTTTTGCGAGGATTTTTCTTTATTTTTTCCAAGGTGTTCCGTGGAGTTTCAGGACATTCCGAGAATCTTTATTTTCTGCACAAAAAACAACACCATGGCAGTTCTGCTGAAAACAGCGTCAGTCCGGGTTAGTTCCATTCAAATTATACAAGTTAGAGTCCAAAACAAGGGCAAAAGTGTTTGGAAAAGTAGATACGACGGAGACGTATCAACGTATCATTCAAATTACAATGGAAATTAACTTGATGTATTTTTCTCTTTATTCATGTTTTTCCTTGTCTCTGTATTTACTGCATTCATACAATCTGGTACGCTTTAATTCGCCAGGGGCTTAAGTGTATCCATAACACGACAAGAAAGTCTGAACACTTTATAGTATAGTTTGGCACCCCGAACTTACAACATTATATGCATTGGCTCTGAATCATGTCTTTGGTCAAATGTTGGGTTTGCCCGGCTCCCATGTTTTGCCACCTTACGTTCCGCTATATCGGCTAAGGCAGCATAGGGAGAACTACTGTGATTGTGTCCCGGTTCTTCCGGACGAGCACCTCAGTAGAGAAAGCCGAAAACTGACTGTCATGATGCGGCGAGAGCTGGTCGCTGTTCGAGAGGTCTCAAAATCCTTAAAGATTTTTTCCGCTTCAGGCGAGGAATCGGTTTTCACCCGATTTAGGCGTGTATAGCGCCCCAAGTTCGGCCTTCTCAATACTAGGGGCTTCCCCACAATTTAAAATTATAGAGCTCCTATGGCTAAGTGAGAGTGATAAAGTCGTATAGTCCGATTGCCTTGTTCGCTGTGCTAAACACCTCCTTAAAGGACCAAAAGACTTGGATAAAGAGTGTTTAGATTCATCCCGAACACCCCTGTACTAGATACATGGGGGCAGAAGCCGACGACTGGCCAACTCTCAAAATTTCATAAACGGACGCACAGGAGAGACAATTTTAAATAAACAAGCAATACATATTGCGTAGCGAACTTTTTTCATATTACAGGATATGATAAAGGTATTCATTCAAAGATTACATCCTTCGCACATTGCTCCACCACAAGGCGGGCTCCCTCTAGGACTCCATCATAATACATTTCAGGATGACGGTGCTCCTTGCCCCCTGGCGGTCCCTCGGTCATCAGCGCCTTAGCATTCTTTTTCGCCCAATGCATCTTCGCATGGGCAAACACCATTCGCGCACCCTCAATGCGCACCGACCGCTTTATGACGTCAAGTCACGGGCAGGCACTCACAAGCTACTTCACGAGTCTGAAGTAACTGTTAGGTAGGGGCTCGGCAGGCCACATCTGGACTATAAGGTCCTTCATGGCCAATTCGGCCGCCTTGTGTAGTTCGACTAGCTGTTTCAGCTGGTCGCTCAAGGGCCTCGGATGCTCTGGTCCAAGGTACTGAGACCAGAACAACTTCTCCGTCGAGCTCCCTTCTTCAGCTCAGTAGAACTCCGCAGCATCTGATATGCTGCGCGGCAGATCCGCAAATGCTCCTGGAGAACTCCGAATTCGGGTAAGTAAAAAGAATGTTTCCTTCACATGCTTGCTTTGCAAAAGAAAAGCCTTACCCGCCGCAATCTTTCGGGCCGCCTGGACTTCCTGGAGGGCTCTCTTGGATTCAGCTCTGGCGTCTTGTGTGCTCTGGAGGGCTTTCGTAAGCTCGGACTCTTTAGTCTTTGAGTCACGCTCCAAGGATTCGTACTTCTTGATGGCATCCTCGAGCTCTTGCTGCACCTCGCTGACCCGGGCCTCATGCTTCTCGCATGCGGTGTGTTCCTTGGCCACTTTGTCTTCGGCCTCGGCTAACGCCTTCTTCAGGGCCGCCACCTCGGTCGTGGCCCCTACAACAGTTCATAATGCTTTCATCAGCATGAACCAATTATTATTCATAAGTATAAAGGCAGGGTACTATATACCTTGGCTCTCCTCCAGCTGCCTCTTCACAAAGCCGAGCTCTCCCTCGGTCCGCTCCAGGCTCTGCTTTAGTCCAGAGACCTCCGCAGTACGAGCGACAGCGGCTAGCAGCGATGCCTACTTATTCACATAAGACATCTTTTCTTATACTCCTGCGACTATTATTTGATCCTCTGTTCGGCTTTTCTTTCCGAACACCAAATAGAGAATCAGGGGCTACTGTCTATACTGTGACATTTTCCCACAAGTTTATTACTTACCTCAAAGCCTGTTAGAAGGCTAGCGCAAGCTTCGGTCAGTCCGCTTTTGGCAGACCGGACCTTCTCAATCACCATACTCATTAGAGTATGATGTTCTACATCAATGGAAGCGCCGCGAAGCACTTCCAGCAACCTGTCCGGTGACTCTGGATGGACGGAGGTCATCGATACAGACGGCTTGGGTTTCCGGAATTGGATTCGGCTCGGGGCCAAACTGGCTGTGGCCCCCAGTATTGGTGTCCGTGGGGGCCTTGCCCCCCAAGTGTTTGGCAGCCAGGGTTTCACCCTCCGGCGTCTCCGGAATGGTCTCCCCTTGGCCCGGTATCCTTGTGGACAACACCTCGGTGTTGTCCGAGCCCTTGGGGGAGGAAGTCGTCGGAAGAGACTAGCTGTTCCTTGCCGCCGAGTCCAACAATCCCTCCGAAGAGGAGGATATTTCGATGTTTGACTTGGCCTGACTGAAGGTGCATGTTCGGTACGGTAAGAAGCGATAAAGCAAATAGACCTGAGTTACTATTATGTCCGGACACTTACAATTTGGCCAAGGGCTTGACCCTGGGCTCCCACTCCTCGACGCTGTTGGTAGCCGCGGTGGAGTAGTCCGGAGGGAAAATCTTTCCCTTCTTGGACGTGTTGGCCTCCCCGTGTGTGAAGACCTTCCTCTTCCCCCCCCCCCCCAGTAGGTGGGGACGGATTTCCTCCTCCTCCTCATCGCCTTTGGTGGAGGAGTTCGTCTCGGTGTCCTCAGACGTCGTGTTTGAGGCACCCTTGCGTCGGAGACCACCTCTGGTCCCCGTGACTGCCTTCTTGGCTTTCTTCTCCGGCACCTCATAGGGCGAAAGAAATAGCATCCTCGTCAGGAGAGGTGATTCTAGATCTTCAGGTTGCAGGGCCGGACTGTCGATCCGCTCCACTACTGCTACCCAATCCTGAAAGATTGGTATGGAGGCTTAGGTTCCTCCCGCAAGCAAGTTAGTAAAAGGGCATGTCTCGTGAATATGAAAACTCACCGGATTATCTCGGTGTTTTGCGCTGAGCCCGCGATCTTCGGTCGAGGGCGGTGGTGTCTCGCCAGCCTTGAAAAGCACGTTCCAGATGTCTTCGTGTGTTGAGTCGGAGAGCTCTTTCAGCATCTGGTGTTTGACCGGGTCGAACTCCCACAAATTATAAATTCGTCTCTAGCACGGAAGAATCCGGCGAAAGAGCATGACTTGGATCACATTGACGAGCTTGATTTTCTTGCTCACCATGTTTTGGACCCATGTCTGGAGTCCGGTCAGTTCTTCCGCTAAACCCCAAGATAGGCCCTTCTCCTTCCAGGAAGTGAGCCACATGGGGACGCCAGATTGGAATTTGGAGGTCGCTGCCCTACTGGTGTCGCGCGGCTCTATGATGCAGAACCACCACGATTGCCACCCCTTTACAGTCTCCACAAAGGAGCCTTCGGGCCAGGTGACATTGGGCATCTTGCCTACCATGGCGCCTCTACTCTCCGCTTGTTGGCCGCTCACCACTTTTGTCTTCATGTTGAAAGTCTTAAGCCATAGGCCGAAGTGAGGTGGGATGCGGAGAAATGCCTCGCACATGACAATAAATGCCGAGATGTTGAGGATGGAGTTGGGGGCCAAATCATGGAAGTCTAGCCCGTAATAGAACAATTGTCCGTGGACGAACGGGTGGAGGGGGAATCCTAGCCCGCGGACGAAATGGGAGAGTAATACCACCCTTTCCTGGGGCTATGGAGTAGGGACAACCTGCGCCTTGGCCGAAAGCCGATGCGCGATGTCCTTGGACAAATATCCGGCCTCCCGGAGCTTCTTGATGTCCTCCTTCTTGACAGAGGAGGCCATCCACTTGCCTCCCGCACTGGACATGTTCGGAGTGTTTTTGCGGAGAAGGTGAGAGCTCGGGCGTTGGAGCTCGAGAAGGGATGAGCAGAGGAAGGAGAAGGCATGGGTAAGAGAAGGAGATCCTTATCCCTTTATAAAGGCAGATCATGCGCCTCCCCACATGCCCTAAAACTTTCTTATTCCCCAAGCGCCATGCTAATGGCTCGGTTGGGTTACCCACACCCGCATTGATGAGTATCCCGTGATAAGGCGACACGATCTTTGCTTCGACAAGACGTGCCAATGAAACCGCCTCGCGAAATGTGTCATGGCAGGCTGATAAAACGGTTTGAATAATAACCGAGCCATGGTGTGATGTCACGCTGTTGAGAGACTGTCAGCAGATTAGATTCGTGAAATATTATACTCTCTACGGTGGTATGTGGAGTTTTTTTTTGCAGACACGGATACGATTCTTTTGTTCAAGATCTACTTTGGAGTATTCGGAGGAGGAACCCGCCTTGCAATGCCGAAGACAATCTGCGCACCAGACTCATCGTCATTGAAGCCTGGTTCACGGCCTACTGAGGGAGTCCTGGATTAAGGGGTCCTCGGACAGCCGGACTATATACTTTAGCCGGACTGTTGGACTATGAAGATACAAGATAGAAGACTTCATCCCGTGTCCGAGTGGGACTCTCCTTTGCATGGAAGGCAAGCTTGGCGATTCGGATATGTAGATTTCCTTCTCTGTAACCGACTCTGTGTAACCCTAGCCCCCTCCAGTGTCTATATAAACTGGAGGGTTTAGTCCGTAGGACAGGAGAACAATCATAATCATAGGCTAGCTTCTAGGGTTAGCCTCTACGATCTCGTGGTAGATCAACTCTTGTAATACTCATATCATCAAGATCAATCAAGCAAGAAGTAGGGTATTACCTCCATAGAGAGGGCCTGAACCTGGGTAAACATCATGTCCCCCGCCTCCTGTTACCATTAGCCTTAGACGCACAGTCTGGGACCCCCTACCTGAGATCCACCGGTTTTGATAACGACAGCAACCACCCCTCGATGGAGCTGATCGGCGCAGATGAGTGCATCCTTCTTATCATAGCCGATGGTGATGATGCTCATCGGCCCAGGCATCTTAAGCTTGTTACATGCGTAGTGCGACGCCGCCATGAACTTGTCCAGCGCTAGGCGGCCAAGGATCCCGTTGTATGGCAATGGGATCTCGGCAACAATGAAAATGATCCTCTCCATCCTGTAGTTGAGGTCGCCACCAAACGTAACTGCTAGCATGACCTTTCCCTTGGGCTGACTCCTCCCCGGATTGATCACTGGGAATGTGCCCATCTCCTCGAGATCTCCATCAGGGATCTGGAACCTCTTGATCACATTGGGCGAGATCAAGTTAAGGCCGGCCCCACCGTCAACTAACATCTTCGTCACCTTGAGGTTGCATATTGTTGGGGATACCAACAACGACAAACACCCGACCGAGTTGTGCGATCAGGGTGATCCTCGGCGTCGAAAACGATAGGCATGTGGGACCACCTCAACGGCTTTTGGGCATCAACCATTCACAACTAGGGAAAACGTTATACACAGAACTTTAGCAGTAGCGCTTGTTAAAAAAGCCCACTACTGCTAGATAGTAGTAGCGTGTGCGAACTAAGCACGCTGCAGATGCATATATATCAGTAGCGCGTCTCGACGAAAACTCTCTACTACTAAAATTCCAACCAATAAGCCGCTGGGCTACAGATAGTAGTAGCGATCTCTCAAAAACCGCGCTACCGCTAATATTCTTATAACAGCGTGTTTGTGTGTAAAGCGCTACTGCTAACGAAAATAAAATAAAATGAAAAACAAATAGAAAAGTAAATGAAAATGAAAGAAATAGAAAAGGAGAAAGGAAAAATATAAAATGTTAAGAAAAATAAAGGAAAAGGGAAAAAAGGATGAAGGCGTAGCAGTAGCGCGTTCTCAAAAACGCGCTATAGCTAACTTAGCAATAGCGTGTTTTCCATGATGCGCTACTGTTATTTTTGACTTAACCAAAAACGGTTTCCCCCCGGCCACCACTTCTCCCCCAAATCCCTCGCCTCACTTCGCCGCCGTCTCCCCCACTTCGCCGTCGCCCCCACTTCGCCGCCATCTCCTGCCGGCGTCGACATCGCGCTCATCCTCACCGCCGCCGCCCGAGGCCGCCCAGCCCCACTGCTGCTACTTCTCGGGCCGCACTCGACCTCACCATCGCCACCCTCGATCTCACCGCCCCCGAGCCCGCCTAGGACCGCCGCCTCCTGATCCCGAGCCCACCCTCGCCGCCCCTACCTCCGTCGTTGAGCACCTCCCCGCCACCATCTCTCCCCTCTCTGTAAGCCCCCTCCCCCTCTCTCTCTGCTTTTTCTTCCTCTGCCATGTTAATTAGCAGTAGTAGTAGATGTTAATTAGTACTAGGGTTTATACATAATGATTTTTAGTAGTAGTAGTAGATGTTAATTAGTAGTAGTCATGGTACTAGTTAACTAGTGCAGTATGGTTAATAGTAGATGTTTTTTAGTTAGGGTAATAATACATGTTAAGTATTAGATAATGTAGATGTTAATTAGTTCAGTAGGGTTTAGTTTTTGAATTGAGTTTGTTTAACTAGATATTAATTAGGGCAGTAGGGTTTAGTTTAGAGTAAAGTTTAGTTCAGTAGATAACTAAATATAATCTATATTTTGTTTTTGAATTGAGTTTGAGAGAGTATGAGATTTGTGTTGATTTTCTTGAAGTGTCAAACGCTAGGACATGCAAATTTGAAGTGGTCAGGATATATGCAAATTCCTCAACTGTCTTTGCACATGTTTTGATTGTGCCTAAGTGGCTTTGTTGTTTCCAGGGAATGAAGACGAGTGGCCTATGCTTTGCCGGAATGTTGATTCATTTCTGTTCCGGCAAATTTTAGGTTCTCGATTTGTCCACTTTTTAGCAAAAGTCATGCCGAAATTTTCTGGGAATTTCTGCATGACTTGTGCTACAAACTAGGACATATCTAGTGCCCGGAATTTGCCGCACTGGGAAGGAGTCAACGTTCCTACAAAGCATAGGCCTTTTTATGTGATTATTCATTTTATTAGGTCTAGAATTAATTGACTAGATTTAAAAATAGGAAACATGCACTGGTGGAAAAAGGGCCTTTGGTCGCGGTTCGCAACTGCCATTAGTCGCGGTTGCGCAACCGCGATCAAACAGGCACGACTAAAGGCCCCCCCTTTAGTCGCGGTTGCTTAAGAACCGCGACTAAAGGCCCGTCCACGTGGGCGCCAGGCGGCCGTCGGGGCGGAGGACCTTTAGTCGCGGTTCTTCTGCCCAACCGCGACTAAAGGCCGCCGCAGGTTTAGGGTTTTAGCCCCCCCACCTAAACCTGTTTTCTGTTTAATTTGTATTGTTTTATTTCTTTTGTGCTTTATTTTAATTTTGAAGGAGTTTCACATATTCTATGGTACTACATACATGCGTATGAATGTACAATTTCAAACAAATTTGAAATTAGAACCAAAAAGAATTCAAGAGGAATATACAATATATATTCAATATCATCGGATGACCATATACAATTTTGAACAAGTTTCCATACATAATTTAATGCATATAAAGTTCTACGTCCTCGTAATGGTGTTCTCCTTTAGGATGGAGGACTTCCCTCCTGAACCATCCAGCTAGTTCCTCTTGAAGTGGTCGGAAGCGAGCTTCTGGACTAAGCATCATCCGGAGGTTATTCCTCTGAGCATTGGTATCACTCGGAACCCGCCGCTCAGAGGTGTATCTCCGGATCATCTCACAGACATAGTATGCACATAGATTGGTCCCCGCTGGCTGAATATCCTCACCATTCTTAGCCTTTGACCTTTTGAATTCTAGCTCTTTTTTGAATTCACCGACCTTTGTATCTACGAACCGTCTCCAAACCCTACGAGGCAAAGAAAATTAAATGAACAAGAGAGTTATTAGTTACTTGATATTAGGAAATGAACGAAATAGGTCGATCGATATAGAGCGCAAATGAATGAAAATAATTACTTCTGCAGCATTCTTCTCATGCCGCCCCAAAGCTTTGGATCCTTATTCAGAGAGTCGTGGACGAGACATTCTGAGGTGTCAACTTTAATTACTAGCAGAATCCAGTGGAACCTGCGGACACGATACATGCACAGTACGTCATGCATAACTCATCGATTAGCCGGCCACATACCATGCATGGAGTAAACAAAAGAGAATGTGCTCAAGACAGAAACACTCACCCAAAATGGTAAGGAAATAGAATATCACTTTTGAGTTCCTGCTTTGTAAGAAACTGCCACAGGTCTGCCTCCATGTCGGCGGGGTGATGCTCCAACACATATCCATTAACGATGTGTGGGTCAATGAACCCAACATCATGGATGTTCCTTACTCTGCATTCCTTAATCTTCATTCTGCATGTATAATAGTGGACACAACAATATAGTTAGGACATATATATAGTGCAGGCAATATGAACGAGATGGGGTAGAAATAAATCACTTACAGAATGTAGCAACTGATGATAGATTTGTTGAGCTCGCGCAGATTGAAAAGCTGGAACAATTCACTCAGATGAATTTGTACATAGTAATGTTTGAAGTGATGCTCATATCTAACTTCCGCATAAATATATTCTTTGGCATTTTTATTTTTTATGTAACCCTTGTACCATTTCAGCAGACCTTTCATTTGTGGAGGTAGATCCTCTTCCTGCGCAGGCTCGACGAGAGGCCCATTCTTCACATATGTAATTACTACCTCCTTCACTGGCGCCTCATCAAGGCCTAACAGTTCACGAAGAGTAATACCTAAGTTGGCCGCTTGTTCTCTGGCACTCGTTACAGTCAATCCATGTGCTGCCGCAGCTGCTATGATATCGGGGTCATCCGGACCGGCGGCTTTCACTATAAGCGGGGCAATCGATTGTTTACTTTGTTCCCCGAGCTGGGCAACTCGTTTCCCGCTTTTTTTACTTTCTAATTCCGTTTTCTCGTCCTCCTCCAAGGCTTTGTTCTCCTGGTTCTCCGCCCGCTCTTTCTTCTCCTTGAACATGAGTGCCTGCCTACGAAGTTCACGTGCATAGTCGTCAGGCAGATTCTTCGCGGCTTGGGACGGTGTGCTCAAAAATGACTTAGCCCACTTCTTTTGCTCATCAGAAAATACTGGCTTGGGCTCGGGCTCTCTTTTCTTCTTGCAGTCCGCCTTCCATTTCTCATGATCAGCAGCCGCGGCCGCGGCAGTTTCCTCGGCACTACGTTCCCAAGGCCTTGTGGGGAGAGGCTTCAGTGATGGCTCCGGTACCTTTGTGGTCTTAGGTACATAAGGGTCCGAGTTAATAATCCAGGACTGCTTCTGCTTCTTTGCCGGAGGTGGATTGGGGGGCGGCGTCTGATCACCCGCCGGACGAGGACTGGGGGGCGGCGTCTGATCACTCGCCGGACGTTGTGGACTGGGGGGCGTCGGCTGACGTGACGGAGGTGTAGGTGAACCGCCACCACCGTAGGGGGGTGGAATTGTTGTCCTTGGCGCCTCGCCTGGAAACTTGATAAACTTCTTTTGCCATAGAATGAAATGGCGCTTGACATCTCCCAGTCTTTTCTCCCCTTCAGGTGTAGCAATGTCAATCTCCAGGTCCTCAAACCCTTGGACTATGTCCTCCACCGTGACACGAACATAGCCATCTTGAATGGGGTTGTTGTGGTGGAGTGCTCCAGGTAAACATGGTAAAGCACTGCCGATGGCTACCTTCATGGACATGTTCCCGATAGGATAATACAGATGACATTCTTTCATCTCCTTTATATCGTCCACGGGGTAGCGAGGAGGCTCTGGTGCAGTAATTTCGACTACCAGAGGCTCCGGTGCAGTAATTTCGACCACCAGAGGCTCCGGTGCAGTAATTTCGATCGTCGGTGCATCTGCACCAGCCGATGGGGCCTCCGTGGAAGCCACACTGCTTCTCCGCTGCTGGCTTCTGAGATCCGCTGGATGATCTTCATGCTGCGCCCGAGTTGCATCTCTTTCGGCTACTAGTACACTCACGGTTTTCTTCATCACATCCATTTCCGATGCCAACCCCGCCACAACATCTGCTTCCCGATCCATCTTTCTCTTCCGGCTTCTGTAACCGTACGGGTCATCATTCTGGGGGAACCCTATTTTCCACGGAATGTGCCCCATGCCTCGTACACGTCCTCCGTGTTCAGGATTCCCAGGGGCTTTTGTCAGCGCGTCGTTCTCTCTGTTGAACTTGATCTTCCCCTCTTGAGCATCCCTCATTGCGTCAATAAGGGCTTGGGTGGGTTTAATTATTTTGCCCCGGTAAACACACTCCCCTGTCTCCGGGTTCAGTGTTCCCCCATGCCCGTACCACCAGCTTTTGGCCCTTGGGTCCCATCCCTCCGTACCTGGACGGATTCCTCGCGCCCTCAGCTCATTCTCCATCTTCTCCCACCTAGGCTCCCAAAGGCGATACCCTCCTGGCCCCATAATATGATTGTACTCCTTCTTAGCCGCATTTTCCTTATTTTTTCGATATTTGAATGAACTGCTCCGATTTCTTTTGCTTCACAAATTCTGGCCAATCATGTTTCAGTTTCTCATATTGTCCTTTGAAATCCGGAGTCTTGTTCTGCTTGACAAAGTCATGGGCTAGATTTTTCTTAAATTTCCGGAATGCGTCGGCCATCTTATGAAGAGCGAACTGTTTGACTAGCCTCCTCCTCTCCTTGTTTTCCTCAATCTTGTTACCCTCCTCATCGAATCTGTTGTATTCCGGAGGTAGAACGAAATGTTCCATAAGCTTCTTGAAGCAATCTTTTTTTGTTCTCTTATCGACAAAAGTGAAACCAGCAATTCGTGCCTTCTTTGGCTTATTCCACTCCTGGACAGTGATCGAGACGTTGTCTCTAACAATGGCTCCGCATTGGTTGACAAACTTGGTGGCGTTCTTGCGGGGCTCCAGCGGCCTGCTGGTTGCACTGTCGACAACCTCGATGGTGCATATTTCTCCTTGTTTCATTGTCTTGGTTGCGCCACGCTTTGACGACGTACTCGATTGTTTCGACGATCCGGCCGAGGGCTAAAATAAGAAAGAGAGTCGCGCGCGTTAGTACACACATATTTATTCAAATCAGTTAGTTTGTATCACCAGAGGCTCAATGTATATATATACCTCGGCGCCGGAGGTGGTTGCTACTTCCATTTGAAGATCGTCGTTTATCGACATTTGTTCGGCATCATCTTGCTGACGGCGCCCTTCATCTTCACCGTCAAGGCACATATAGAATATCGCCGTTTATGATGCCGAACATATGTGCTTCACCGTCCGGATCATAGTTGTCCATAATCGGGTCAGCTCTATCGTCCGCCATTATGTCAGTCCTCAAAACATGTAGTAAAAACAAATTAATTAAGTGAAGAAGGGGGGCGGTGGCGGTGGCGGTGGCGAAAGGGTGGTGGCAAAAGGAGGGGGCGAGGAAGGGGTGGGAGAGGGTGTCGCGGTAGAGTGCGAGACGGGGCGGCAGACGACGGCGTCACGGAGAGGGAGGCGAGGACAACACACATGTATAACCCTCGCCGCCCCCTCTCGATCCCTAAAAAAACACCGCGCGCATCGCCGCCCCCCTCGCCGCCCCCTCTCCGTATATACGTTTTTTTGTTAATTATCAAATTTTACGGTTTTTTTGTTAATTATCAAGTTGTTATTTTACCGTTTTTGTTAAACTAATTAACTAGTTAAAATTAAAAAGAACAAAAAAAAGAAAAAAAAGAAAAAATTCTCTCTCTCTCTCCACGATCTCGCTCTCTGTAGAGAGGCGCGCGCGTGCGCGCGCGGCAGCGAGGCCGGTCGGCGGCGTTGAGGGAGGGCGAGAGGCGGCGCGGTGGGCGAGGGAGGCCGGCGGGCGGCGTATGAGGGCGAGAGGGGGCGGCGGGCGCCGTACGTGGGCGAGAGGGGGCGGCGGGCGACGGCGGGCAGCGTCGAGGGCGAGGGCGACGGCGGGCGGCGTCAAGGGCGAGGGCAACGGCGGGCGGCGTCGAGGGCGAGGGCGACGGCGGCAGGCCTGCGGCGCGGCAGAGAAGACGAGAAATGGAGGCGACGGCGGCAGGCCTTGTATTTATAGCCCCCACCTTTAGTCGCGGTTGGGGAGGCGACCCGCGACTAAAGGGTAACCTTTAGTCGCGGTTGGCCAGACCAACCGCGACTAAAGGGGTTTTTGGCGGGCTTTTGCGTTCCCGCGCGCAAAGATCTTTAGTCGCGGTTGGGCAGACCAAGCGCGACTAAAAGTATTTTTCAAAATACTTTTTCTTTTTCAAAATCTTAAAAATACAAATAATATATCAAAAAATTCAGAAAAATAAAACTAATTCAATTCAATATGTTAAAAACACAAATATTATATCAAAAAATTCAGAAAAATAAAACTAATTCAATTCAAAATTCTAAAAATACAAATAATATATCAAAAAATTAAGAAAAATAAAACTAATTCAATTCAAAATGTTAAAAATACAAATAATATATCAAAAAATTCAGAAAAATAAAACTAATTCAATTCAATATGTTAAAAATACAAATAATATATCAAAAAAGGAGTATGACTAAATCACTCCAAATTTCATGTATCATCAGTGGTATCTCGAATCATTCGAAAATGGACACCAAACACATCACGGGTAATATAATTCACATGATCCATTCAACAAAGTTTGGTACAATAAATTATTACACATCATTTCTTCCCTTGTGTCCCTGCTTGCTTACGATTGTGCCGTATCCATGGAGCATCCTCATCATTTAACTTAATGCTTGGCTCGGTGTTCACTTTGAAGGGCGGAATTTCAGCAAACATATTATAATCTTCTAACATGTCTGTCTTGTCCTCCACTCCCACGATGTTTCTTTTCCCTGAAATAACAATGTGGCGCTTTGGATCATCGCATGATGTACTGATCGTTTTCTTATCTTTCCGTTTCCTCGGTTTGCTACTCATGTCCTTCACATAGAAAACCTGAGCGACATCTTTTGCTAGGACGAATGGTTCGTCAAGGTAACCAAGATTGTTGAAATCCACCATTGTCATTCCGTATTGCTGGTCCACCTTTACCCCACCTCCTGTTAGCTTGAACCATTTGCACCGGAACAAAGGGACCTTAAAGGAGGGTCCATAGTCAAGTTCCCATATCTCCTCTATGTAACCATAATATGTGACCTTTTGCCCATTCTCGGTTGCTGCATCAAAGCAGACACCACTATTTTGGTTGGTGCTCTTTTTATCTTGGGCGATCGTGTAAAATGTATTCCCATTTATCTCGTACCCTTGGAAAGTCGTTATAGTCGAAGATGGTGTCTTGGCCAACATGTACAGCTGATCTACAACATCATTGTCATTCATTAAATGTTTTCTCAACCAACTGCCGAAAGTCTCCATGTGGGCCTTCCTAATCCAGGATTCAGGCTTCCTTGGGTTGTCCGAGCGTAAAATATTCTTGTGTTTCTCAAAGTACGGAGCCACCAAGCTGGAATTGGTCAGTACAGTGTGGTGTGCTTCAGTCAGAGAATGGCCGTCCATACATATTGTTGATTTCCTTCCGATCGTGCCTTTTCCACTTAGTCTCCCCTCGTGCCGCGATCGAGGAAGACCAATCGGCTTAAGGTCAGGAACAAAGTCAACACAAAACTCAATTACCTCCTCATTTCCATAGCCCTTGGCGATGCTTCCTTCTGGCCTAGCACGGTTACGAACATATTTCTTTAATACTCCCATGAACCTCTCGAAGGGGAACATATTGTGTAGAAATACAGGACCGAGAATGAAAATCTCTTCGACTAGGTGAACCAAGAGGTGCGTCATAATATTGAAGAAGGATGGCGGGAACACCAACTCGAAACTAACAAGACATTGGATCACATCGTTCTGTAACCGTGGTAGATCTTCTGGATTGATTACCTTCTGAGAGATTGCATTGAGGAATGCACATAGCTTCACAATGGCTACTCGAACATTTTCCGGCACGAGCCCCCTCAAAGCAATCGGAAACAATTGTGTCATAATCACGTGGCAGTCGTGAGACTTCGGATTTTGGAACTTTTTCTCCGCCATGTTTATTATTCCCTTTATATTGGACGAGAATCCAGACGGGACCTTCATACTGCTCATGCATTCAAAAAAGATGACCTTCTCTTCTTTGGTCAGAGCGTAGCTGGCACGACCTTGAAACCATTCCGGATGCCGGTCATCAGGGTCTTTCAAACGTTGCTGGTCCTTCCGTGCTTCCTTTGTATCATTTGTCTTCCCATACACGCCCAAGAAGCTTAGGAGGTTCACGCAAATATTCTTCGTAACGTGCATCACGTCGATTGCAGAGCGGACTTCTAGGACTTTCCAATATTCTAGCTCCCAGAATATAGATTTCTTCTTCCACATGGCTGCGTGCCCATCAGCTCCCTTCGGAACTGATTGTCTGCCAGGACCCTTTCCAAAGATGACTTTCAAATCCTTGACCATATCAAATACCTCAGCACCAGTGTGTTCCGCAGGCTTCGGCCGGTGATCTGCCTTGCCATTGTAATGCTTGCCTTTCTTTCTTACTGGATGAATTTTCGGAAGAAATCGACGATGCCCAAGGTACACGTTCTTCTTACAATTTGGCAAATGTACACTTTCAGTCTCATGTAAGCAGTGTGTGCATGCATTGTATCCCTTATTTGACAGTACGAAAGGTTACTAAGAGCAGGCCAATCGTTGATGGTTACGAAAAGCAACGCTCGTAGGTTAAATTCCTCTTTTTTGTGCTCATCCCACACACGGACACCAGGTCTGCCCCACAGCTGTAAAAGTTCATCAACTAATGGCCTTAGGTACACATCGATGTCGTTGCCGGGTTGCTTTGGACCTTCGATGAGCACTGGCATCATAATGAACTTCCGCTTCATGCACAACCAAGGAGGAAGGTTGTAGATGCATAGAGTCACGGGCTAGGTGCTATGGCTGGAGCTCTGCTCGCCAAAAGGATTCATGCCATCTGTACTTAGACCAAATCTTATGTTCCTTGCGTCAGCTGCAAAATCTTTGAACTCTCTATCGATCTTTCTCCATTGCGTTCCATCTGCGGTGTGTCTCAACTCCCCGTCCGACTTACGGTCCTCTTTGTGCCATCGCAACAACTTGGCATGCTCTTTGTTCCTGAACAGACGTTTCAACCGTTGTATTATAGGAGCATACCGCATCACCTTGGCGGGAACCCTCTTCCTGGGTTTCTCTCCCTCAACATCGTCACCCGGGTCATCGCCTCTGATCTTATAACGCAATGTAGTGCATACCGGGCATTCATTCAAATTCTCGTATTCACCGCGGTAGAGGATGCAGTCGTTGATGCATGCATGTATCTTTAGAACCTCTAAACCTAGAGGGCAGACAACCTTCTTTGCTTCGTACGTACTGGCGGGCAACTCGTTATTCTTTGGAAACATATTCTTCAACATTTTCAGCAAGTTTTCAAATGCCGAGTCAGCTACACCTGCCTGTGCCTTCCATTTCAGCAAATCCAGTGTGTAGCCCAGCTTTTTCAGACCATCATCGCATCCGGGGTACAACGACTTTCTGTGATCCTCTAACATGCGATCCAAATTCTCCCTCTCCTTTTCAGTTTCGCAGCGTCTCCGTGCATCAGCAATGGTCCGACCAAGATCATCAACGGTCTCATCACGTGCCTCTTCTTCACCTTCACCTTCCCCTTCACCTTCCCCTTCACCTTCAGCATCCTCCATGAAAGTATCACCGAAATGAGCAAGATAGCTTTCATCGATGAAATCATACCCTTCTTCATCTTCTTCCATTATAACCCCTCTTTCTCCATGCTTGGTCCAACAATTATAGCTTGGCATGAAACCGTGCCGAAGCAGGTGCAGGTGAACTTCTCTTGAGGAAGAGTAACCCTTCTGATTCTTACAGTCAACACATGGACAGATAACAAAACCCTTCTGCTTGTTCGCATTAGCCACTACGAGGAAATCTTTCAAACCCGTAGTGAACTCGCGGGATAGTCGGTTACCGTACATCCATTGCCGATTCATCTGCATTATTATAATATAAAATATATAATTAACCATCATGCATTTGTTAAACTAACTAGCTATAAACAATAGAAATTAAACAATGAACAACACACATGCATATTTTATCAATGACACACATGCATGAAAGGTTCAAGTTGCTAACCGCGATCGAGGAGGAAAAAATAAATGAGGAACCTCAAGTGTGGCTCCAACACTTCATATCATGTTTGTTTCACCCTCTTGGGGCATTTCATCAAACACCTTGTGTGCATAAGAGGAACCAAAAGCAAACCTACACCCCCTTGTGAAGCTTGTGAAGAGAAGTGGCACCAACTGGCTAAGTGAGCGTGCTGAACTGGTATATATAGGGGAGGAGCTTTAGTCGCGGTTGGCCTGGCCAACCGCGACTAAAGGCCTTTGGGCACCTTTAGTCGCGGTTGGCCTGGCCAACCGCGACTAAATCCCCTCACGTGCACCAGCTGGCCACCGAGCGCCCTGGGCCCAGGCCTTTGGTCGCGGTTCGTCTGCCGAACCGCGACTAAAGACTTCATTAGTCGCGGTTCCTACAGTTTCGCGACTAATGGGGCTGGACGGAAGCCTCTTTTTCTACCAGTGATGGCTAGCAACGATGAAGGACAGGGTTCTGGTGACTGCGACAACGTCTACCTGGCGCTAGAAGAATTTTTGAGGGAAGCCGACAATCAACAGTTGATGTTACTGGGTCCACTGGCACATAGGAAATTGAGACCGACATCGAGATCGGTGCTGAGACTGAGACCGGCGCTGAGACTGAGACCGGCATCGAGACCGGCGCTGAGACTGAGACCGGCACCGAGACTAGCGGAGCCGGTATAGAACCAAAAGCAAAGAGGCAACGGCTTCCTAACAAGCTCAGGACTACTACACTGGTGGTCACGGAGGTGGACGATGGCAATTTTGAGCCAATCGCGCCCGAGGAAGCACGCGCGTGCTACGGAAATCAAATAGGCTCCATCATACGGACAACTGCCACCATCAACATTGAGAAACTAAAGAAAATAGATAATATGAGGCCCTCCCTCCTAAAGAAGTTGCACCAGATATTCTTGTTCCCGGGCCGGAATGAAAAGGATTATAAAGATCCAGATAAGGACCCGACAATGAAGAAGATAAACAAACACGCCATGACCAAGTTTAGCGACGCGTTGGCCGCCTGGAAAGCAAGGGTGAAATATCGGATCGTCATCAAAAAGGAACCCTACTCCGAGATTGTAAAGGATAATCGGACAATCACGGCAGAGCACTTTCAAATATTCAAGGCGGCTTGCGAGGCCGAAGTTGCCAAAAAAAATTCGAAGTACATGAAGGGGCTTCAATAGAGGAACATTGGGTGCCACCACCTCGGAAGCCGTGGTTACGGTAGGAAGAGGTCCATATGGCCCAAGGAGGAGGCGTAAGCCGCGAGTATGGGCATCCCAGACCCCTTGGCGGAGTTCTCCATCCCGCAAGAGCTTGACGTCCTCAGGGCCCGGCACCGTTGGGACCTAGTGAAGAAGGTTTTCGAGATGAACGCGGTCATGGCAGAGTTCATGAGACTGCTGGTAATTTTAGTTTCTCATCAATTCGACTGCACATTATTCATATTTGTAAACGATCCTTGTGCCTTTTGCAGAGAGAGCAGCACAAGATTGCGGCCGAAAGCGACTCGCCGTCTGAGGCGTTGGCGAGGCCCAAGTGGGACACTCCATTCAACCGGGCGTTGAACATACTGAAAGGACTCCTGGGGGAGATTCGACCGTCGTATGGATGCCTGCATGGTGTCGAAGACGGCGCCATGTGGAAGAAGTACTACCGTGAGACCACGGTGGAGAGAAAGGAAAGACAGAGGTTAATTGAAGAAAACATCGGCAAGAAGGTTGTGATTGTGGTTGAGAAGAAATCATCTGAGACAGTCGCAACAGCAGTAGCTGCCGCAAAACGGGTGCTTGTAGATATGTCTACTACCTTGGTTCCGACCGTTTTCAATTGGAGCAGGCAAAATCCAGAAAAAATGCAGCGGACTTTCCCCTTGCAGACTTCTTGGAGAGCAGCTCGACTAGCGTTGCACCAGCATCTGCAGCTGCACCTGCTCTCACACCAGCTCCGGCACCAGCTCCGGCACCGTACGTGCTCGGCGGTGCTTCGTCTTTGGCTGAGATCGACGCCCTCACGGTATCTGTCACACTGGCCCTCTTCAATAAATGTATAATCTCCCATTTTCATTGCCTTTTGGATGTCTCACGTCGCAGACTTTTCTTTGCAGGCCGACGAAACCCCGTGCACCATATTGTACACCATCGGCGACCAGAAGGTGGACGTGGGGAAGGCTAATGGAGCCGAAGGAACCATTTTTCCACAGCCGGCCGATCCCCCCGGACGTTTTCAAGGTTTCTGTGGCCAGTGTCAAACCAGGTCATGAGAATTTGGCTCCTCTTGTACTAGGTGGGCTGACGACGAGACCCCACGGTGGCTTGGTGATTGCAATGGGTGGGTCCTGTTGTGGCCAAAGAGTCTGCTTCGTCTGGAGGCGGCCGGGAGCACACCCACGAGCACGTAGCTAGGTATGAACATCAACACCCCACCTACTCAATTAGCATCGGCTATTGTGTTGGGTGATAGCGGACGGGGTGAGGAAGAGCCTCCATTAGTTGCTGGTGACGCCACCATAGATGAGGATGAGGATGACGATGACACTCAACAGTATGTCAATACTGGCGCCTATTTAGGGTTTGAGCGTCATGAGTCGGTGCCTGAATTGCCACCTCCGGAGTCTGAACGTATTATGGACGACCTTCCGGTGGCAAAGAAGGGTAGGAAGAGACCGAGGAAAGGGAACAGAGCTGCTTCTATGATCTAGCCGCCTCAGCAGCCTCGGATTCAGGACCATATAGATATCCCCGGTGCGGCAAAATGGCATATCTCCGGTGAACCAATCCTACCTAAAGCAGCTCTAGGGGGCAGATTTGGTCATCTAAGGAGATTTCATGATGATGTGCCGTGGATAGAGAAAGGCCTCATCGCCTCGAAAAATCTAGGATACCCACTCTACGTGGTTAATGTGCCGTGGCAGTCGTACATCCACACATTCCCCATGGAGAAGTTCTTCCTTCGATTTGATTACATCTTTGACATGTTTCACTTGAAGAAGCTGGATTTTACATTTGTCCGCCTTTATGCCTTGCACATGAACTACCTCATCGGGTTTGAGCAGATACCTTATATCTGTGTCGCTGACCCATACTTCATGGACGAGGGCTTCTTGGCAGTCTGCACAAAGCACTGTGAATACGCGAGGGACTCCCTCGTCAATTTCATGCTCGCCAATAAGGACAAGGAGGCGATTCTCGTGCCTTATCATGCCCTGTAAGTCGTCTGTGCGGATATCCTTCCTTTGATTTCAATCATTCATTTGCATAGCGGAGGCTAACTAATTTGAGGTGTACATATTTTGCGCAGCGGCGGGCGCGCCGTCCTCATCATCCTCTACCCCTGATACTCCCATGCTCTTTACTTGGACTCGTCGAAGAACATTAACAAAAAGGATTACATCCACATAAAGTCTGTTCTTGACAGTGCTATCTTTTACTACGGCACATGGGGTGAAGAGGTCAAGGACAAGAAGTACAGGGACGGCAGGCCCGCCTGTAGCCATAAGACTGACTTCTGGTGCATCCAGCAACCGAGTAATTCTCTTAATGATGGATTCTATGTCCTATACCACATGCTGGAGTACAGACGGGATCACCAGAACCTTCACATGTCACCAAGACCCGGCGATGCCCATATTCTGCAATGGGCAAAGAACTTAGGAGATAGCGAGGATCATCGACTTCGAGCTGAGTTCTATCACATCCAGCGCGAACTTGCCCAAATCATCATGAAGGATATCGTCGAAAAAATAGGCATGTTCTATGAAGAAGGACAAATGCGCGGGAAGACGTCCGAACACGCATAGCCTCTCAGCGTCTCAACATGAAGCATTTGACTAAGCTCGGGGACTATCTCCCTGACCTGGATGGATGGCACAGCATGTTGGAGTGATTGTCGATATATGACAATGTGTCCGTTTAGTCCATACTTTCTGTATGACAAAACTTTGAGTTATGCACAACGAAACTTTATTTGGGATGTAATTAAACCGTCCTCCTCGACTAGCGAAGATCACTCTAGTTAGGGCATTTTGGGTACGATGAACTTTGTTATTTATGCTTATGATATGTTGCTTCTATTTTTGCCAAGTCTGCCTCTTTCTGTTGCTCAACTATATATGTTGCATATCATCGACTCATGTGACGATGCAAGTGCATAGATCATCGATGGTGAAGAAGTGCTACGCCAGGAGTATACGACGAGTAGCCGGAGGGTCAGGCCCAAGTGTACCGGTTTCCGGTTTCCGAGCGACAGCCAATAGTTAGTTTAGGTTTCATTGTGATAGCTCTTCTCGCGTATATCATTGTTTAGAATGATGACGATGTACTTGCAAGTAATCGAGACTTGTATCGCTATTTTTGAGATGATGACGAGAGACCACTTTGTGTTGGATGATGATTATGATGATGGCATGATTTGATGAGACTATTTGTATGTATACGCTATGATTACATTTGTATGTGTATGATATGCTAAAGATTATTGTATAAAGCCTATTCAAATACAAAACAAATATTTAGAAAAAAACAAAAACTAATAAAACTAGCAGTAGCGAGGGGATTAAGTTAGCGGTAGCGCTCACTTACCAGTAGGGTCGCTGCTAGAAAGCGCTGCAGATATTAGCAGCAGTGTTCTGCCGTAAAGATCGCTACTGCTATCCATGTATAGCAGTAGCGTGGGATGATAAGCGCTACTGCTATACGTTAGCTGTAGCGCCTTATCAGTAGCGCGGCATCCCGCGCTACTGATAGGCAAAATACCCGCACTATTGCTAGGGTTTTCCCCAGTAGTGATTGGTTCCATTTCATTAATCTCACACGCCCACTGTTTGAGTTGGTGGTGGGAAGAATGCAATGAAGCACCTCCGTCAACACACATGACTTCTATCACCTTCTGAAACTCATGCTTGGTGGATTCGTCGTCATCATCATCATGATCGTCATCCTCCTCTTTCTTGTCGCAGCCTTGGGCATGCCTCTCTTGTTTCTACTCCTTGTTGCCGCGTCCTCCTTGGCCACCGCGCTTCTTGCCGGATCCTTCAGTGACACCTTGGCCCTTCTCCTTGTCTCGTCTCTCGTACTCAGCCCTTTGCTTATCCATCAGCAACTCCACTTGGCGGCAATTCCGGAGATCGTGGCCCTTGGTATGGTGGATCTTGCAGTACTGCTTGCCAGAGCCCTCCGACTTGCTGGGAGCCGCCAAGGCCCGGCAGGCGTTGCACCTGGCAATCTCCTTGTTGGGGTCATCGACCTTGGCCTTCTTGGTGGTGTCGGGGTCATCGAATTCCGCGATGACAAGCACGGTCTTGCCCTTCCACTTCCTGTTATGTCACTGGCCCTTCTTTGCCGGGGCGATGACATCTTCGTCTTCAAACTCACTTCCCATGCCGGCGTCTTCACCAGGGTACTTCCTTCCTTCCTCAGCTCAGGCACATCTGCCTGCCAGAACGTATAGTTCGGCAACATCTGCAACCTTGTTCATGGCCAGCTCTTCACACATCTTGCGATTGTGCACGTTCTGATGGAACGTGCTGATGACAGCGGCGGGATGAACATCGGGGATATTGTACTGTACACGGCTGAACAATGCAAACATAACAAGAATCTGCCAAAACAGTATAGTCTGTAAAGAATGCAAGATTCATCAAAATTCCCTAACTCCAAAAATTATGAGAAAAATACTACACTGTAGAAGATTTATTAGAGCTCAGTATGCAAAAAAGTTTCAATATTATATCATTCTCTGACTTTTCTAGGGAATTTTTGCAACAACGGTGAACTTTCTGTTTTGAAACAACAACATGTATACTTGCAAAATAAGCATGTTAAAGGCTATCCTTGACATTTTTATTGAAAATATAGATGCAAAACATTATTCTAAATAACATCAAGCAAATACTAACTAAATAAAATGACGCTCCAAGCAAAACACATATCATGTGGTGAATAAAAATATAGCTCCAAGTAAAGTTACCGATGAACGAACACGAAAGAGGGGATGCCTTCCGGGGCATCCCCAAGCTTAGGCTCTTGGTTGTCCTTGGATATTACCTTGGGGTGCCTTGGGCATCTCCAATCTTAGGCTCTTGCCACTCCTTATTCCATAGTCCATCGAATCTTTACCCAAAACTTGAAAACTTCACAACACAAAACTCGTAAGCTCCGTTAGTATAAGAAAAATATATCACCACTTAGGTACTGTTGTGAACTCATTCTAAATTCATATTGGTGTAATATATACTTTATTCCAACTTCTATATGGTTCATACCCTCCGATACTACTCATAGATTCATCAAAATAAGCAAACAACACATAGAAAACAGAATCTGTCAAAAACAGAACAGTCTGTAGTAATCTGTATCATTCGAATACTTATGTAACTCCAAAAATTCTGAACTAAAACTTTGGATGTGAGGAATTTGTATATTAATCATCTGCAAAAATAATCAACCTAAAAGCACTCTTCAGTAAACAATGGAAGCTAATCTCGTGAGCGCAAAGTTTCTGTTTTTTACAGCAAGATCATATAGACTTCACCCAAGTCTTCCCAAAGGCTCTACTTGGCACAAACACTAATTAAAACATAAAACCACATATAACCAGAGGCTATATGAATTATTTATTACTAAACATGAACAAAAATCAAGGAACAAAAATAACAATGGGTTGCCTCCCAACAAGCGCTAACGTTTAACGCCCCTAGCTAGGCATGATTATTTATAATATTTAAGTCTAACCTACTTCCTATGCATATGTATTTTGTGAGCAAACAACTTATGGGAACAATAATCAACTAGCATAGGAAGGCAAAACAAGCATAACCTCAAAACTTTAAGCACATAGAGAGGAAACTTGATATTATTGCAATTCCTACAAGCATATATTCCTTCCTCATAATAATTTTCAGTAGCATCATGAATTTAATTCAACAATATAAACAGCACCTAAAGCATTCTTTTCATGATCTACAAGCATAGAATTTTTATTACTCTCCACATAAGCAAATTTCTTCTCATTCAGAATAGTGGAAGTATCATAAGAGATTCGAATACTATAAATTGTTTCCATATTAAAAGAGTAATGTTCAGAGAAATGGTAATCATAATAATGACAAGTTTTATAAATATAACCATCACTACTTTTCATAGCATAAGTTTCATCACAATAATCATCATAAGTAGCAACTTTGTTCTCATCATAATCAATTGAAACCTCTTCCAAAATAGTGGATTCATCACTAAATAAAGTCATGACCTCTCCAAATCCACTTTCATAAATATTATAAGAATCGTCACCCTCCAAAATAGTGGGATCATTACTTCCTAAAGTTGGCACTCTTCCAAACCCACTTTTATCAATATAACCATCATAAATAGGAGGCATGCTATCATCACAATAAATTTGCACATCAAAACTTGGGAGGCTAAAAATATCATCTTCATTAAACATAGCATCCCCAAGCTTGGGACAAACATTAATTTCAGCAAATATATTCTCAAACATGTCATTCTCATCAAACATAGCATCCCCAAGCTTGGGCCTTTTCATATCATAAGCATAATCACTCTCATCATCAATAGTATGGATAGCACCAATAGTATAGCAATTATCATCATCACAATGAGAAATAGGAGCAACATAATTTGGAGGGATACCTTTCTACCTTTGCTTCTTCGTCTTTTCTTTTTCTTCTTCACATCATGTGTGGGTTTAACCCTCTTTTTTGAGCTCCTTATTGATGAAATTGGTTGAATAGAAAGCTCCTCCTCGTTACTTGGTTCATCATAAGAAATAATAGGAGGATATTGGGAAGTCTCTTCCCTTTCATTAGTATTCTTTTCATCTTCTATTTGCTTCTTTTCTTTATGTAATTGGCAATATAAGGATTTTCAATGCAATTTACCGTGCAATACATAAAAATTTCTTCTAGATCAAAATCAAGAAATCTATCAAGATTAAATTTTGGAAGACCCTCAGTTATATGTTTCATTTCTTCGTACCCCAAAAGAAGACTAAGCTCTTTAAGATGCTCAGGGTAATCAAGTTATCACAATTTTTGGACACGATTTTATCATGAAACAAATAGCATTGGAGCTTTAAATGACCATGTTCATTGCAAAGTTCACAAGGATGGCGAAAAATATTGAATCTTTCAGCACAAACATCTAGCCTTTATTGCAACCATTTAGTTTCTAAATACTTATGCCTCTTGCAAAATCTATCTTCCCTATTTGGTGTGTAATTGCAAACTCTATGCACTCCACAAAAATTGACATGCTTATAAGAGACATTTTCATCATGACTAGTGCAATCATCATTAGTACCATGGATATTCAAAGAGTTCATACTAACAACATTGCAATCATGCTCATCATTCAAAGATTTAGTGCCAAACATTTTATAGATTTCTTCTTCTAGCACTTGAGCACACTTTTCCATACCATCATTCTCACGAAAGATATTAAAAAGATGAAGCATATGACACAAACTCAATTCCATTTTTTTGTAGTTTTCTTTTATAAACTAAACTAGTGATAAAACAAGAAACAAAAAGATTCAATTGCAAGAGCTAGATATACCTTCAAGCACTCACCTCCCCAGCAACGACGCCAGAAAAGAGCTTGATGTCTACTACACAGCCTTCTTCTTGTAGACGTTGTTGGGCCTCCAAGTGCAGAGGTTTGTAGGACAGTAGCAAATTTCCCTCAAGTGGATGTCCTAAGGTTTATCAATCCATGGGAGGCGTAGGATGAAGATGGTCTCTCTCAAACAACCCTGCAACCAAATAACAAAGAGTCTCTTGTGTCCCCAACACACCCAATACAATGGTAAATTGTATAGGTGCACTAGTTCAGCGAAGAGATGGTGATACAAGTGAAATATGGATGGTAGATAAAAGTATTTGTAATCTAAAATCATAAAAACAACAAGGTAGCAAGCGATAAAAGTGAGCATAAACGGTATTGCAATGCTAGGAAACAAGGCCTAAGGTTCATACTTTCACTAGTGCAAGTTCTCTCAACAATAATAACATAACTGGATCATATAACTATCCCTCAACATGCAACAAAGAGTCACTCCAAAGTCACTAATAGCGGAAAACGAACAAAGAGATTATGGTAGGGTATGAAACAACCTCAAAGTCATCCTTTTTGATCGATCTATTCAAGAGTCCGTAGTAAAATAACACAAAGCTATTCTTTCCGTTCGATCTATCATAGAGTTCACACTAGAATAACACCTTAAGACACAAATCAACCAAAACCCTAATGTCACCTAGATACTCCAATGTCACCTCAAGTATCCGTGGGCATGATTATACGATATGCATCACACAATCTCAGGTTCATCTATTCAACCAACACAAAGTACTTCAAAGAGTGCCCCAAAGTTTCTACCGAAGAGTCAAGACAAAAACATGTGCCAACCCCTAGGCATAAGTTCATTGACCCCACAAGTTGATCACCAAAACATACATCAAGTAGATCACATGAATATCCCAATGTCACCACAGATAAGCATGACAAGACATACATCAAGTGTTCTCAAATCCTTAAAGACTCAATCCGATAAGATAACTTCAAAGGGAAACTCAATCCATTACAAGAGAGTAGAGGGGGAGAAACATCATAAGATCCAACTATAATAGCAAAGCTCGCGATACATCAAGATTGTGCCAAATCAAGAACACGAGAGAGAGAGAGAGAGAGAGAGAGAGAGAGAGAGATCAAACACATAGCTACTGGTACATACCCTCAGCCCCGAGGGTGAAGTACTCCCTCCTCATCATGAAGAGCGTCGGGATGATGAAGATGGCCACCGGTGAGGGATCCCCCCTCCGGTAGGGTGCCGGAACAGGGTCCCGATTGGTTTTTGGTGGCTACATAGGCTTGCGGCGAAAGAAGTCGGTCAGGGGAGCCATGAGGGGCCCACGAGGGTGGGGGCGTGCCCAGGGGGTAGGGCGCGTCCTCCTGGCTCGTGGCTTCCTCGAAGCTGCCCTGACGTCTACTCTAAGTCTCCTGGATTGCTTCCATTCCAAAAATAACTCTCCCGAAGGTTTCATTCCTTTTAGACTCCGTTTGATATTCCTTGTCTGTGAAACACTGAAATAGGCAAAAAAACAACAATATGGGCTGGGCCTCCGGCTAATAGGTTAGTCCCAAAAATGATATAAAAGTGTATAATAAAGCCCATTAAACATTCAACACAGATAATATAATAGCATGAATACTTCATAAATTATAGATACGTTGGAGACGTATTAGTTGGCACGCCGATCGTCGCACTGGAGTGGTGGTGAGGTGGCGATACCTTGTGGGGCGCGGGTCTGGCACGCCGACCTCCGCTTCCCTTTGCGAAGGGCCTATCTTTTATTTTTGTCTTATACATTATGCAAGAGTCATGGTGATCTTCACCTTTCCTTTTTATATTTCATCCTTTGGCAAGCACCTTGTGTTGGAAAGATCCTGAAATATATATCCAACTGGATGTAAGTTAGCATGAACTATTATTGTTGACATTACGCTCAGATAAAAGGTTGGGAGGCAACACTATAAACCCTTATCTTCTCTATGTCTGATTAAAACTCCATACCCATAAGTATTGCGTGAGTGTTGGCAATTGTGAAAGACTAAATGATGGTTGAGTATGTGGACTTGCTGAAAAGCTCTTATATTGACTCTTTCCGATGTTATCATAAATTGCAATTGCCTCCATGACAAAGATCATAGTTTGTTAGTTTTCAATGAAGTTTTTGATTCATACTTCACATTGTGAATAAATTGTTACTTTAGCATAAGTAATCATATGACAATATATATATGTTGTTGTTATAAGAATGATCATGATCCCCTCATGTCCGTATTTTATTTTATCGACACCTCTATCTCTAAACATGTGGACATATTTTTCGATAACGGCTTCCGCTTGAGGAGAAGCGAGGTCTAAGCTTGGGGGAGTTGATACATCCATTTTGCATCATGCTTTCATATTAATATTTATTGCATTATGGGCTGTTATTACATGATATATCACAATACTTATGCTTATTCTCTCTTATTTTACAAGGTTTACATGAAGAGGGAGAATGCGGGCAGCCGGGATTCTGGGCGGTAAAAGGAGCAAATATTGGAGACCTATTCTGCACAGCTCCAAAGGTCCTGAGACTCCACGAAAGTCATTTTTGGAACTAATAAAAAATACTGGCGAAGGAATCAACGTTAGGGGGCCCACACCTGGTGCGCCCCTGCCTCGTGGGCCCCCTGATAGCCCTCCGGTGGCCATCTTCTACTATATGTAGTCTTTTACCCTGGAAAAAAAATCATAAGCAAGCTTCCGGGATGAAACTCCGCTGCCACAAGGCGAAACCTTGGCGGAACCAATCTAGGGCTCTAGCGGAGCTGTTCTGCCAGGGAAACTTCCCTCCGGGAGGGGGAAATAACCACCATCATCATCACCAACGATCCTCTCATCGGGAGGGGGTCAATCTCCATCAACACCTTCACCAGCGACATCTCCTCTCAAACCCTAGTTCATCTCTTGTATCCAATCTTTGTACCAAAACCTCAGATTGGTACCTGTAGGTTGCTAGTAGTGTTGATTACTCCTTGTAGTTAATGCTAGTTCGTTTACTTGGTGGAAGATCATATGTTCAGATCCTATATGCATATTTATACCTCTCTAATTATGAACATGAATACGATTTGTGAGTAGTTACATTTGTTCCTGAGGACAGAGGAGAAGTCTTGCTATATGTAGTCATGTGAATTTAGTATTCATTTGAAATTTTGATGAGATGTATGTTATCTCTCTTCTAGTGGTGTTATGTGAATGTCGACTACATGACACTTCACCATTGTTTGGGCCTAGAGGAAGGCATTGGGAAGTAATAAGTAGATGATGGGTTGCTAGAGTGACAGAAGCTTAAACCCTAGTTTATGAGTTGCTTTGTAAGGGGCTGATTTGGATCCATATGTTTCATCCTATGGTTAGGTTTACCTTAATACTTCTTTTGTAGTTGCGGATGCTTACAATAGGGGTTAATCATAAGTGGGATGCTTGTCCAAGAAAGGGCAGTACCCAAGCACCGGTCCACCCACATACCAAATTATCAAAGTAATGAACGCGAATCATATGAACCTGATGAAAACCAGCTTGACGATAATTCCCATGTGTCCTCGGGGGCGTGATACGTCCATTTTGCATCATGCTTTTATATCAATATTTGTTGCATTATGGGATGTTATTACACGTTATGTCACAATACTTATGGCTATTCTCTCTTATTTTACAAGGTTTACCATGAAGAGGGGGAATGCCGGCAGCTAGGATTCTGGCTGGAAAAGGAGCAAATATTGGAAACATATTCTGCATAGCTCCGAAAGTCTCGCAGCTCCACGAAAGTCATTTTTGGATTTAATAAGAATTTATGAGCAAAGAAAGTACCCAAGGGGGCCCACACCCTCGCCAGGAGGGTGGGGGCGCACCCCCCCCCTACTGGGCGCGCCCCTGTCTCCTAGGCCCCCTGGTGGCCCTCGGGTGCCCATCTTCTGCTATATGAGGTCTTTCGTCCTGGAAAAAATCAAGGGGAAGCTCACGAGACGAAACTCCGCCGCCACGAGGCGGAACCTTGGCGGAACCAATCTAGAGCTCCGGCAGAGCTATTCTGCCGGGGAAACTTCCCTCCCGGAGGGGGAAATCATCACCATCATCATCAACAACGATCCTCTCATCGGGAGGGGGTCAATCTCCATCAACATCTTCACCAGCACCATCTCCTCTCCAAACCCTAGTTCATCTCTTGTATCCAATCTTGTATCAAAACCACAAATTGGTACCTGTGGGTTGCTAGTAGTGTTGATTACTCCTTGTAGTTGATGCTAATTGGTTTACTTGGTGGAAGATCATATGTTCAGATCCTTTATGCACATTAATACTTCTCTAATTATGAACATGAATATGCTTTGTGAGTAGTTCCGTTTGTTCTTGAGGACATGGGTGAAGTCTTGCTATTAGTAGTCATGTGAATTTGGTATTCGTCCGATATTTTGATGAGATGTATGTTGTCTCTCCTCTAGTGGTGTTATGTGAACATCGACTACATGACACTTCACCATTATTTGGGCCTAGAGGAAGGCATTGGGAAGTAATAACTAGATGATGGGTTGCTAGAGTGACAGAAGCTTAAACCCTAGTTTATGCATTGGTTCGTTAGGGGATGATTTGGATCCATATGTCTAATGTTGTGGTTAGGTTTAACTTAATACTTCTTTTGTAGTTGCGGATGCTTGCAATAGGGGTTAATCATAAGTGGGTTTCTTGTCTAATTAAGGGCAGTACCCAAGCACCGGTACACCCACATATCAAATTATCAAAGTACCGAACGCGAATCATATGAGCGTGATGAAACTAGCTTGACGATAATTCCCATGTGTCCTAGGGAGCGCTTTTCTCATTATAAGAAATTGTCCAGGCTTGTCCTTTGCTACAAAAAGGATTGGGCCACCTTTCTGCACCTCATTTACTTTCATTGCTTGTTACCCGTTACAAATTATCTTATCACAAAACTATCTGTTACCTACAGTTTCAGTGCTTGCAGAGAATACCTTACTGAAAACCGCTTGTCATTTCCTTCTGCTCCTCGTTGGGTTCGACACTCTTACTTCTTGAAAGGACTACGATAGATCCCCTAGACTTGTGGGTCATCAAGAGTCCTTTCTGGCGTCGTTGCCGGGGAGTGAAGCGCCTTTGGTGAGAGGAACTTGGTAAGGAAACATTTATATAGTGTGCTGAAACTTTCTATCACTTGTTACTATGGAAACTAATCCTTTGAGGGGCTTGTTCGGGGTATCTTCACCCCGACAAGAAGAGCAAAGAGTTTCTCCTCAACCTACTGAACCTATTGAAAATATTTACTTTGAGATTCCTTCGGGTATGATAGAGAAACTGCTAGCTAATCCCTTTGCATGTGATGGAATATTGCATCCCGATTTACACCTTGTCTTTGTGGATGAAGTTTGTTGATTATTTAAGCTTGCAGGTATTCCCGATGATGTTGTCAAAAGGAAGGTTTTCCCTTTATCTCTGAAGGGAGATGCATTGACATGGTATAGGCTATGTGATGATACGGGATCTTGGAATTATAAACGATTGAAGTTGGAATTTCACCAGAAGTTCTATCCTATGCATCTTGTTCATCATGATCGTAATTACATATATACTTTCTGGCCTCGCGAAGGAGGAAGCATCGCTCAAGCTTGGGGGAGGCTTAAGTCAATGTTATATTCATGCCCCAATCATGAGCTCTCAAGAGTAATGATTATTCAAAAAATTTATGCTCGGCTTTCTCCCAATGATCGCAACATGCTCGATACTTCCTGTGTTGGTTCTTATATGTTGAAGACTATTGAATTCAAACGGGACTTATTGGAAAGAATTAAACACAACTCTGAAGATTGGGGTTCCGACGATGGTAAGGAGTCAGGTATGACACCTAAGTTTGATTGTATTAAATCTTTTATGGATACCGATGGTTTTCATGGATTTAGCGCTAAATATGGACTTGACTCTGAGATAGTAGCTTCTTTATGTGAATCTTTTGCTACTCATGTTGATCTCCCTAAGGAGAAGTGGTTTAAATACAATCCTCCCATTGAAGTAAAAGTAGTTGCACCTATTACAGTTGAAGAAAAGACTGGCACTTATAGTGATCCTATTGTTCCTACTACTTATGCTGAAAAACCTCCTTTGCCTATTAGGATAAAGGATCATGCTAAAACCTCGACTGTTGTTCGTAAGAGTAATACTAGGACTTTTACACCTCCTAAGCAAATCAAAGTTTAACCTAGTATTGCTATGGTTAAAGATCTCTTGGATGATAATTTAGATGGGCATGTTATCTATTTCTGTGGTGAGACTGCTAATATTGTTAGACCAGATGCTAAGATACATAGACCTGTTGTAGGCATGCCTGTCATTTCTATTAAAATAGGAGATCATTGCTATAATGGCTTATGTGATATGGGTGCTAGTGCTAGTGCAATACCCTATGACTTATATAAAGAAATTATGCATGATATTGCACCCGCTGAATTGGAAGGTATTGATGTTACTATCAAGCTTGCCAAGAGAGATAGTATTTCACCAATTGGGATTGTTAGAGATGTTGAAGTCTTGTGCGGGAAGGTTAAATGTCCTGCTGATTTTCTTGTTCTTAGTTCCCCACAAGATGATTTTTGTCCCATTATTTTTGGTAGACCCTTCTTGAATACTGTTAATGCTAGGATTGATTGTGAAAAGGATATTGTTACAATTGGTTTAGAGGATGTGTCTCATGAGTTTAATTTTGCTAAGTATCGTAGACAACCTCGTGATAGAGAATCACCTAGTAAGGATGAGATTATTGGTCTTGCTTCTATTGTCGTGCCTCCTGCTGATCCATTAGAGCAATATTTGCTAGACCATGAAAATGATAAGTTTATGAAGGAAAGAAGGGAAATAGATGAAGTGTTCCTTCAACAAGAACCTATTCTGAAACACAACCTACCCGTTGAAATTCTAGGGGACCCCCCTCCACCCAAGGGTGATCCGGTGTTTGAACTCAAACCATTACCTGATAATCTTAAGTATGCTTATCTTGATGAAAATAAAATATATCATGTTATTATCAGTGCTAACCTTTTAGAGAAAGAAGAAGAAAGATTATTGAAAACTCTGAAGACGCACCATGCTGCTATTAGATATACTCCGGATGATCACAAGAGCATTAGTCCCACGTTATGCCAACACAAAATTAATTTGGAGGACCATACCAAACCAGTTAGAGATCCTCAACGACGATTGAATCCTAAGATGAAAGAAGTGGTAAGAAAGGAGATACTAAAGCTCCTCGAGGCAGGTATAATTTATCCCATTGCTGATAGTGAATGGGTAAGCCCTGTCCATTGTGTCCCTAAAAAGGGAGGTATTACTGTTGTTCTAAATGATAAAGATGAATTGATTCCGCAAAGAGTTATTACAGGTTATAGGATGGTAATTGATTTCTGTAAATTAAATAAAGCTACTAAGAAAGATCATTACCCTTTACCTTTTATCGATCAAATGCTAGAAAGACTATCCAAACACACACATTTCTGCTTTCTAGATGGTTATTCTGGGTTCTCTCAAATACCTGTGTCAGCGAATGATCAATCAAAAACTACTTTTACTTGCCCTTTTGGTACTTTTGCTTATAGACGTATGCCTTTTGGTTTATGTAATGCACCTGCTACCTTTCAAAGATGCATGATGGCTATATTCTGTGACTTTTGTGAAAAGATTTGTGAGGTATTCATGGATGATTTCTCCGTTTATGGATCCTCTTTTGATGATTGCTTGAGCAACCTTGATCGAGTTTTGCAGAGATGCGAAGACACTAGTCTTGTCTTGAATTGGGAGAAGTGCCACTTTATGGTTAACGAAGGCATTGTTTTGGGGCACAAAATCTCTGAAAGAGGTATTGAAGTTGATAAGGCTAAAGTTGATGCCATTGAAAAGATGTCGTGTCCCCAGGACATTAAAGGTATAAGAAGTTTCCTTGGTCACACCGGTTTTTATAGGAGGTTCATTAAGGACTTCTCTAAAATTTCTAGGTCGTTGACCAATTTATTGCAAAAAGATATTCCTTTTGTCTTAGATGATGATTGTGTAGAAGCATTTGAAATACTTAAGAAAGCTTTGATTTCTGCACCTATTATTCAGCCACCTGATTGGAATTTACCCTTCGAAATTATGTGTGATGCTAGTGACTATGCTGTAGGTGCTGTTCTAGGACAAAGATTTGAGAAGAAACTAAATGTTATTCAATATGCTAGTAAAACTCTAGACAGTGCCCTGAGAAATTATGCTACTACTGAAAAAGAATTTTTAGCAGTTGTATTTGCTTGTGATAAGTTCAGACCTTATATTGTTGACTCTAAAGTAACTGTTCACACTGATCATGCTTCTATTAAATATCTTATGGAAAATAAAGATGCTAAACCTCGACCTATTAGATGGGTTCTCCTACTACAAGAATTTGATTTGCATATTATTGACAGAAAGGGAGCTGAGAACCCTATTGCAGACAACTTGTCTAGGTTAGAGAATGTTCTTGATGACCCACTACCTATTGATGATAGCTTTCTTGATGAACAATTAGCTATCATAAATGCTTCTCGTACTGCTCCATGGTATGCTTATTATGCTAATTACATTGTTGCCAAATGTATACCACCTAGTTTCACATACCAGCAAAAGAAAAAGTTTTTCTATGGTTTAATACATTACTTCTGGGATGACCCACATCTTTATAAAGGAGTAGATGGTGTTATTAGACGTTGTGTACCTAAGCTTGAACAGGAACAGATCCTACGCAAGTGTCACTCCGAGGCACATGGAGGACACCACACTGGATATAGAACTGCACATAAGGTATTGCAATCTGGTTTTTATTGGCCTACTCTCTTCAAGGATGCTCGTAAGTTTGTCTTGTCTTGTGATGAATGTCAAAGAATTGGTAATATTAGTAGACGTCAAGAAATGCCTATGAACTATTCTCTTGTTATTGAACCATTTGATGTTTGGGGCTTTGATTATATGGGACCATTTCCTTCCTCTAATGGTTACACACATATCTTAGTTGATGTTGATTACTTTACTAAGTGGGTAGAAGCTATTCCAACTAGTAGTGCTGATCACACCACCTCTATTAAGATGCTAAAGAAGTTATTTTTCCGAGGTTTGGAGTCCCTAGATACTTAATGACTGATGGTGGTTCACATTTCATTCATGGTGCTTTTTCGTAAAATGCTTGCTAAGTATGATGTTAACCATAGAATTACATCTCCTTATCACCCACAGTCTAGTGGCCAAGTAGAGCTGAGTAACAGAGAGCTTAAATTAATTTTGCAAAAGACTGTTAATAGATCTAGAAAGAATTGGTCCAAGAAACTTGATGATGCATTATGGGCTTACAGAATTGCATATAGAAATCTTATGGGTTTATCTCCATATAAAATGGTTCATGGAAAAGCATGTGACTTACCTCTTGAACTAGAACATAAGGCATATTGGGCTATTAAAGAGCTCAATTATGATTTCAAACTTGCCGGTGAGAAGAGGTTATTTGACATTAGCTCACTTGATGAATGGAGAACTCAAGCCTATGAAAATGCCAAACTGTTGAAGGAAAAAGTTAAAAGATGGCATGACAAAACGATACAAAAGCGTGAGTTTAATGTTGGTGATTATGTGTTTCTTTTCAATGCTCATTTAAGATTTTTTGCAGGGAAACTTCTCTCTAAATGGGAAGGCCCTTACGTTATTGAGGAAGTCTATCGTTCCGGAGCCATAAAAATCAACAACTTTGAAGGCACAAATCCGAAGGTGGTGAATGGTCAAAGAATCAAACATTATATCTCAGGTAATCCAATAAATATTCAAAGTAATGTTATTGAAACCATAACCCCGGAGGAACACATACGGGACACTTTCCAGAACGTCCCAGACTCCGAAAAGGAATAGGTACGTGGTACGGTGTGTGAACCGACTCCAAAACAGTTCTAACAACAATTTATATCTGTTTTGGAATATTTAAGAACATAGGAAAATAACAAGTAGTCCGGGAAGGACACGAGGCATCCACGAGGGTGGAGGGCGCGCCCCTGCCTCGTGGGCACCTCGTGTGCTCTCCGGACTCTGTTTTCTTGCACGATACTTATTTCGGTCGGTAAAAATTCATTATATAATCTCCCGAAGGTTTTGACCACCATATCACGCAAATATCCTTTGTCTTTGTTTTGAGCTGTTTTTCTGACAGATCTAGATCACCATGACGTATTCAAGCACCCCCAAGGACAAGTTTTTTGAGAAAGTCATCAACCCCTATCTCGCGGAGGTTCTGCGACATCCTCAAACCATTGAGATGCGTGAGGGGGTGCTGCAGATCCGTGATGTTGAGCGACCAAAGAGGACCGGAAGTGTGGAAACAAAACTTGAAGCAATGGAATAACAAGTTTTCAAGTGCCAAGGGATGGTGGAACGTGGACTCAACTCCAACCACATGATGATCGCGGAGTTCACCAACAACCATAACATAGACGCCAAGAACATTGAGGAGACCATCTTCAAGCTTCATGAGAAGATCGAGCACCTCCAAGCCCAATTCTATGATCTGCAAAACCAAAACTGTGAGTATGAATATAGATTCAAGAGGATGAGTTTGGCTGCAGATTTGAGGATCCCGGAGACTCGATCATCTTTCTAAGATGGGGAGCCTATGCCTTGGAAGATGGATGACAAGCCCACATCATCAACAACACCACCCTCTTCACCAGCAAAGGAGACATAATCACATGGGTATGGGCACTCCCCTTGGCAACTGCCAAGCTTGGGGGTGGTGCACTGGTATCGTATCACCATCATACTCCTATCTTTACTGTCTTACTTAGTTCGATCCTTTTAGAAATATCTTGATCTAGTAGAATAAAGTTTTGGTATGATTTAGTTCTGAGCTTTGCCTTATGACCCCTCTTTGTAATCGAGTCCATGAGCTATATATAATAAAGATTAGTGTTGAGTCAAGGGCTTTGCTATTTTGTTGTCATCTTGAGGGAATAAAAAGAATAAGAAATAATAAAAATAAATAAAGAGATAATATTGATCTTATGGAGAGTAATGACTTCACATATAAAGAGTATGATGAATAAAAGTTGTTGAGAGTTGGCAAACATAGTTTGGTCATTGTTGCAATTAATAGGAAGTAATAAAGAAAGAGAGGTTCACATACAAATATACTATCTTGGACATCTTTTATGATTGTGAGCACTCATTAAAACATGACATGCTAAAGAGTTGACGTTGGACAAGGAAGACAATGTAATGGGTTATGTTGTCTTATATCTGAAATAAAGTATATTGTCATGGATCATCCAACATGTTGAGCTTGCCTTTGCCCCTCTTTCTAGCCAAATTCCTTGCATCAAGTAGAGATATTACTTGTGCTTCCAAAACACCATTAAACCAGTTTTGCCATGAGAGTCCACCATATCTACCTACGGATTGAGTAAGATCCTTCAAGTAAGTTGTCATGTTGCATGCAATAAAAATTGCTTTCTAAATATGTATGACTTATTAGTGTGGAGAAAATAAGCTTTATACGATCTTGTGATATGGAAGTAATAAAAGCGATGGACTATATAATAAAGGTCTCTATCAAAAGTGGCAATATAAGTGACGTTCTTTTGCATTAAGATTTTGTGCATCCAACCATAAAAGCACATGACAACCTCTGCTTCCCTTTGTGAAGGGCCTATCTTTTATTTTTGTCTTATACATTATGCAAGAGTCATGGTGATGTTCACCTTTCCTTTTTATATTTCATTCTTTGGCAAGCACCTTGTGTTGGAAAGATCCTGATATATATATATCCAATTGGATGTAAGTTAGCATGAACTATTATTGTTGACATTACCATTGAGTAAAAGGTTGGGAGGCAACACTATAAGCCCATATCTTTCTCTGTGTCCGATTAAAACTCCATACCCATAAGTATTGCATGAGTGTTGGCAATTGTGAAAGACTAAATGATGGTGGAGTATGTGGACTTGCTGAAAAGCTCTTATATTGACTCTTTCCGATGTTATGATAAATTGCAATTGCCTCCATGACCAAGATCATAGTTTGTTAGTTTTCAATGAAGTTTTTGATTCATACTTGACATTGTGAATAAATTGTTACTTTAGCATAAGTAATCATATGACAACATATATATATATATATATATATATATATATATGTTGCTGTTATAAGAATGATCATGATGCCCTCATGTCCGTATTTTATTTTATCGACACCTCTATCTCTAAACATGTGGACATATTTTTCGATATCGGCTTCCGCTTGAGGACAAGCGAGGTCTAAGCTTCGGGGAGTTGATACTACCATTTTGCATCATGCTTTCATATTGATATTTATTGCATTATGGGCTGTTATTACATGATATATCACAATACTTATGCCTATTCTCTCTTATTTTACAAGGTTTACATGAAGAGGGAGAATGTCGGTAGCCGGGATTCTGGGCTGGAAAAGGAGCAAATATTAGAGACCGATTCTGCACAACTCACAAAATCATGAGACTGCATGAAAGTCAATTTTGGAATTAATAAAAAATACTGTGAAGGAATCAACGTCAGGGGGCCCACACCATGTCCACGAGGGTGGGCCCCCCCTAGGGCGCGCCCCCTGCCTCGTGGGCCCCCTGACAGCCATTCAGTGGCCATCTTCTACTATATGAAATCTTTTACCCTGGAAAAAAATCATAAGCAAGCTTACGGGACAAAACTCCACCGCCACGAGGCGGAACCAATCTAGGGCTCCGGCGGAGCTGTTCTGCCGGGGAAACTTCCCTTCGTGAGGGGGAAATCATCACCAATGATCCTCTCATTAGGAGGGAGTCAATCTCCATCAACATCTTCACTAGCGCCATCTCCTCTCAAACCCTAGTTCATCTCTTGTATCCAATCTTTGTACCAAAACCTTAGATTGGTACATGTAGGTTGCTAGTATTGTTGATTACTCCTTGTAGTTGATGCTAGTTGGTTTACTTAGTGGAAGATCATATGTTCAGATCCTATATGCATATTTATACCTCTGTGATTATGAACATGAATACGATTTGTGAGTAGTTACATTTGTTCCTGAGGACATGGGAGAAGTCTTGCTATATGTAGTCATGTGAATTTGGTATTCGTTTGATATTTTGATGAGATGTATGTTATCTCTCTTCTAATGGTGTTATGTGAACGTCGACTACATGACACTTCACCATTGTTTGGGCCTAGAGGAAGGCATTGGGAAGTAATAAGTAGATGATGGGTTGCTAGAGTGAAAGAAGCTTAAACCCTAGTTTATGAGTTGCTTCGTAAGGGGCTGATTTGGATCCATATGTTTCATGCTATGGTTAGGTTTACCTTAATACTTCTTTTGTAGGTGAGGATGCTTGCAGTAGGGGTTAATCATAAGTGGGATGCTTGTCCAAGAAAGGGTAGTACCCAAGCACCGGTCCACCCACATACCAAATTATCAAAGTAACGAACGCGAATCTTATGAGCGTGATGAAAACTAGCTTGACGATAATTCCCATGTGTCCTCTGGAGCGCTTTTCTCATATAAGAACTTGTTCAGGCTTGTCCTTTGCTACAAAAAGGTTTGGGCCATCTTGCTGCACCATATTTACTTTCATTGCTTGTTACCCGTTACAAATTACCTTATCACAAAACTATCTGTTACCGATAATTTAAGTGCTTGCAGAGAATACCTTACTGAAAACCGTTTGTCATTTCCTTCCGCCCCTCGTTGGGTTCGACACTATTACTTATCGAAAGGACTACGATAGATCCCCTACACTTGTGGGTGATCAACTGCCCGTGCACAAGTAAGGGGTACAGAAGTACCCATACTTTTGTACACCGATAGTTGGCTCATAAATAGTTGACTCCCCACGTAAACGACTTGAAAGTTTTCTTCTCGCGCACTTTCCTTTGACCTCTATCAAACTTTGGTGTTTTTGCCCTTAGGTGGCTGGTACTGACTGTAACACCCCGGTGTAATGATGCTACAGTAACCCCTGGGGTTAAGTTAATCTTTTTGCTAAACATGTGCCTGATCATTATTGTCTCATGTTCTTTCACATTCGAGTTGAATTCAAATTGAAATTCTGTGTGAAATTCAAAATTGCTCAAACATGAAAACTAAAATGTTCATCATGTGGCAAATATTCTTTTGACAATATTGGTGGTGGTCCAACTTTTTTTGCAAATTGTTTAACTGGCCTAAAATAGCTATAACATAAAGTTGTTAAAAGAAAAGCAAAAGTTGAAACAAAAGCAAAAAGAGAGAAAAGGGGCTAGACCCCTGGCCTCCCCTTAGGCTACGGCCCACCCGAGCCGACTGGCCCATGCTAGGCTGGCCCACTCCCCCCTGTCGTCTTCCCCCTCCCCCACTGTGCGAGCGACCGCGCGCGCACGTTGCCGCCGAACTACCTTGCCGGCCACGCCGCTACAGGCGCCGCGGAGAGGATAAGGGCGATGCCTCGAGCCCTCCCCCTCACCTACCGCCACATCCACTCCCCCTGGACGCCTCGCCATTTCCCCCTTCTCTCTTCCTCGCTCGCTCACTCCCCTCTCTCTGACCCGAGCGCGCCCGCGGCCATCCTCCGTCGCGACCGCGGCCACTGGAGTTGTATCATCCTCTTGACCTGGCCACCAGCACCGTCGACGTCTTCTCCCTCTTCCCCGCCCCCGCGTCCGAGCCGAGGGCCACTACGTCGCCCGGATCGAGCCGACGACCGCTGTGGATCGCCGGAGCTCCTCCGCTCCGTCCCTCGCCAACTCCGTCGACCCGCTGCGCTCCTAAGCATCCAAGGTTCACCGTGTGCCGCATCATAAGCCGCCGCACTGAACCCCTCTTCCCTTCCCCTCTCTGCACGAGTAGTTGTCGTCCCCCTTGCAACCGAGCTCGCCGCTGCCTGTGCTCGTCTCCGACGTGGCCATGGTGACCTTTAAGGTACCGTGCGCGCCACCGCCGTGAACACCGCGTCGCGTAGACAGCCCCAGCCCTTTTCGTATACTTGTTCGCGCGCCGCAGTGCCGTCCCCGTCGAAGCCCGAACGCCACCACTGCCTCCACTCGTCGCCGGAGCCGTTTCCGGCAGCTCCAGCTCCGACCGGCCTCACCACGCGACGCGGCAGGCTCTCCCCGTAAGAACGCGCCCGACCGCGCCCGTGTTGGCCCCCTGTAGGCGAATCCCGACCGTCTCTGGCGTCGTGCCGCCGCGGGAGAGGTCGCCGGAGCCTTCTCCGGCGCCCTGTCAACGTGGCCGGTCAGGGCCACCACCTGGGTCACTGCCAGCAGGCCCCGCGGGCTCCTGTTGACTAAGTTGACTCAGTCAACTTTGCTGACTGGGCATCCCTTGTCAATGACAGGCGGGCCCCACTCGCAAATTAACTTTAGTGTAATTTAAAATGGTTAATTAACCTAAGCAGTCACTGACATGTGGGGCCCAACTACAAATTAAGCCCCGTGTTCTTTTAAAATAACCCACTGTTAGCCCCCTCTCTATGACATGTGGGACCGAATGGTCAGTTTGACCAATCAGCGGGTCTGTTGACCTGCTGATGTCATGCTGACACTCCGCTGACGTCATAATTCCATTTCTGTTAATTTTGATAATTTCTGAAAATGGTTTAATCTTTAGAAATTCATAGAAATTAACCCGTAAGTCGGATGAAAATGTTTTCTATATGAAAGTTGCTCAGAAAAATCCAACGAATCCGAATACGCGGTTCGGTCAAATCTCACATGCCCCTAGCATGCTGAACGTGGGACTTTCCCCCTCCGGTCATCTATCTAACACAGGTCCGGAACCGAGAAAACATTCCCGGTTGACTTCCCCCCTCGCCGGTATCGTGTAGCACCACGTTAGAACACGTCTAGCTCTGCTTGTTGTCCTATTATGCTATGTTTGCTCTATATTTACTGTTTCTTCCCCGTCTTCTCTCCGGTAGACCCCGAGACCGATGCTGCCCATGTGATCGACTACGTCAACGACGACCCCTCCTTGCCAGAGCAACCAGGCAAGCCCCCCCTTTGATCATCCCGATATCGCCCATTCCATTCTCTCATGCTTGCATTAGATTTAGCTACTGTTATTGATTGCTCCTATTCTGATGCATAGCCTGCTTTTGTATCTACGGTTGTACATTACCTTCTTATCCTAAACTCCTTAGTATAGGTTGGTTAGAGATCCATCAGTGACCCCATCTTGTCCTTGTTGCCCCTGCTTCACCATTGAAGACACGATCAACGGGATCGAAGACCAGGCCCCAACACCGCACATCACTTTCCCCTTAGTTGCTCGACACTGTTGGGTTACTATCGAGTGCCGAGGGTGAGACCTCTACAGCACTTCTGATGTTAACCTGTAGTGTAGCTATTCGGTCGTGGTCATCGAGGGTGATTCCGCCTTAACCACTTCCAATATGAGTCTGTCGTGCAACCCCTCAAGTGTGAACCTCGGGGGTAATTCCTCTTACGTTCACCTTGTTGATTACATCGAGTGGAATTCACCGGGGGTGATTCCTCGGGTTTTCCCCTTGATGTTTAGACACACGGTTACTATGGTTACTGTCGGTGTCAAAACCGGCGGATCTCGGGTAGGGGGTCCCGAACTGTGCGTCTAGGCGGATGGTAACAGGAGACAAGGGACACGATGTTTTTACCCAGGTTCGGGCCCTCTTGATGGAGGTAAAACCCTATGTCCTGCGTGATTATTGATGATGTGTGTTACAAGAGTAGATCTACCACGAGATCAAGGAGGCTAAACCCTAGAAGCTATCCTATGGTATGATTGTTGTTTTTTCTATGGACTAAAGCCGTCCGGTTTATATAGACATCGGAGAGGGCTAGGGTTACACAGAGTCGGTTACAATAGTAGGAGATCTACATATCCGTATCGCCAAGCTTGCCTTCCACGCCAAGGAAAGTCCCATCTGGACACGGGACGAAGTCTTCAATCTTGTATCTTTGTAGTCTTGGAGTCCGGCCGATGATCATAGTTCGGCTATCCGGACACCCCCTAGTCCATGACTCCCTCAGTAGCCCCTGAACCAGGCTTCAATGACCATGAGTCCGGCGCGCATATTGTCTTCGGCATTGCAAGGCGGGTTCCTCCTCCGAATAATTTATAGAAGATCGTGAACACCAGGATAGTGTCCGGCTCTGCAAAATAATTTCCACATACCACCTTAGAGGGAATAATATTTACACAAGTTCAATCTGCTGACGTATTTCGTGGCGTGTCGTCACGCCGCTACCAAGCCTTTACTCGAATTGTTTTTATTGTACCACCTCAGCGCGTTTAGCGAAGCAGTTTCCTTGGCACGTCTTGTCGAAGCAGAGATCCTGTTCCCTTTATCCCGGGATTCCCATCAATACGGACGTGGGTAACCCAACTGCGCCATTGATTGCGGCGCTTGGGGATAAGCGAGTTTTATCAGGCCGATGGGGACACATGTTTTTGTCCGCCCATATAAGGGGATAAAGATCCAACCCTTTTACCTACGCCTTCTTCCTCCTTGGCTTATCCATCCCTGCGAACTCAGCTCCAACGCCGAAGCCCGCACATCTCACCTCAACCTCCTCCAACTATGTCCGGAGCAGGAGGCAAGTGGATGGCCTCCTCCGTTACGGAGGGGCACATCCAGAAGGTGCGCAACACCGGATATTTGTCCAGCAATATCGCGCATCGGCTCCCCGACGAGGGAGAGCTCATCCCCACCCCCAGGCCCCATGAGAGGGTAGTATTTCTTACCCATTTCCTCCGCGGACTGGGCTTCCCACTCCATCCCTTTGTCCGGGGGCTCATGTTCTACTACGACCTGGATTTCCACGATCTGGCCCCGAATTTCATTCTCAACATCTCAGCGTTTATCATCGTGTGTGAGGCCTTCCTCTACATCCAGCCCCACTTTGGCTTGTGGCTCAAGACCTTCAATGTCAAGCCGAAGGTTGTGAAAGGCAGCCAAGCGGAGTGCGGAGTCGCCATGGTGGGCCGGATGTCCAACATTACTTGGCTTGAGGGCACTTTTGTGGAAACCATCAAGGGGTGGCAATCGGGGTGGTTCTACATCACCGAGCCGTGTGACCCTGAATGGGTAGCGGCCCCCAAATTCAGATCCGACATCCCCACACGGATCACCTTCTGGAAAGAGAGCGACCGGACTTGGGGTGATTCGGAGGAGCTGACCGGACTCCAAGCCTGCGTCCAAAAGCTGGTGCACAAGAAGCTCAAGCTCCTCAACGTGGTCCAGGTCATGCTCATCCGCCAGATTCTCCCGTGCCAACGACGGGGCTTCAACATGTGGGAGTTCGATCCGGCGCAGCACCAGACTTTGAACGGGCTCTTCGACACTACGTACGAAGACGTCTGGAAGGTGATGTTCAAGGGCGCCGAGGCTCCCGCATCCGCTACCGAAGATCGCGGATTCAGCTCGCAGCGTCCGGCTAACGAGGTAAGCGATTTTGTCCTTCACGCGATGCTTGTTTTCCATAGTTTGACTCTATGCGGGATCTAAACTCCCTTCCCTTTGACAGGACTGGCTGGCAAAGGCCGAGCAGACTATCTGTCCGGCCCCATTGCTAGAGGACCCAGCGGACGCCCGCCTAACGGGGCTGCTGGCTCCGGCACCTCACGTGGTGCCGGAGAAGAAGGCCAAGAAGAAGGCCATGGCGACTCGGAAGAGTTCCCGTTTTCAGGTGCTATCGGATGACGACTCCGAGGCCGACTCCTCTCACCAAGGTGAGGAGGAGAAGAAGAAAGCCTCTCCCCCAGTGGGGGGAGAGAAGAAAAGGAAGGCCTCCCCAACGAGGGAGGCCGAAGGGTCCAAGAAGGGAAAAACTCTTCCCCCGGACTGCTCTGCAAACGCCACTGACAACGACGAGGACTGGCCTCCAAGGACCAAGCCCCTGGCGAGATCGTGAGTATCCGGACTCCCGAATAACTTCATGGTTTTTCTTTTTTGCCACACAATGTCTTTCTAATGCCGCATACAACCCTGCAGTCCGCCCAAGGACGATCTTCCCGCTTCGTCGAGCGGGTCCTTAGGTGCGTCGGATATGGATTCTCTTCCGACCGCCTCCACCCCCCGTGACACGGACGATGCCGAGGTGGGATCCTGGGAAGGGACCCGCCAGAGGAGGAGGCTTCGGAGGTGTCGCGGGACAACCTCCCGGACTTTGCACTGGACTCGGCTCCGGATCCCATGGTGGCTCCGGAGTCCGGCGGGCGGCCCCTTCATAAGAAGGGCAAGACCGTGACGCCAGTGGCCTCCGTCCAACCGGAGGCGCCGGATAGCTTGCTGGAGGCGCTCAATGGCGCCTCCATCGAAGAGGAACACCGCACTGTTATGAGTGCGGTGATTCAAAAGGTGCAGCTCGCCAAGAGCGGGCTGACCGAAGCCTGCAGCAGCCTTCTAACAGGCTTTGAGGTAAGAATTTTGATATATGTAAAATAGTACCGCATAGACAGTAGCCCCTGATGCTCGGTTCGGTGATCGGAAAGAAAAGCCGGACTGAGGATCTAAGAAGATATACGCAGGAGTCATAAAAAATATGTCAATATGGGATTGCAGGCTGCGCTGCTGACCTCTGCCGCACTGACTGCGGAGGTCAATACTTTGAAGGAAAGCCTCGATCAGTCTGAGAACAAGCTCGGCCGTGCCAAGAAGCAGCTCGAGGACAAAGAAGGTGAGTAACACCTTATTAAAATAGTACCTTACAGAAAAGGATTTTGGTTGCAAAAAGAATGACAAGGATAACGTGGGTATTGCAGGGGCCACTAACAAGGTGGCGACCCTAAAAGAGGCGGTGGCCGCGGCCGAACGCAATGCGGCCACGGAGCACACCGAGCGAGAGAAGCATGAGGCACGGGTGGCAGAGGTACAACAAGAGCTCCAGGATCTCGTGAAAAAACATGAGAGCCTGGAGCGCGACTCGAAGACTCGAGAGTCTGAGCTTGCAACTGCTCTTGAGAGTGCCAAAGCCGCTAAGGCCGAAGCCTACAAGGCCTCTCAAGAAGTCGAGGCGTTGAAGAAAATAGCAGCGGGTAAGGCATTTCTCATGCAAAGTAAGCATGTGAGTGTTAATTACCTGTTGCTTACCCGAATTCGGAGCTCTCTCGGAGCGTTCGCAGATCTTCCTTGCAGCGTGTCCGATGCTGCCACGTTCTACCGGGCCGAGGAGGGGAGCTCGACGGAGAAGGTCTTCTAGTCTCAGTATGCTGAGACCGGACATCCGGTGCCCCTTAGCGACCAGCTGAAGCAGCTGGTCGAGCTCCACAAGGCGGCCGAACAGGCCATGAAGGGCCTCATAGTTAGGCTGTGGCCTAAGGAGGCCCTGCCTGGGAGCTACTTCGGCCTGGTGCGGCGGCTGGTGGATGCGTGCCCGTGGGTTGAAGTCATCAAGCACTCCGCCTGTATTGAAGGTGCCCGCCGGGCCCTTGCCCGCGCAAAGGTGCATTGGGGCAAGATGGATGCCCAGAAGCTTGTGACGGACCCGCCACCGCAGGGCAAGGAGCAGCGCACGCCCGAGATGTATTATAAGAGTGTGCTGAAGGGCGCCCGCACTATTGCGGGTGAGTGCTCCAAAGATGTAATATTTGAGTAGACTCGCATTTTGTTATCCTGTGCGCTGAAAACTTAGTTCATATGCGCTAAGCAACGCTTGTTAATTTGAAATATTACCTTCTGTGCGGCTGTTTATCAAATCTGAGAGATGGCAAGTCGTCGGCTTCAGCCCCCATGCCACGAGTGCTGGGGTGTTTGGGATAAATTTGAGCACTCTTGTTCCCATATTTGGGTCCATCTAGGGAGGCGCTCAACACAACGAACAAGGCAACCGGACTTATAATGCTTGAACACTCTCACTTAGCCATAGAATTCTATAATTTTAAATTTCGGCGAAGCCCCTAGTATTCGGAAGGCCGAATTTGGGGCGCTATCCACGCCTGGGCCGGACAGAGTCGGCTCCTCGCTCTAAGCGGCATAAGTATTTAAGGACTCGCAAAAAACCTCTCGAACAGCGACCAGCTCTCGCCTCATCATGACGGTCAGTTTTAGCTTTCTCCACTGAGGCGCTCGCCCAGCTCAACTGGGGCGCAATCGCAGTGGTTCTCCCAGTGCTACGTTAGCCGATACAATGGAACGTAAGGTACCAAAACATGGGATCCGGGCAAACCCAACTATTGACCCAAGACATGATTCAGAGCCGATGCATATAATGCTATAAGTTCAGGGTGCCGCACTTGTGAAAGTGTTCGGACTTATCACACCGTGATGCAGGAAACATAAGCCCCTGGTGTATTTAGCCGTACCAAAACGTACGGATGCGACATGTCACAAATGAACATATGTATAAGAGAGAAATGCAATTGGAAGCAAAAAGGTGCTGCATTACTTATTTAAGAAAAACTGTTGTAAGTGCAGAATGATACAAATGGTGCGATAAGCAAGGGATGGGACTGTTAAACATGTCCCCCTCCAGGGGTAGGCTGCGGAATGGTGCATAAAACAGATTTAATGCTCGTAATGGAGACCACCTGGATATTCGTTGTAGCCTTTCTCCTTCCCTGGCTGTTGCATCATGAGTTCAGCAGGTCTACTGCCGGACAGGGCCTCTGACGAACGGAGTCCTGTGGGTAAAAATAAAAAGAAAAGAAAAAAAAGAACGACACACTTGGGAGCCCCTGGAGTGGTTAAGCCGTATTCTGGGCCTATCGTGGTCGTGCCCCTCTCCACATGCCCATGGTATCTTCAGAGCGTAATGGTGTACGCGAAGGACCTGTCTTAACGTTTTGCAGGGGCTGGGGTTGGGGCCGCACTACTATGCGTGCTCAGAACGTGCCAGGTGGTCTTCTTGTATGTTACTCCGGGCACGTTTAGCCGTGTCCAGTCGCTTAACGGCCGGACTCGAGAATTGCCTTAAGAGGCTGCATTGTACTTCTGCCGCGAGAGCCGTTGTATGTTCCTCCGTTCGGAGAGAGCGTTCAGTGTTTCCGTTGACCATGATGACTCCTCGAGGGCCTGGCATTTTGAGCTTGAGGTATGCATAGTGCGGCACCGCGTTGAACTTTGCGAACGCGGTACGTCCGAGCAGAGCATGATAGCCGCTGCGGAACAGAACTATGTCGAAGATTAACTCCTCACTTCGGAAGTTATCCGGGGATCCGAAGACCACTTCCAGTGTAACTGAGCCTGTACAATTGGCTTCTACACCTAGTATGATGCCTTTAAAGGTCGTCTTGGTAGGTTTAATCCTTGAGGGGTCTATGCCCATTTTGCGCACTGTGTCCTGATAAAGCAGGTTCAGGCTGCTGCCGCCGTCCATCAGGACTCTAGTGAGGTGAAATCCATCGACGATTGGGTCTAGAACCAATGCGGCGAATCCGCCATGGCGGATTCTGGTGGGGTGGTCCCTTCGGTCAAATGTGATCGGGCAGGAGGACCATGGATTGAACTTCGGGGCAACTGGCTCCATCGCGTATACATCCCTGAGTGCATGCTTCCGCTCCCTTTTGGGTATGTGCGTTGCATATATCATGTTCACCGTCCGCACCTGTGGGGGGAAACCCTTCTGTCCTCTATTGTTCGGCGGTCGGGTCTCTTCCTCGTCATCGCTATGCAGCCCCTTGTCATTGTTTTCGGCAATTAACTTGCCTGCCTGCTTGAATACCCAACAGTCCCTATTGGTGAGGTTGGCTGGCTTTTCGGGGGTGCCGTGTATCTGACACGAGCGGTCGAGTATTCGGTCCAAATTGGACGGACCGAGAGTAGTTCTTTTGAATGGCTTTTTCCGCTGACCGGGTTTAGAGCCTCTGAATCCGGCATTGACTGTCGTATCTTCACTGTTATCGTCGTTAATGCGGCGTTTGTTTTTGTTGCGACGCGACCTGCCATTACGGTCCTTGAAATCTGGACTGCCAGAGTTTTTGCTGAGGTTATTGCTGCGTGCTAGCCAGCTGTCCTCACCCGCGCAGAAGCGGGTCATGAGTGATGTGAGGGCTGCCATGGATTTCGGCTTTTCCTGTCCCAGGTGCCGGGCAAGCCACTCGTCGCAGATGTTATGTTTGAAGGCTGCGAGGGCCTCCGCATCCGGACAGTCGACGATTTAGTTTTTCTTGGTTAAGAACCGTGTCCAGAATTGTCTGGCCGATTCGTCTGGCTGCTGAATTATGTGGCTTAGGTCATCAGTGTCTAGTGGTGGCACATACATTCCTTGGAAGTTGTCGAGGAATGCGGCTTCCAGGTCTTCCCAACTCCTGATTGACTCTGTTGGCAAGCTGCTAAGCCAATGCCGGGCTGGTCCTTTAAGCTTGAGTGGGAGATATTTGATGGCGTGAAGATCATCACCGCGGGCCATGTGGATGTGAAGGAGATAGTCTTTGATCCAAACCGCGGGGTCTGTTGTGCCATCGTAGGATTCAATGTTTACGGGTTTAAACCCTTCGGGGATTTGATGATCCATTACTTCGTCTGTGAAGCATAGTGGGTGTGCGGCGCCTCTGTATTGGGCGATATCACGACGGAGCTCGAAAGAGCTTTGTCTATTTTGTTCGGCCCTGCCGGACTTACTATGTCCGGCACGACGGTTGTCGTCGCGTATCATGGGGCGCCCACGCGATCCATAGATCGATCTTGATTGTCTTGCCTTATCCTCCAATATATCTCGCAAGTCCGGAGCGTTCCCCTATGGCTTTGTGCTTTTCGAGCGATGCCGGGGTACGGTTCTAGTGAAGGGCCTAGAGGCCTCTCTGTCACGACCACGGGGTGGTCGGTCAGCCATGTTGTCTGCTGGTGACGCAGGTTCATACGCCTCCTCCTCTAATCGGGGGAGCAGCTTGCGTTTAGGGTAACTTTTGGAGGGGCGTTCGAGCTCATGCTCTTCGGCCGCGAGGACTTTAGTCCATCTATCGGCTAGCAGATCTTGATCAGCTCTAAGATGTTGCTGCTTTTTCTTGAGGCTGTTTGCCGTGGCCATAAGCCTGCATTTAAAACACTCTTGTTCGACGGGATCGTCAGGCACGATGAATTCGTCATCGTCGAGGCTTGCCTCGTCTCCGGAGGGAGGCATATAGTCCTCTACCTCTTCTTCCGCCGCTCTCTAATGAGGGCTGGCGTCTCCGCCGTCCTACGCTGAATCTTGCTAGAGTGGGTTGTCTTCGGCACTGTCCGGTGTGTTATTATCTCCGGTGCCGGAATCTTCATTCTTGCTGTGGCGGGATTTAGAGCGGCGCCGCTGACGCCGGCGCTTGGGCTGTTTCTTGGAGGGGTCATCCTCCGCTGTTGCTTCGCCATTCCCATCCTTTGGGATATCCACCATGTATATGTCATATGATGAGGAGGCTTTCCAGTGCCCGGTAGGCGCTGGTTCTTGATCGTCTCCGGCATCATCGTCCATACCGTCGATGTCTTCGGAGTCATAGTCTAGCATGTCGGTTAGATCGTCGACAGCGGCTACCAAGTGGGTGGTGGGTGGGCTTTGAATTTCTTCGTCGTCCGCATCCCAACCGTCCTGACCGCAGTTCGGCCAGGGTTCTCCTGATAACGAGAGATACTTTAGCGAACTCAAGATGTCGCCAAAAGGTGAGTGTTAAAAGATGTCCCCTGCGGTGAATTCCATGACCGGTGCCCAATCGGATTCGATTGGAGGGGCGCGGGAGGTTCGGAGTCCGGCAAGGAGTCCGGTACCTCGGAGTCACAAGCTTCATGAGGGACAAGGTCAGTGTTCTATCGCCATAGAGGTTGCAGCCCCCGAGGCGGTGTCTAGCCATCCGTCCTCGATCTGCACAGCCGGCTCCGAATTGAGGATCGGAGCGGGCTCGAGTGCGGCCTCCACGGTTCTGTCCGGCTTCAGAGCTAAATCATGCCCGTCGTGACAGTGCGGCGCGCTCGGCTGTGGTTCGAATCCATCGAAGATCAAGTCCCCGCGGATGTCAGCCGTGAAGTTCAAACTTCCAAATCTGACCTGACGGCCAAGGGCGTAGCTTTCGATCTGCTCCAGATGGCCAAGTGAATTGACCCGCAGTGCAAAGCCGCCGAATACGAAGATCTGTCCAGGGAGGAAGGTCTCACCCCGGACTGCGTCATTGTTGATGATCAAAGAAGCCATCGAGCCTATCAGCGACGACACAGAGGAACTCTCAATGAAAGCACCAATGTCGGTGTCAAAACCGGCGGATCTCGGGTAGGGTTCCCGAACTGTGCGCCTAGGCGGATGGTAACAGGAGACAAGGGACACGATGTTTTTACCCAGGTTTGGGCCCTCTCGATGGAGGTAAAACCCTACGTCCTGCTTGATTAATATTGACGATGTGTGTTACAAGAGTAGATCTACCACGAGATCAAGGAGGCTAAACCCTAGAAGCTATCCTATGGTATGATTGTTGTTTTTTCTACGGACTAAAGCCATCCGGTTTATATAGACACCGGAGAGGGCTAGGGTTACACAGAGTCGGTTACAATAGTAGGAGATCTACATATCTGTATCGCCAAGCTTGCCTTCCACGCCAAGGAAAGTCCCATCCGGACACGGGACGAAGTCTTCAATCTTGTATCTTCGTAGTCTTGGAGTCCGGCCGATGATGATAGTTCGGCTATGCGGACACCCCCTAGTCCAGGACTCCCTCAGTTACTATGTTACACTGAACCATGTTACTAAAGACAGGTCGAACCTGAGGAGTACCCGCGCGAGCATAATTGCGAGTGATGTGGAGACGGGTTGACCTGGAAGGTGCCCGATAGATAATTACGAGGCGTGGCCGGGCATTCCTAGCCCTTGCAGCAAGTCCTCGAGACAGGGCAACGGGGTCACATATTTCGTGAGTCTCTGCTTGTTACCGCGTGTTCCTAATCCACTATGATTTGGATATTTGATCCGAGAGGCCTCTGGCCTGATAGCACTAACCATCACGTGGGCATAGTATGGGCGTTCTGCGTCGTATGCATCAGCCGAAGCTTAATAGACGTCAGCGACTGAGCGGCGCGCACTGGGTTGGACTGGTAAGCACCTGCCTTTTTAGGGAGGTAGCTAGGTCTGCTCATCAGCCGCGTTCGCAACGTGCAGGAGTTCCCGGGGAGATGGCCCATGACCCCTGGGGGCATAGGTTTAGTCCGGCGTGCTGACCTCTCTATTAAGCCTAGGTCAGGTTGCGGCGTATTGTTTGGCCGAGGCCGGGCATGACCCAGGAAAGTGTGTCCAGCCGGAGTTAATCGAGCATGGTGGGTAGGTTGGTGCACCCCTGCAGGGAAGAAAACCTCTATCGATAGCCTATCCTACAGTAAGGGCCACTCAGAGTTGTATCCCGATCGATACAACTAGAACTAGATACTTGTGATGAGAATTGGATGGTGATGAGAATTAGATAGTACGGCTCTGGGACTTCTTTCTCGCAGGGAGTCGAGAAAGGATCTCTGGCCGAGGTTGATAACACTAGTACTACTTCACTTTATGCTACTCTACTCCCTCCTGTTTGCTGCAAGATGGTGGTTTCCAGAAGATGCTAGTCTTCGATAGGACTAGGCCTTCTCTCTATTCTAGCATTTCTGCAGCCCAGTCCACATATACAACCTTTCTTTGATAATGTTGCATATGTAGTGTAGATCCTTGCTTGCGAGTACTTTGGATGAGTACTCGCGGTTGCTTTCCTACCCCTTTTCCCCCTTCTTTCTTCTTTCTGGTTGTTGCAACCAGATGGTGGAGTCCAGGAGCCAGATGCCACCTTCGACGACGACTTCTACTACCACGAGGGTGCCTACTACCTCTTGAAGACCGCGACGACCAGGAGTAGTTAGGAGGCTCCCAGGCAGGAGGCCTTGCCTTTTCGATCGATGTTGCTTTTGTGCTAGCCTTCTTAAGGCAAACTTGTCGAACTTATGTCTGTACTCAGATATTGTTGCTTCCGCTGACTCTTGTGTTTTCGAGCTTATGTATTCGAGCCCTCGAGGCCCCTGGCTTGTAATATAAAGCTTGTATTATTTTAATTTGTGTCTAGAGTTGTGTTGTGATATCTTCCCGTGAGTCCCTGATCTTGATCGTACACAGTTGCGTGTATGATTAGTGTACGATTGAATCGGGGGCGTCACAAGTTGGTATCAGAGCCGACTGCCTGTAGGTAGCCCCCTTTCCAACTCCTTGGCCAAAGTTGAGTCTAGTCATTGATTTTTTTTTACTAACATTGGTTGTGTGTCTTACAGGCCCATGTCCCCATTGGGTGGTATTAGCATCTTTTATTCCTCGTCTATACTCTGGGACTCTGAACTCTCTTCTACTCGGGTTAAACGAATTTACTAACTCTAAGATTAGGATCCCGTGACCACATTTACCCCAAAGTTGGATAAGCCATAGTTACTCCTTAGAATAGCATCTTGAACAGTGCACACACTATCGTGTTGACTACTAATTGGTATCCATCGTACCTCTTTCATTATGCCTGTTTCATCATGAATGATCCTTGTCTTTGCAAATGCTCAATGCTAAACTACCCCCTGTTATATGTTAGCAGGATGGTTAGACCGGCTGGTCGTGGCCGTGGTGGCAACGATCCACCACCGCCCGAATTCTTTGCTGGAATGATGCAACAGTTTGAGCTAAACCGCCAGTTCATGGAAGGAATGATGGCTTAGTTTCCTCGACCGAATATGAACCAGCAGCCAGCCCTAGTTACTCTGCAGGACTTCATGGGCCTCAATCCGACAATCTACCATAGCTCAACTCAGCCCCTTGATGCTGATGACTGGCTCCGAGACATCACGTATGAAATGGAGTCTGCTAGTGTTGCCCCTGCCAGCTATGTCATGTTCGCATCCTTCTTCCTCAAGGGTCCCGCTGCTCAATGGTGGGACAGCCACAGGCGTACCCTACCTGCTGGAACGGTCATCACTTGGCCGGATTTCCAAGATGCCTTTCGTGCCTGCTTTATTCCTCAGGGAATCATGGACAGGAAGAAGCGAGAGTTCCGCAACCTCACCCAAGGTAACAAGACTGTAGATGCTTATCAGCGGGAATTCTTGGACTTGTCCCGTTATGCTGAAGAAGACATTGCAACTGATTCTTGTAAGCAAGAATAGTTCCGTGATGGACTTCAACCTGATATCAAGCTAGCACTGCTCGTTCATGACTTTGCTGATTTCACCACTTTGGTGAACAAGGCTATTCAGGTTGAGACTGGTCTTCAGGAACACCAGGGATCCCTTAGGTGTAGTCGTGACGTCGGCCCATCTTCGGGCCGTCAGTGCAGAAGCATCGGATATGGATTCCCCACAGCATGTATCGTCCAACTGCACCTGCACCAAGACAGTCCTATGTTGCACCTCGTCTGCCTCCTCCACCGTAGAGGCAGCCTCTTCGATATGTACCATCCCAAGCTCCTGCTCCCGATCCCAATGATGGTCTATGCTTCAGATGTGGCCGCCCCGGCCACCTTGCTAAAGAGTGCACTCAGAAAAAGAGCCAGCTGGCTCTGCCCTCAACTGGCCGTAACAATCAGCCCTATAACAACAAGGCCAGACCTTATGGTCGTGGTCAGGCTAATCATGTTGATCTGATTGAATCTCAAGACCAGCCTGCCACTATGATGGGTACTCTTCTCGTCAATTCAGTACCAGCTGATGTTTTATTCGATACAGGAGCATCGCATTCTTTCATATCAGAAGATTTTGCATTCATGCATGGCATTAAATACGAAGAGATGCACACTCCACTAGTGGTAAAAACCCCTGCAGGCCAATGCCAAACCTCCATGGTTAGCCACAATGTTTTAGTTGAAATCAAAGGGTTGGAATTCTTTGCATCCCCCATTATTCTGAAGTCTTCCAATATTGACCTCATTCTAGGAATGGATTGGTTGAAAGCACATACGGCTTCTATCGTTTGTGCCACTAAAACCGTCCACCTTCTACACCCTTCAGATGAGATAGTAAGCTACAATGCTCGTCTGGTTCGAAACGCTGAAGCACGAGTTTATGTCCTGAATGCATTGAAGGCAGCACCTCTTGAGGGAATTGAAAAGATTCCAGTCGTTCGCGACTTCCAAGACGTCTTTCTAGAAGAACTTCCAGGAATACTCCCTGCCCGGGCTGTCGAGTTTGTCATCGACTTGAAACCAGGCACCATTCCTATTGCCAAACGACCCTATAAGATGCCTCCTCATGAGCTCCTTGAACTTAAGGAGGAAATCGACAAATCTCTTCGCAAGGGTTTCATTCGTCCAAGTTCCTCTGCTTGGGGAGCACCTTCTCTCTTTGTGAAGAAGAAGGATGGAACGAATCGTTTGGTCCAAGACTGTCGTCCTATCAAGCAAGCTACAATTCAGAACAAATATCCCCTTCCTCGGATCAATGATCTGTATGATCAACTGGCTGGTTCATCGATATTCTCTAAACTCGACTTGAGGTTGGGTTACCACCAGATTCGTGTTCATGAAGAGGATATTCGAAAGACCGCATTTGTCACTCGTTATGGTTCTTACGAGTACACTGTTATGTCATTCGGTTTAACCAATGCTCCAGCTACATTCTCTCGTCTGATGAACTACATATTCATGGATTACCTTGACAAGTTCGTCATAGTCTATCTGGATGATATTCTGGTATATTCGAAGAACAAAGAAGAACATGCTGAACATCTTCGTCTTGTTCTGGAAAAGCTTCGAGAGCATCAGCTTTATGCCAAGTATTCCAAGTGCGAATTCTGGTTACCCGAAGTCACCTACCTTGGTCATGTCATCTCCAAGGATGGTATTGCCGTCAACCCAGAGCGCGTTCAGGCTATTCTTGACTGGACCCCTCCGAAGACTATCAAGCAAGTCAGAAGCTTTCTCGGACTTGCCAGTTATTGCCGCCGTTTCGTCGAGAACTTCTCCAAGATTGCCAAGCCACTGACTAATCTGCTTCACAAAGGCGTTAAGTTTGATTGGACTGAAAAGTGTCAGGAAAGTTTCCAAGCACTCAGGACAAGCTGACTTCTGCCCCAGTGCTTGCTCCCCCTGATTCTCGCAAGGACTTCGTCATCTATTGCGACGCTTCATGTCAAGGATTAGGCTGTGTCCTAATGCAAGAGTGCAGAGTGATACTTATGCCTCCCGTCAAGTACGTACTCACGAAGAGAACTACCCAGTTCATGACCTCGAGCTTGCTGCGGTTATCTTTGCACTGAAGCTATGGCGATAGTACCTTCTCGGTAATCGTTGTGAGATCTTCATCGATCATCAGAGTCTGAAGTACCTGTTTACTTAGCCAGATCTGAACCTCCGTCAGCAGCGATGGATGGTAGCTATTGCTGACTACAACTACGGTATATCCTATACCCCTGGTAAGGCTCATGTAATGGCCAATGCCCTGAGCCGTAAGTCTTATTGCAACAATCACATGGTTTACAAAGCTCAACCCCGCCTTTATGAAGAGCTATGCAAGCTGAACCTTCAACTAGTTCCACAGGGTTCTCTGAATAACCTTGTCCTGGAACCAACTCTGCTGAAAGCAATTAAGTCTGCTCAAGCCAAAGATGCTCACGTTGATTTGATGAAAAAGGATCTTGCCTTAGACAAATCCAGAGATTTCTCACTTGGTGAAGATGGAACCTTATACTCCAGAGATCGCATTGTAGGCGGTTCGAGCTTATGACAGAGAAGGTGATGAAAGAAGCGCATGACACCCCTCTCTCTATTCATCCGGGAAGTACCAAGATGTATCTAGACATTCGTCAGAAGTACTGGTGGTCTAATATGAAGCAAGACATTGCTCGATATATCAAAGAATGTGACGTTTGCCGTCGCGTCAAAGCAGAACATCAGAAACCGGCTGGACTTCTACAACCTCTTCCGATTCCTGAATGGAAGTGGGATAAGATCCAAATGGATTTCGTCACAGGCCTTCCCAAGTCTCAGAAAGGTAACGATGCTATCTTTGTCATCATCGACCAATTCTCGAAAGTTGCTCACTTTCTGCCCGTCAAGGAGACAATCACTGCTAGTCAATTAGCAAACTTGTATATCTCCAGAATTGTGTCACTCCATGGCATTTCGAAGGAGATCAGTTCAGACCGTGGCAGTTTATTCACTTCAAAGTTCTGGCATAGTTTCCAAGAGGCAATGGGAACTCATATTACCTGGAGCACTGCTTATCATCCCCAGTCCCAAGGTCAAGTCGAGCGAGTCAATCAAATTCTTGAAGACATGCTTCGCGCTTGTGTTATTTCTTTCGGCAAGAAGTGGGAAGAATCTCTCCCTTATGCGGAGTTCTCTTATAACAACAGCTATCAGGCCAGCTTGAAGATGGCACCCTTCGAAGTGCTATATGGACGTAAGTGCCGAACCCCTCTGAATTGGTCAGAAACTGGGGAACGGACGCTCATTGGTCCAGACATTATTCAACAAGCTGAAGAGCAGGTTCGCATTGTCCGGGATAATCTCAAGGCGGCCCAGTCCCGCCAGAAGAGCAACTATGACCGGAAACACTGGGGTTCAACTTATCAACCTAGTGAACAAGCTTATCTGTGTGTCACTCCTTTGAGAGGCACTCATCGGTTCGGAGTCAAGGGCAAGCTAGCTCCGCGCTACATTGGTCCTTTCCGCATTCTGGCCCGTCATGGGTTGGTGGCTTATCAACTTGAGTTGCCACCTCAGTTCTCTCATGTTCATGACGTCTTCCACGTGTCGCAATTTCGTCGATGCTTCAAGGATCCGGAACGTGAAGTGGATCCGAAATTGATTGAAATTCAAGATGATCTCACATACAAGGAGCATCCGATCTGCATTCTTGAAGAAGCTGAACGTTGAACATGCCAGAAGGTTACCAAGTTCCTCAAGGTGCAATGGTCAAATCATTCTAAGGATGAAGCCACTTGGGCACGCGAGGATAACCTCCGTGCTGAATACCCCGACCTGTTCCCTTCTACCTCTTAATTCTCGGGACGAGAATTTCTGTTAGAGGAGGAGAGTTGTAACACCCCGGTGTAATGATGCTACAGTAACCCCTGGGGTTAAGTTAATCTTTTTGCTAAACATGTGCCTGATCATTATTGTCTGATGTTCTTTCACATTCGAGTTGAATTCAAATTGAAATTCTGTGTGAAATTCAAAATTGCTCAAACATGAAAACTAAAATGTTCATCATGTGGCAAATATTCTTTTGACAATATTGGTGGTGGTCCAACTTTTTTTTGCAAATTGTTTAACTGGCCTAAAATAGCTATAACATAAAGTTGTTAAAAGAAAAGCAAAAGTTGAAACAAAAGCAAAAAGAGAGAAAAGGGGCTAGACCCCTGGCCTCCCCTTGGGCTACGGCCCACCCGAGCCAACTGGCCCATGCTAGGCCGGCCCACTCCCCCCCTCCCCCCATCGTCTTCCCCCTCCCCCACTGTGCGAGCGACCGCGCGCGCACGTCGCCGCCGAACCACCTCGCCGGCCATGCCGCTACAGGCGCCGCGGAGAGGATAAGGGC
>NC_041385.1:623365552-623371235 GCF_002162155.2 Triticum dicoccoides
ATAAGGGCAACGCCTCGAGCCCTCCCCCTCACCTACCGCCACATCCACTCCCCCTGGACGCCTCGCCATTTCCCCCTTCTCTCTTCCTCGCTCGCTCACTCCCCTCTCTCTGACCCGAGCGTGCCCGCGGCCATCCTCCACCGTGACCGCGGCCACCGGAGTCGTATCATCCTCGTGACCTGTCCACCAGCGCCGTCGACGTCTTCTCCCTCTTCCTTGCCCCCGCGTCCGAGCCGAGGGCCACTACATCACCCGGATAGAGCCGACGACCGTTGTGGATCGCCGGAGCTCCTCCGCTCCGTCCCTCGCGAACTCCGTCGACCCGCTGCGCTCCTAAGCATCCAAGGGCCACCGTGAGCCGCATCGTAAGCTGCCGCACCGAACCCCTCTTCCCTTCCCCTCTCTGCACGAGTAGTTGTCGTCCCCCTTGCAACCGAGCTCGCCGCTGCCTGCGCTCGTCTCCGACGTGGCCACAGTGACCTTTTGGTACCATGCGCGCCACCGCCGTGAACACCGCGTCGCGAAGACAGCCCCAGCCCTTTTCGTATACTTGTTTGCGCACTGCAGTACCGTCCCTGTCGAAGTCCGAACGCCACCACCGCCTCCACTCATCGCCGGCGCCGTTTCCGACAGCTCCAGCTCCGGCTGGCCTCACCACGCGATGCGGCAGGCTCTCCCCGTTCGAACGCGCCCGACCGCGCCCATGTTGGCCCCCTGTAGGCGAATTCCGACCGTCTCCGGTGTCGTGCCGTCGCGGGAGAGGTCGCCGGAGCCTTCTCCGGCGCCCTGTCAACGTGGCCGGTCAGGGCCACCCAGCGGGCCCCGCAGGCCCCTGTTGACTAAGTTGACTCAGTCAACTTTGCTGACTGGGCGTCCCTTGTCAATGACAGGCGGGCCCCACTCGCTAATTAACTTTAGTGTAATTTAAAATGGTTAATTAACCTAAGCAGTCACTGACATGTGGGGCCCAACTGCAAATTAACCCCCATGTTCTCTTAAAATAACCCATTGTTAGCCCTCTCTCTATGACATGCGGGACCGAATGGTCAGTTTGACCAATCAGCGGGTCTGTTGACCTGCCGATGTCATGCTGACACTCCGCTGACGTCATAATTCCATTCTGTTAATTTTGATAATTTCTGAAAATGGTTTAATCTTTAGAAATTCATAGAAATTAACCCGTAAGTCGGATGAAAATGTTTTCTATATGAAAGTTGCTCAGAAAAATCCAACGAATCCGAATACGCGGTCCGTTCATCTGTCACATGCCCCTAGCATGCTGAACGTGGACTTTCTGTCACATCCTAGCTAGTCCATGCATTAGAGTGTTGCATCATGTTTACCTTTCATCAGAAATTTGAAATGGGGAAGACAGAACCCCCAGAACCCTCTGAATCCAACTAGGGTTTACTAAAAATATTTTCAATGAACCTGAAATGCCCTTCTAAAATGTTCATCACCTTTGACTTGGTCCTAAACCACTGTCAGAAGTGATGCACAGATTTCTAGGTCACTCTAAGGTCACTGGATTAAATCTCTAACTATTTGAATTTGGGCATTTAAATTGTATAAAATATTTCAAATACTCAAATAATCCCAAACTAAAATGTTCCATGCTGGAAATATTCCAACTAAGGACCAGGTGCAGTTTGGTGATTTTTGGAGTCGCCTAGGTATTTTTAGAAATGCAACAAACCTACAGAATATTAAAAAAACAGAAATAAAAGAGAAGGAGGGAACTTACCTGTCGCAGCCCACCTGGCCGGCCCAGCCCAGCGCCGCTGCTAGTCATCGCCTACCTCTGCCAGTAGGCAGAGGAGGGACACCGCGACGCCACCGAGCTCGCCACACCACCTCCCTCCTTGCCTGCCTCACCGAGGCGCCTCGAAGCCCTCCTCGGCGCCACTCTGGACCCCCCTAACCCCCCTCACTCTCTCCCGTGCCTCTCCCCTCCTCTGTTTTCTCTCCCTCCCGCGCCCGAGCGCAACCGCCGACGCCGCTCACCACCACCGCAGCCACCGCCTCCCCCTCGCCTCTCCGTTGCGCCCAGAGGCTCCGCCTCGACCCCCTCTTCCTCTCCACCGAGCCACGAGGTCCCGGACGCGCTGCAACCCCGACACCACCATCGTTTTCCCCCTCGGGCTCCGACCACCACCACCGTCGATTCGCCGCACGCAGGACGCCCCCGAGCCCGCCGAGCTTCTCTCCGACCTCGCAGTGAGCTCCTGATCCGAACCCCTCTCTTTCCCCTCGCGTTTGTGAGCTCTAGGCCATAGCTCCATCGCGGCCGAACTCCGGCCGCCACTGACCTTGTCGCCGCTGCCGCTACGGACGCTGCAGCTCGCGCCCGAGCGCGTCATCGTCCTCACCTCGCTCCTAGGAGCCGAACGCACCTAGTAGCTCGTCCGTAGCCGCACCGTAGCCCCCTAGCCGCTCGAGGCCGAACTCCGGCGGCCGCAAAAGAGCTCGCCGCCGTCAGCTTCGGCCACCCCAGCTGCTGCCGCTTGTTGCTTTGGATGCGCCTCACTCCCAGGAACCCGTAGGAGCAAACCAGGCGTCGAATGGTGCTCCGTAGCGAGCACATGGTGCATCTCCGCCGTCGGCCATGGTCGTCGCCGGCGAAACTCCGGTGGCTGACGTGGCACGATTAGTTTAGGTACTAATCGCGTTTAGTTAGTGTTACATGTCGTTGACACATGGGCCCCACACCCTAATTAATCTCGGGTTCTTTTTCTTGTTTAGTTTAGATTAACTCAGCGGGACCCACGCGTCAGAGTTGACCCAGCTGACGTGGCCATTGACCGGACCCACCTATCAGTGTCACTAACTAGCCCCAGTCACTGACCAGTGGACCCCACTGGTCAGGTTTGACCTGGTCGACGCCTGTTGACCGCTGACGTCACCCTGACGCAGTGCTGACGCAATAAACCCTTTTCTGGATTTAAATAAATCTAAACGATTTATTTATTTCACAAAATAGCTAAAACTTCTAAAAATCATAGTAATTCAACCGTGACTCCAAATCAAACAAACTATATATGAAAAATTATCAAAAAAATTCAAGGAATCCATCTGTACCATTTTCATGCATGTTTGAACAATGTTTGTCCTCTGTTTTGGACAAAACAAATAAAGGGCATTTAAATAATCATATATGGAGTTGGAATTTGAATCATGTATTCAAACCAACTTCATTTAAATCATAGCTAGGTGCATTAGCCCAAAACACATTCATATTGCCATGTCATAGCATGCATCATATTGTGCATTGCATTGATCCTGTCTCTTCTGTGTTTGCCGGTGTTGTTCCCCCTCGGTAGACGTTGTACCGACGATGTGATCATTGCCACTGATGAAGACTCAATGTTATCTTCAGAAGTTCCAGGCAAGCAAAACCCCCGTGTTCATTCCGATACAATCCTACTCTCTCGCTCCTGCTCTCTTTTATTGCATTAGGACAACATCGATTCATCTGGTACTTGCTGCGGTAGCTGAACCCTTTATCCTCTTCATGACCTGTCATTGCCACAGTAAATAGATGAAACCCACTAGCATGAGTAGGAGTTGTTTGAGCCCTGTTGTGCCTACTCATTCATGCTTGTTTGTCATGCCTGCTACTGCTTAGAGTTGAGTCAGGTCTGATTCATCGGGGATGAATCAAAGGTGTGGGAACATGTCCTACTATGTGTGAGCTAAGTGTGTGAACACGATTTGGTAAAGGTAGCGGTGAGAGGCCATGTAGGAGTACATGGTGGGTTGTCTCATTGAAGCCGTCCTTAGGAACTGAGTTCTGTGTTTGTGATCCATGATTCAGCTACTACCATGCATTGGGCCCTGAAATATGACCCCGCTCGACTTCTTAATCACCCTTGTCCTCTGTCCAGGAGTTGCAAGTAGTTTCTAGTGTTTGTAGTATGCTGGAGGCCGTGGGCAGCGCTGACCTGAGGGGTGGGCTGTGATGCGGTAGGCACGTGGCCGGGTATACCGGGCGCCCGTTTGGTGTCACGGAACCCTGTTCACATCGTTTGGGGCTGTGAGCGAAACCCCTGCCGGATCTCCTCATGGATGGAACCCGAATAGGCGATAAACCTGGACTAGAGACTTGAGTGTTTAGGTAGGTCGTGGTCTACACCCACGTCGGCTTTCGCTTGAAGTCTGTCGAGCACATGTCGTCTGCAGACGCTAAGTGGTGGAAACATGTATGAAGAAGTACACCCCTACAGGGTTAACATCATCTATTCGAATAGCGCGTCCGCGGTAAAGGACTTCTGGGTTACTTATATGAGTTCATAGACAAGTGAAAGTGGATACTCTAAAATGCGCAAGATAAGTGTGAGTGCTATGGATGGCGTTCTCGTAGGGAGACGGGAGCGGATCCATAGTGGTGTATTGGTTGGTGAATATGTGGACTCGTGTGCGCCACCTCAAAAGAGTTACTTGCAGTCGTAGTTCAGGATAGCCACCGAGTTAAAGCTGGCTTGCTGTAGTTAAACCCCACCATCCCCTTTGTTGATAATGATGCATATGTAGTTAGATCTGATGTAAGTCTTGTTGGGTACATTTGTACTCACGTTTGCCTATTTTATGTTTTTGCAGAGAGACTTCGGTCTCGCTAGTAGTTCTGCGTGGACTTCGACGTTTAGCTTGATACCTCAGCTACGATCTTGTGCCCTCGGCAGGATCTGGTAGATAGTCATGCTTCTTAGCCTTTTTCGTTTGTAGATGTCTGTACTCAGACATGTTAAGCTTCCGCATGTGCTTTGATTTGTATGCTCTGAATGTTGGGTCGTGAGACCCATGTTTGTAATATCTTGCTCCTTGGAGCCTATTGAATAAATACTTGAGTTGTAGAGTCATGTTGTGATGCCATGTTGTATTTGCACATATCGAGCATATTGTGTGTATGTTATTGAAATGCTTGGTATGTGTGGGATCTGACTATCTAGTTGTTTATCCTTAGTAGCCTCTCTTATCGGGAAATGTCTCCTAGTGTTTCCACTAAGCCATGGTAGCTTGCTACTGCTTCGGAACACTTAGGCTGGCCGGCATGTGTCCTTCTTCGTTCCTGTGTCTGTCCCTTCGGGGAAATGTCATGCGATGAGTACCGGAGTCCTGTTAGCCCGCTACAGCCCGGTTTACCGGAGTCCTGCTAGCCCAGTGCAACAGCCTGGATTCACTCGCTGATGACCGACACATTCGATGCTGGGTCATGTATGTCTGTCCCTGTAAGTTAGTGCCACTTTGGGTTCACGACTAGCCATGTCAGCCCGGGCTCCATATCATATGGATGCTAGCGACACTGTCATATACGTATGCCAAAAGGCGCAAACGGTCCCGGGCGAAGGTAAGGCGACACCCGTGGGAATACCGTGCGTGAGGCCGCAAAGTGATATGAGGTGTCACATGCTAGATCGATGTGGCATTGAGTCGGGGTCCTGACACTTTCCCCCTCCGGTCATCTGTCTAACACAGGTCCGGAACCGAGAAAACATTCCCGGTTGACTTCCCCCTCACCGGTATCGTGTAGCACCACGTTAGAACATGTCTAGCTCTGCTTGTTGTCCTGTTATGCTATGTTTGCTCTATATTTACTATTTCTTCCCCCTCTTCTCTCCGGTAGACCCCGAGACCGATGCTGCCCATGTGATCCACTACATCAACGATGACCCCTCCTTGCCAGAGC